>NC_038046.1:17140745-17473991 GCF_002211085.1 Panicum hallii | reverse complement strand
CAAGTTTGCTGAAGGGGCCTCGCTCCCTTATTTTCCAGTAACATATTACTTATTTTTTACTTGTACACTATGTTATTGAAGGGGCCCTGCTCTCATAACAAGAACTTTACTTGTTTACGATTGGTTCCACACCTTTTCGATTATTTCGACTACTTGTCTTGACTACAATCCTAGTCGGGATCGATTCCGACTAGATGGCTTCATCGATTGCTCATGCACTAGTGGCTACTTGCTCTATGCTTGGGCTTGGGGGCTAGCGCCATCTTTCTACAATGATTACTTTATGACTATCATCTGGCTCCTAGCTCAGGGGCTTGATGTGACAAGGCACTCATTGTGCCTCCAGGGGCAACTCTCATGCTTACACGCTGGACACCGTACAATTCCTCAACAATGCACGATCCAAGAGGCTTTTTAAGATTTGTCTTGGGTATAGGTTTGTTAACCGTTATTTTAGGGATTCTATTCTAAAATAAGGGGTTTGATCAATTTGTTACCCAAATGTCTTGTTTAGTCATTGGATCAGGGCATAAAGATTGGTTTGAGAGGTAATTTTGGGTGTTTGTTGGGGATGTTGTTTGTTTTACCTTTTTTCAGGGAACTTATCCTGAAAGAAGAGGTTTTCAAATTTATTATACCAATTTGCCCATGTTTACCATCAAATCTTTCCTATCATATATTGCATGCCACGATTCTTTGGATTCTTTATTCCAAACCTTGGAGATTTGGATTTAAGGCTCGGGGGCTGCGAGACACATGTCATCAGCAACTTATTTTTTAAATTTGCTGGAAGATAAGGACAGAAGATTCAAGATTAAATTGACCCTCAACCTGATTCTACGAGTCAGCCTAAGACTCGGGGGCTACTCCATATGGAGTGCGAGTTTAATCGCACCCCATATAGAGAAGACTGGACAACTACTCGGGGTATGAGCAACTCACAGCGTCAATGCAGCCAAAGAAGTACTCGGAGGACACTTTCAAGATGTAGTTCAGGAGAACTCGAAGACGCCTTCAGAAGTACTTGGACGCCTGCAGTACTCGGCTACGAAGAGCTCGGAGGCTTGTCAGACCCGGGCACACGGGACTGCCCACGTGGCACACTTCTCCTAGAATACGGCATGGGACATGGCCCACGCCCCACATCTATTGTAACTACTCGTGATGCAGTAGAATTACTCGTACAGTAGTTAGACTAGTAGGACTCCTGAGCCTGTACCCGACTAGGACTTCCGTGTAAACCTATCCCCCCAGACTATATAAGGGCGGATAGGTACCCCCTCGGGGACAATCATCATCAAAAGCAATACAAACCACACAGGATATAGGGTATTATGCTCTCAGCGGTCCGAACCTATCTAAAACCTTGTGTTCCTTTGCACCTTCGAGTTCCTGATCTCGACGACACCCTACCTACAAACTGACCACCTCGGGTGTATCCCTCGATGGACGTAGCGTTAAAATACGGACACATGGACTAGTGAAAACTACTCCTACTGCTGGGCCGATTAGCCCATCTCCTTAACACTACCGGCAGCTCTATACAGTACTGGTGTGACCTCCTAGACTAATTTAATTAATAAAAATAGTGGTGGAGCCCACCTATGAACCTTGTAATGCTCCCATCACTTCCTCTTTCTGCACCTTTCTGCTCTCTTCTCTCTCACTTGACTGCCATTGCCGTGGATGCCCTGTTGCCATCCCCGAGCTCAACCTTATTTGGTTGGCTACCCAATTCCTCTACTTCAAGTTCCAAATCATCGCATGTTTCTGTCCTCCAATCGTGGCCACCGCTTCTACAGGCAGATATAGCCAATCTCCATATTGCAGCCTCCCCACATCCAATGGCACACTGGTGAGCTCACATGATCCAAGGTTAATTGACCCCCACATGCTCATCATCCTCTACTCCTGGACCCCAAACTCACTATCGATTTGAAAGGAATCATGCTCTTACCATCAAATAAATTATGATTACTTAAATCCTTAGCTGATATATGGCATATCCTGAATCACCGAATAAATCCAACTTAAACAAATATTTCAGGGTATTAATTCAATCTAAACTTTGTCCCGGTTTTGGTGGCTTCATTTGAACAATCCCAAATGGCAATGAAGAGAGAGAAACCTATTATAATAAAGAAGCTATGTTTGGGACTGTTTAATTTGCTCCTGTCCATCTATGTATTCATATGATCGTACTTGGTGGTGGGACTAGTTTCTCATGTTTTATCAAGGGAAAAGTGCGGTTTACACCCTCGAACAATCGCAAAAGTCCGATTTTCACCCTTCAAGTACAAAACTGGGTAACATAGGTCATCCAACTATCAAAACCGTACAAATTTGGCCCTCTGGGTGGTTTCAAAGGTGGTTTTGTATTTTTTTAAAAAATAAAAAATTCTAGTTAGATCTAAAAAATCAAACTAATCCATTTTAAATTATAAAAATATGAAACTAGTATCAAAATTTTTCTACAAATGTAACCTATCTATTGTTGCTCTATTTGAAACTCATTTATTCAAAATAATAGGCATAACTATAAGCAAGCAAATACTACGAACATAAAAAATTGGATCCGAATAACTGACAAGTAGAGTATCAACAGGTAGGGTATATTTTTAAAAAAAATTAAACCCATTTCATATTTTTTGATTTAAAATTAATTAATTATGAATTTTTTAGTTTAAAATTGTATATTTTTAATTTTTACAAAATGAAAAACCAACTTTGAAACCACCCAAAGGATCAAATTTGCACGGTTTCGATGGTTGGATGGCCTATATTATCCGATTTTGTAGTTGAAGATTGAAAATCAGACTTTTGTGATAGTTCGAGGGTGTAAACCGGACTTTTTTCATAAAAAAAGAGTCAACGGGCATGGTCAGCAAACGCCCAATTTTCAACATAGTGCTATGACTAAATGATGAAGTATCTGTCACACCCGGAGCCACGAGACTGCACATATGGCGTACATATTCTAGCATAAGGGATGGGATATGGCCCACGCCCTACACTAGTTGTAACTCCTTGTACAGGAGTAGAAGTAGTCGGAATAGAGGAAACTATCTGAGTAGTACTCGGGTAGGACTCCTAAGCTAGTATCGGGCTAGGATTTCTATGTAATCCTGTCCCCCAGACTATATAAGGGCGGGCAGGGACCCCCTCCAAACCAAGACAAAACATCACATCATCAAATGCAATACAAACCATCACACAGAACGTCGGGTATTATGCATATTGCGGCCTGAATCTATCTATAGGTTCGTGTTCCTTGCAACTTCAAGTTCCTGATCTCAGCGACACCCCACCTGCAATCTACCACCTCGGCGGTTCGGTGCTCTTGGAGGTTAAACACCGACAGCTATCGCGCCAGGTAGGGGTGTTCATCGTGCATCCACTGGAGAACTCAATGGTATTTTTCGACTTCACCAACGCTATGCTCGACGAGGGCGCAACTTTCATCTTCGGCTCATGGATCTGCGTCGCTGGCGGTGCCGGCAGCTTTCGTTGGCACCTCGTCGATGACATGAACCTGGAGGCATCTACGGCAAGCCAACGCAGCAGTCTCAACAAGTTCATCAACAACCTCGACGTGACGCTACTCCCTTATCTCACCACGGAGATCGAGGAGGAGTCCCTTTTCAACGTGATTTCAACTTGGGCTACACTGGTACTCCTTAGATCAGATCTGATTTGGTCTAAGGATCTGTGTACCCTATTACCTTTTGTTACGCAACATGGCCACTATTTACTTGAAGCCCATGCAATTCGAGACCCTCTCCGCATTGGAGGAAGACTTGGATCGTGTGCTCAAGATCGGAGACGAATGCTCCAACTACTACACGGAAGCTACCAGCAAGGATCATGCTAATACTACTTTGACTTCGTGAGGACGCTGGGCGACCAACCGATGACTACTTCGACTACTCATCTCGACTAGAAAACTAGTCGGGAGCAGGCCTCACACCGTCAATAACTAGTCGGAATCTACTCCGACTAGTTGGGCATCATCAACAAACCGTCATGTCTCCATCGACGAGCACTACGACTTCGTCAGCAGTCGCCCGCGAATCAAGCTAAGTCATGCTTTAATATTTTCTAAATATTCTTTATATATCTGGATATTAACCATGTGCCTCCGCGGCCACACCAAAATTGCCTTCCCAACTACTCATGCAGCTCCAGGCTTGTAGTCAGGACTACACCGACCGTGTGTATAATATGCGCTCTACGAGCATTCTCTTTTTTTGTGCAGCGTCGACTGCTCTAGTTTTCTCTTAATGGTTGCTAAAGTACTCGGGCAGCACACACCTTAATCCATGAAACCTTGACTCTTATGTACGCCTATGTTCCTACGCGTGCACGTGATCAGCTCCCTACGCTATGGGCTACGGCTATCATTGATCAGGTGCTTAAACGTAATAGGCTAACTACTCGGGGAAATCACATGGCCTGACAGGAGCAAGACACGTTTTTTATCATGCATTTTACAATGCTAGGATTCGCTCCCGACTCAATATCATGATATCATGTATATAGTTACAACATATTTTTATGTTGATCTTGTTTGGGACTAGAACTGGACCAAACCGCTGGGTGAGGTATGCTTCTGAGAGCTGCCTTACTCGGTCATCATTTCATCAGCATGGACCACTCGGTGTGCTAGCAGTGACTTGGCTGACTCCCAGGCTCAGGGGCTGGCGCTGCCGACCAGTTACAACATATTTTTATGTTGATCTTACAGGGGACTAGACTTGGACCATATTGCTGGTGAGGTATGCTCTCGAGAGCTGCCTTACTCGGTCATCACTTCGTCAGCACGGACAACTTGGCGTGCTAGCAGCGACTCGGCCGACTCCAGCTCAGGGGCTGGCGCTGCCGACCATGTGGCGTATCTCCTCTGAATCGGTCGGTACCTACGCTACTTAGCGTACCTTCGGTGGCTCGTCTAGCTAAAATGCTCGAAGGCTGGGCGCAACAAGGCACTCGACGTACCTTCGGTGGCTCGTCCAGCTCCCATGCTCGGGGGCTGGGCACGACAAGGCACTCGGCATACCTTTGACGGCTCGTCTAGCTCCCGTGTCCAGGGGCTAGGCGCAACAGGGCACTTAGCGTGCTTTCGGCAGCTCGTCTGGCTCCCATACTCAGGGCTGGGCGCAGGAAACAACTCGGCGTATCACTATGCGGAAGCTGAAGAGGTTTTCTCGGGATAAGATTTGTTTTGAGCGGTAATTTAGGGTTCCTTTGGGGAAGTTATTTGTTTAACCATTTTTTAGGGGATCTCATTCGGGAAAAAGAGGTTTTCGAATTTCTGAATCAATTTGCCCATTTAACCATCAAGTCAAATTCTTAATTTTTTACACAATGCATACCACGACACTTTGGATCTTTTTTCCAAATCTTTGGATTTGGATTCAACGCTCGGGGGTTGCAGGACACATGTCATCGACGGCTTATTTTTCAAATTTTTGGAAGATAAGAGCAGAAAATCAAAGACTAATTTGACCCTCAGCCTGATTCTTCGATTCAACCTAGGACTCGGGAGCTACTCCATATGAAGTGCGAGTTTCATCGCACCCCATATAAAAGAAGAGTTAAAAACTACTCAGGGCATGAGCACTTCACAGTCTCGATGCGGTCAAGAAAGTACTCGGAAGAGGCCTTCAAGATGAAGTTCGGAAGAACTCGAAGATGCCTCCAGAAGTACTCAGAAGCCTGCAGTACTCGACTACGAAGAGCTGGGGGGCTTGTCAGACCCGGGGCCACGGGACTACACATATGGCGTACATATTTTAGGATAAGGGATGGGATATGACTCACGCCCTGTACTAGTTGTAACTCCTCGTATAGGAGTAGAAGTAGTCGAAATAGAAGGAAACTAACCGAGTAGCACTCGGGTAGGACTCCTAAGCTAGTATCGGGTTAGGATTTCCATATAATCCTGTCCCCCAAACTATATAAGGGCGGACAGGGACCCCCTCCAAACCAAGACATAACATCACATCATCTAAGACAATACAAACCACCACATAGGACGTAGGGTATTACGCATACTGCGGCCCGAACCTATCTAAAGTTTCGTGTTCTTTGCACCTTCGAATTCCTGATCTCGGCAACATCTCACCTACAATCTACCACCTCGGAGGTATCCCTCGATGGGCTTGAAGGTTAAACACCGACAGTATCACATTTCTTGATTAAACATAGTGCTATGACTAAAACTAATTGACAATCTTTATTAAGATACATTTTTGAACCTCTCATGAAAACTGTCTTCTTGAACTGTATATTCCAGTGCATGGATTTTGGAGTTGAAGAAGACCAAAAAGAAATCACTATATATTGCACTGCGCTCGAGTAAATAGCTATGACTGTGATTAATAGACAATCTTGTAAAACATTATTTGGTGCCTCTCTTGTATGAAAGCATATGCTTCTTCAACTATGTAAGTCCTGATGTCTGATGCTGAGGTTGTTGATGAATAACTAGGAGAACAAATCAATTATGCTTGACAAACTGCATGGAATTGGAATTGGACAAGCAACAGTATTTCAAGCAAGTACTAGTTGCTTGCATATGACTTGGAAGGCTGTGATCAGTAGGTGGATAAACCATCAATCGAACGGCCAAGTTCTTGTTCACTATTTTGTTAACTTTATGGTACACTTAAACACACGTTCAGGTCCAGTAAAGGTTAACACCGTACGTGACCTTATAGCGAGCATGCACTATATATGCAGAAAATTTTCCTCCACATACCTTTTTTATTGGGTTGGTGTAGTGCTGAAGGCATAAATGAAGCTATCTCATAACTCCCATTAGTTATATAGTTGAAAACTTGATAAAATTGGCCCGGATGGCCTGAATGCTAAAAAAATCAACAGGACGAAATCAGTCAACTGCAGTTCTTTAATTCGCCAGTGCACCCACACCTTTATATTCCATAATAAGAAAATCACAGTATCAAATATTGAACCAAACTTTGTTATTATCATCAGTTTAGCAGAAAGTAAGCCAATGCAGCTAAACCAACTAGTAGTACATCATTAGGTGAGACTTACACATATACACTTTATTGGTCTTCCTGGTGTTATTTCTTCAGGTTATTATTACGTTCATCCAACATTCCAAAAAATTCATTATCTGTAAAATGAACAACCCAAGCAATTATTAAGGAGAACATTAGGTATTGTTCCCTATGTAAGTTTATATTAATAATGATATATAGGTCATTTACAGGTGTCCACATGCTCCATCCACCTCGTTGCTTCAGCAGGTTCTTCAGTGTCTTGTTTTTTGTTTTCAGAGGAAGGAGGATCAACGATGAAATGGCGTGTGTAGGTGAGTTTGTCGACCTTCAAGGATACGAGATTTGTTCCTAGGCGATATTGGCCCTGAAACACAGAAGGGTGAGCTTAGTTAGGACATAGCGGGCGTGGTTGATTGATTTCACAGTCAGCACACGATATGTCACATCTCATAAATTGTGCAATAAATAAAAATGAATCTCATCAACTTAAAGTAGAGTGTGCGTCAAGAGAAACAGAAATCTGAATGTCAGTTAAGCTAAATGCGTGTTATTTATTTTTTCATTGGAAAAATAAGAACAAGAAATGTTTGGAGGGGGTGCAATATTGGGCAGAAGAACCAGGACAAAACACACATAAATGGGAGGAATATATGACTATATATATAGAAAAAACAATGAAATACAAACTGAGCCATTCTTGTCTTGTGGTGAGAAGAAGTAAGAATATATAAACTATTAAACTGTGCAAAAGAACCAAGCAGAACAACAAACAACCGCAGCACAAAAGGCCAAGTGCCTGATTTTATATTTGTCATTCTGTGGGTTAGTGTAGAATCATATATAAGAGCCGTCACAAAAAATAAAAGATGATATATATTAAACACATGGGGAAATGTAGAAGATTTTGCAACTCTACATATATTATATTACAAACAAATTTGCAAGAGAAGACTATATTTTTTTTCCACGGGAGATCAGATAAAAAAATAAGTACATATATAGGTGCATATAGCTTTAGCTGAAACATCTCATGTGAGTACATAATACCTAATATCACATCACCTAGGCTATCTGGACTGTTTATGAAACAGTAATACAATCAGATAATATAACACTGGGGACTGATCATGAATCATTTGACAATTTAGCCGGTGAAGTTCTTGCCAGCATATATAATCAAATTTCTTGCTCAATGGAAGCCCGTACCCCGGTGGTACAACATAGTTATTTCCTTGCTATTTAGCGCATTAATGTTACTGACAATTTGTCAAGCAATTCATTTTTTTTATCTGAAGTTTTACATTCGAAACAGGAAACATCAAGATTTGGTGTACTTCTGAGAATTGGAATTGTATGAACTGAGATGAAATTATTGCATAGATATGTGTTTATTTATATTTTGATTCAGATATAGTAAATGTACATAGGTTCAATACTATGAAACAATTCATCAACAACTGCACAAAGTCAGACCGGACTTTATCTCCAGTCACTACAAATATTAGATGGAACAGGGAATAATTAATTCGACTTAAAGCTTTACCCCCAAGCATAGAAATTTACATACTACCTCCATCCTGAAATATAGCAACTTTTTGACTTGGTCAAAGTCAAACATTTTCATCGTTGACAAACAATATCTTCAAACATAATTACTTCTAAATAGAAAATATTATATGTTATGAAAGTGGGTTTCATTATGAATACTGATTCATTTTTATGTTATCAATCTTTATATTTTTTTACTATCCATGGTCAAAGTTTAAAAGGTTTGACTTTTGAAAAATCCTAAAACTAGCTATATTCTAGGATGGAGTAGTATAATTGATGAGAAGAATTGAAAAGCTGATTTTATGTAGCATTAGTGCACATACCGTATAGATTGTTACGCTTTCTACACAGCAGAAACGAAACAACCTTCAAACTGAACAAAGAAATCATTACCTCATCCACAGCCTTGGAGTCAATGCTTTATCTCTCTTGTTCAGATGGATTTAGTAGCTACAAATTAGCATCTGATTTGGGCATCCTCTAAGCACTGGCTACCGATGAAGAAACATTTGGGAATTCAACTAGAGAAGTTCTGGCAAATGTATATATTCCAATTTCTTGCTCAGATGGAAGCCCTACCATGGTGCTACTATATAGATCCTTGATATTATTGAACTCATCAGTGTTACCAATATTTTGCCAAGCAATTAACTTTTTTCTATCTCTGAAGTTACACATTTGAAACAGTTGGAGACACCAAGATTTGGTGGACTTCTCTAAGAATTGGACTTACATGAAGTGAGATGAAATTTCGGCATAAATATCTTACATTTTGATTCAGATATACTAGACGTACTTACGCAAGTTCAATCCTATGAAGCAATTCATCAACAACTGCACAAAGTCAGACTGGAATTTATCTCCAGTCACTACAGATATTCGATAGAACTACAGGGAATATAAATCAACTTAAAGCTTTAGCCACAAGCATAGAAAATTACTTATAACCAATGATAATTAAAGGCTGCTTCTAGGGTAACAGTACGTAGTACACGCATGCACCCTATAAATTGTTATGCTTTTTACAGGGCAGATAGGAAGCAACTTTTAAACTGAATAATGAATTTATATAAAAAATGACAAATCTTACACTGTACCTGGTTGTTATTGACGGGGAAATTGGGTTTTGTATAGATAGGCATTGCTCAAATTTTTGCATGTATCCTTTCATTAAGATACCTCTTCCACTTGTCCTTAGTTTTATATATAGTTTCATATATAGGTATATACACATATATTAATTAATTGATGCCGGTAGCGTAAGTATACTAGTGTCACACAAAATCTAGTTGGACAGAATAGTACACAATAACATATAGATTATGTCTATACGATTATATTTACACAAAGGGTTCTAGGAAGATATATGCATGCATGTACACAATAATATTATCATTTTTCATATTCTCTCATCGGTTGAATTATAACTTCGGATCTAGGCTGATCAATAACTTATCCTAGAGCGATGGCAAGTGTGAAGAGCACCGTTGAGGGATCTAGGAAGTGATTACATGGCTAGCATATGACACCAATCCAACGCCCAGAGGCAATCGATGCCCGAGCTAGAATGATCTTTGCTTTGCTGGAAGCTCTGATCTTCTGCATTTCTCGACATCTACATGTTCCAGAGGAGAGCATAGCAGCCATCACACTGCATTTCTGCATTTTTAAGCCATATAACTTTTGAAGGATTTCATGCTCACTGCTGAAGCCAACCCAACCCCAAATAACAGTACTCTGATCCCAACAGCCATGAAATCACACATACGAATCATCGGTCTTCAACAGATTTATAGATCTGATTTATCCAACATAATTTAAGAAGTCTCAGAGTGAAAACAAACATGCAATTGGATTCTTGATGAAAATTATTAATTGGGGGAAAACAAACATGCCACAAGTCCACAACGACACTCTGCCTAAAGCCCTAAAGACGATGCAAATAAAATGAAATCAAAGCCAAACATTGGCTGAGACAACTTAACATGCATGAGACTCGATCATAACATGAGACATGACATAAGATACTCGAAGTAACACAATCCTCCTCTGCAACTCAAGCCTAGAGACACATGGCATCTAGTACTTGTAAGTAGGCAGGAACCACCTGCCGGGCTTCAGCCGCTGCCAGTTCCCAGGGACCTTCTCCACGACGGTGGCAACGCGCCCGATCATGTCCCACTTGCACAGGAAGTACCCAAAAGGGTTGCCGTCACCAACACCGCCGTCTTCGTCCACCTGCTCCTGGCGCTGCCAGCTGAGGAAGTAGACGCAGTTCCTGCTCAGCCCGGCGAAGCGGTCGCTCGCCGGGAGCACGTAGCAGCTGCTGTCCGGGCTCTGGAAGATGACCGTGCCGTGCAGCTCCGGCGCGTTCGCCCAGTCGACGGCCTCCCCGTCGGCGCCAAGCGTGTTGCGCAGCTCGAAGGACAGCCGCGGGAGCGGGTCACCTGGGCTCACCGGCCCCTCCGGCGCGTCATCGGCGGCGATTGCGGCCGGCTGTTCCTGCCGGATAAGGACGCGCACCTGGCCCCCGTGCTCGATGACGTGCGCGCCGCGCATGCCGGGGACCCATTCCACGTGGCCGTGGCCGTGGCCGTTCACGGCGGCGATTGCAGCCTCCTCGCCCTCCAGCACCTGGGGGCCGTGGGTGAGTAGACGGGCCCTGAGCTGCGGCATGCGCATCCAGAACGTCTCCGTGTGCACCGTGGCCCAGCCGGCGGCGTCGCGGCGGCGCCACAGAGCGACGTGGCCGCGCGCCTGGCCGGCCTGCCGGTTGTACACCACGACAACGACCTCGCTCTCGCCCGTCATGCCGGGGTCTGTGGCGAAGCCGTACGTGAGCGTGCCGTGGAAGCACTCCGGCAGGCGCGGCGCCTCGGTGCTCTCCCCGGTCAGCGGGTTCACGAGCACGGCCGACAGCTCGTCGTCCGTGTCGATTCCGAGGAGGAGACCGGCGCCGTACCCGGCCACCCTCCTGCCCTCCAGCGCCGCGACGTGGATCAGGTGGTAGTCACCGGAGGCCGGCGAGTAGAAGAGGACGTTGCCCGAGTCGTCGTGGTGGTCGCTCTCCACGATCCACGGCTGGAAGCGCTGGTGGGCGTCCTCCGCGACGGCCTGACGCCACTCCGGGCAGGCGGCGCGGAAGCTGACGAGATCCTGAGGGTCAGCGAGGCGTTCAGAGACGAGCCTGAGGGCGAGCGCCGGGAGGCGGGTCCAATCCAGGGAGCCCTCCATCTCCATGCGCTCCGGCCAACAAGCTAACAAGGGATTGGATCGGATCGGATCTGAAGCGCTTGCTTATGCTATAGGTGTGAGGCTTGCTCAAGGGAATTGAAGGAGCCAGGGAATGCCAGGATATGTAGTGGCTGGTTGTGACTCATTTCTGGAGAGAGATCAATTGCCATGCAACGTCTGAGCTCATCGTACAGCTGTAGCTAGGCAATTTCGTAACGTTACCAGCCTACTCATTAAATTCGCAGAAAATCTCCAAGATTTGCACACAACTTTGTATTCGTTTTTATTAGTTTTGCCAAAATTTGAACTTCATTGAGTGTGTTCCTTATTTTGATCATTTACACTAGAGTCCAGTTAAAATACTGTATTTTTTATTATCCTCATTTTTATGTACTTCTGTAGTGTATTCGGACGTATTTTTGTTAACAACAAGTTTAAATGGATTTTACAAAAATAATACTCAAATTCTATTTTCGCGTTATGTTACACCGAAATATAATTATTTCACTACATACAATAGCTAGAGAAAATAATATGGGTGAGTGCACATGGCTTTTTCATGCTCTTGGAGCACCTAGGTAATGTCGCAAAACTGTATCCATAGAGCGAAAAAACATTTTCACCTTTCCTGGTTGTGCAAAAACCTTATCCGTTGTACCAAAGTGTGACACTACAGTAGCGTGCGATGAACATCGTCTCCGCATAGTTTTTGGTTTTGATACTGCTTCACTTTTGTGAAGTTAATTAGGCGCACATAATATAAACGTACAGCAAAAATTTTGTTTGGCAATTAGATGTGGATACGAAACATGTTTTTATTTAGATATTACAAAGAAGGCTAACTCGATGCACTAATTTGCTATATGCTCCACTAAGAAAATGACAAGAAATAAATAGTTATACAAAGGTGGAACGAATCCAAGGTAGTCTCCTACACCTGCACAAAAGTTATCCTCCGCCTTGTTGGGACAAATGAAGCCCAATGGCTATTGTATGCTACAAATCCACAGTTAGAGAAGTGTCACTACCGGAGACGCGGCCTTTGCCGAGTGTCCAAACCTTTGCCGAGTGCAAAATATCGGGCACTCGGCAAAGAGCCTCTTTGCCGAGTGCCACACTCGGCAAAGAAAAACACACGGTGAACTCCTCCTTTGCCGAGTACCATACACTCGGTAAAGAAAAACACTCGGCAAAGAATTTTTTGCCTAGTGCCAAGCACTCGGCAAAGGTAGACACTCGGCAAACTAGTGCCAGACAATTAACGGCGTGAGTCTTTGCCGAGTGCCTAGTCGAAGACACTCGGCAAAATATACATATTTTTTCTTTATTTTGTCCAAAATTTTTTCTATTGTCATCCTACATTCTCCTCAACAACATATGTAATTTACGTTCATTTATCGAAGTGTCTGCTATATTTCGTCAATTTATTTTATTTTATTAAATTTCTTGAATAATTCAAATTTGAACTGCGTGGTCATTCGAATAGTGGAAAAAATGAATGAAAAATTGTTATTCATGTTAATGAGCATGCTTTGAGGCCTTATCGAAGAAAGGACCAGAAATTTCAAACCTACTATTCACGAAACATGGCGACTAAATTGTGTTCAAGTCGTGTTTAAATTGTATAAAAGGCAAATTTGGTCGGAAAATTATGAAACTTGTCGAGATGTCATGTTATCATGTGAGAATACTGTGATAAAATTTTTATAAGATTTCGTGAAAGTTTCACATCTACGATGCTTAACACCTAATCGGGCTTCACATAAAATCATACACCTCTTTGGAGAACTTTTAATTTGTAAGCATCGTATGTTGTAACTTTCATGAAACCTCGTCAGACTTTTATCACAGCTTCCTCATGTGATATCATTACATCTCGACAAGTTTCATGATTTTCGGACCATATTTGCTTTTTATACATTTTAAAAACAACTGGACAAGAAGTTCGTCATCATGTTTCGTGGACAACAAATATGAAATTTCTGAATTTTTTCTCGATAAGGTCTCAACGCATGCTTCAATAATATGAATATCATTTTTTCATTCATTGTTTTTCATTATTCGTGTGACTTGTAGTTCAAATTTTAATAATTAGAAGAAATTCAATAAAATAAAATAAATTGATAAAATATAGCAAACACTTCGAGTAATGGGCACAAATTGCACATACTGTTGCATATAATCTAAGTATAACAACAAAAAAGTTCGGTGCCAAAAGGTGAAAAAAATAAAAACTGTTGCACTCAGCAAAGAATGTGAATATTTAAAATTGGATTTCTTTGCCGAGTGCCCCGGATCTGACACTCGGCAAAGAGGGGCCATATCTAACCCACTCGCTCACTCGCTCGCTCACTCGCTCACTCGCTCACACGCCGCCCCCCCCCCCACCCCGCCCCCGCCGCCCCGGCGCCCGCCGCCCGCCTCCGCTGCGCCGCGTGCGGCCGCGCCCGCCACCCCGCGTGCCCCGCGCGGCCGCCGCCCCCCGTGCGCCGCCGCTCCCTGTGCCCGTGTTGCTGCCCCGCGTGCGGCCGCGCCCGCCGCCCCGCCCGTGCCCCCGCCGGCGTGCCCCGCGCGGCCCTGCCCGCGCCCGCTGCCCAGCGGCCGTCCCTGCACGCGGCCGCCGCCCCTTGTGCCCGTGTTGCTGCCCCGCGTGCGGCCGCGCCCGCCGCCCCGCCCGCGCCTCGGCCCCCGCCGCCCCGGCCGCCGTGGGTACTGCACCCGCAGGTACTGCTCTGGGACACTAATCTTATCCTAGGGGATATTCTGTTTATAGTTTTGAAAAAAAACATGTACTGATACGCATGGAATGAGTGCACCACTCTGTCATTATTTCATAAATAAACATGCTATTATGCTCACTTCTTTGATTAGTTTATGTGTATCAGTTTAAACTGGTTTGATTGCTATGTGTATCAGTTCTGAATTAATTGAATTAATCATTGAAGTATTTCTGCTGTGGAAGTGCACAAGTGTAAACACAAGTTTATTACCCCCATCTTTTTGTTCATACAAAAGTAAAGCACGTTTCCTAACTGGATGGAATAACAATCCTTAGGATCATATTCCTTTTTTTTCACTAGCACATCAATTTATGCAGCTATCATAATTATATGTTAGCCATTAGGTATGTTCTGCTTTTCCAATAACTGTGGTTCAAGCTATTTGTCCTCGCCACAGAACTGTGCTAGAATTATGTTTTGCCCCAACCTTACTAGGATTATGTTTTGCCCCACAGGACGCGGAGGCGCAGCACACCGCCTCTGGTTCCGTGGGCTCTGGTTCCGCAGCCTCTGGTGCGTCGAGAGTCTACTTGTGAGGTCCCTCGAGTCTCCCTCACCGACCGATACCACGTGATAGGCACCCGCTGATTACTCCCGATAAGAACAGGTAACTTTAAATATTTTCACCACTTCTACATGTTATATGTTCAAATGTGGAATAGAAACTAATGATTTTTCTTAATCACTTGTGCAGGGGCTGGAAGATTATGCAGCCTGGAGCTTCTCACAAGCGCACCGTCAATGGCATCATCGGTATTCTATGCAGGCAACACTTTCCTAGCATGGTTGAGTACGGCGGAGTGTGGGAGCCGACCTATACGTTTGAGCACTACGCCGCGGCCCCCGATGCTGAAGATCGGGAGGGCAGGGTATTCAGCAACAAGGCGGAGCGGGTGAAGAAAGAGCTGTGGGTAAGTGCTCAATAAATCGCATATTAATTGCACAATTTTATACCTTAAATGAATGAGATCCATTGTGTTTGTATATGTAGGATTTCTTCATATGCGAGGCTGGTAAAGAGGGTGAGGCGGATGTGGTGATCACCAACTGCTGCAAGAAACTGGTCTGGGAGATGCACTACGAGGCGCGTATCCAAGCCGTTAGAAATTACCACGCCACCGTCCTTGGACAGAGGGTCACCAAAGAAGAAGCAAGAACAATTTATTTGACTCCAGAGCAGTACATACAGGTAAAGAACAGAACATTGTGGCTTGATTATTTTTCTACATTAGGACAGCTTAATTTCATCTTCTAATACGTCATGCATGTACTTGGTGTCTTGTAGGTGACTCCTAATTGGTGCATCTCGTATCCCGATTGCTGGCGACACATAGTGCAAAAGTGGTGCTCCGAGGAGTGGGAGGAGAATCACGTTGCTTGCCGGGAGCGACGTTTGATGATGCCAGGTATAGCACACCATCAAGGCAGCCGCAACCTCAGCGGATACGCTGAAGCATGGGTACACGAATATATTTACTTCATCTAACACTCAATTATGCATGCTTTCTAATCATCTTGTTGCTTTTCTCGCATTCATCGTCACATGGTGGCCAGCCTTGCAACCTCTTCACGGCATTTGCTCTGTCCCACAAGGGAAAGGCGACCTCCGACATCAGCTACAACCCGGAGGATGGGTCTGAGGCATACAGCAATGCGAGCATCCACACCCGCCTCAGTGAGTACACATCAATGGCAAGGGAGGTCCATGGCCCAGAATATGATCCCACCATAGAGGATCTTGACACAGAGATCGTCATGAGGGTCGGAGGAGGTAAGAAGAAAGGACGGTACTGGATTGCCGATGGTGCAATCGGCTCGTCCTCTACTCCTACTCTTTCTCAGATTCAAGCAAGGAGCACGAGTGCGAGCCCAGCCATACAACCTCGGCAGGACACTTCACGCAATCAGATACAGCCACTCCAGGTTATTCCTTCTTTATCCATCGTTCGTTGATTATTACATACGTTTTCTTTGCATTATTGTAACATTAGGGTGAAAACTGTGTAGGGCCGGCTGGAAGAAGAGATGAGGAAACGACAGGAGTTGGAGCAAAGGATGAGTGATGTACTTACTTACATGCAGAGTCTTAGCGCTGCAACGGGTGTACCTCCGCCAGCTTCTCTGTTCGCACAACCTCCACCACCTGATCCGTACTCTACTTCTGTGAGTGGGGATAAGTTGTATTTATGTATGATCGTCATTTATCTTGTCTCACATGCACTCTCTTCTTCTCTATGTAGAGACAATCGGCGGCATCAAATGATCCGCATGCTACGCCATCTCCAAATCAGGCAACTCCAAATCAGCCATCTCGAAATCTTCGTGTGTGACATTGGAACTTGTGTGGTGAACTTGTGTGGTGAATTTCAAATGAACCTTTATCATTGTTAACACTTGTGTGGTGAACTTGTGTATGTGATTTTAGTTGTGTGATGATGAGACTTTGGTAAATTTGGTTGTGTGACGATAAGACTTGGGTGAATTTGGTTGTGTATGTGAAATTTCAAATAATATGCCTGTGTGAATATGTGCCTGTGTAAAATGGAGGGGAACAAATAAAATAAAATCTTTAAAAAAATATTTTGCCGAGTGTATAAAAAAGGCACTTGGTAAAGTGACCTAAACTTTGCCGAGTGCCACGTGGCAGGCACTCGGCAAAGATCCTACTCTTTGCCGAGTGCAACGTCCTAGGCACTCGGCAAAGAGCCTTGTCTTTGCCGAGTGCCAACTCAAGGGCACTCGGCAAAGACGCCGTCACGGCCCCAAATGTTGTCACGGCTACTTTTCTTTGCCGAGTGCCGTCCCTGACACTCGGCAAAGCCTTTGCCGAGTGCCCAACAAAAGGCACTCGGCAAAGACGTCGTTGCCGACATTATCGCTGCCGAGTGCCCTTTGCCGAGTGTTACACTCGGCAAAGCCTTTGCCGAGTGTAATCGGGGCTTTGCTGAGTGTCCCCGACACTCGGCAAAGGGCCTGAATCCGGTAGTGTGTGAAAGGGTGGGGAAGTTCATGACAGATAGTTAACAAATTTTAAAAAAGAGTCAAATATTGGTCTATGTAGCCAGATTTATGTAAATATTAGTTTTCTAAAAATTTCATCAAAAATTCCCCGAACTTGCATTAAGAAGCCTGCTCAGGTTCAAAAGAAGGTAGGGTCAAAAAAAACTTTGTGTAAATTGGTCTCTTGGCACATAGTGTGGCGCTGTAGAAGAGATCAGAGCCAACTTTTTGAACGTGGCAACATGAACAAGGGAACATGGATTTTTCACATGAACATGTGACCACATGTGTTATCGTGGCCATTCATTTTTGAATCAATGGTGAGATTGATCATCGGCAGGTGAAAAATTCATGGGTAGGTGAGAGTACACGGGTAGGTGAGGTGAATCAATGGTTGGATGGAGTGAAATCAACGGCTGAGATAGATCTTGTGGTCACATGTAGATGTGGTTTCATATTTTCGTGAACAAGCTGGATATATAAGGCAGTGGAATAATACATGGACATGTAAAATCATGTAGATAAAAAGAGCACTTGCTTGAAACCTACCACGACCATGAAACGCTACCTAGGACAATGAAACCCTAAAAAAGATTAGATAATTTGGCAAACAAACCGGAGGAAGAATAACCATAATAAGCAAAAGGAATTCCAATACTAAAAACGGTTGCTACAACAGCTAATAATGGAGCGGAATCGAATCATAGGAGTTATCATGGGCCCAAGTTTGTCTAGCGACACAATTGTGAGGCCAATATAAATCCAAGACAACGCTCACTCCTCAGATGCCTACCAAAGATCCATAATAAGGCATTGATTTCGACTACTCATGTGCATCCGATCGTGTTTCCTGTAGAAGTGACGCACAATGCTGGTAACATAAGTTCAGCAGACAATGTTACGTTTAGTTGGGGGGTGTGGTTGATGAGGTGGGATCAAAAGAAAAGATTAGATGATGGCATCATTTGGGTGATGTGGCTTCATAGGTATTAAACCATATTGTAGTTAATGATTGCTAGTAGCCTCCATCTATATAAGATATATAGATAGATATGCAAGGGAATCTAGTAGTGAAAGTGCATTTGGGCTCCTAAGTGGGTTTTGGTGTTGATGACATACAAAATTAAGGAGCTAATGAGTTTATCGAGTTTTGGACAGGTTAAAATTCAATGAAATGAAAAGGAGCAAGAAAAGACGCTAAATTTTTTAAAAGGATGGTGTTGGTCTTAAAAGAAGATTCTTACTTATTTTATATTTTGAATTTGAGTTTAGGAAACACGGTACTATTAAGAAGTATGTGAATGGATAGGATGAAAGTGTCAAAGTGCTTATTTGAGATGCTAACCATCAAGGAGAGACACATCATACTTGTGCACCTAGTTTTCTGTCTGTTTCAGTATGTGTCGGAAGTCCCGACACTTGTCAGAAGAAGCTGGATTCTTCCGAAAAGGGCTCGTCGGCCGGTTGTTTTAAAATTATCGGAAGTTTCGACCCTGTGTCGAAAGTTCCAACAATTACTTAACCAGTGCACTAACGGCTAGTTTTTGGAGCTTGGGTATTTATACCCCCTAAGCCCGCCTTCACTTGCTGCTAACCTAACCCAAGACAAACACCTCCAAAAGTATTTACTACTCCTCCCAATCCCTTATTGAGCTAATCCTTTAGTTGATTTGAACTAGGGCTTCAGTGAGAGTAAGATTAAGGTGTGAGACTCAACTTTTAAATGAAAAGGCAGCCAAGTTCATCTCAAGAGCACTTGAAGCATCTTCATCCTTCGTTTCATGTTTGTTACTCTTGAAGCTTGCTTCTAGACGGTTTGGTGTCGCCCGTGGAGTGTCCTCTCGTGTGTGTGTGCGCTCTGGAAAGTTTGTATTACCCTATCCTTTGTGGATTTCATAGTAAGTGACTCAATCCTTCTTTGTGGTTGATTAAGTGAGGTAAAAGGTTAGTGCAAGACTTGGCTCTTTGTGAGCTCCTCAACTCCTCAACGGAGACGTAGCTTCCTTAGTAGAAGTGAACTTCGGGAACAAATCTCTTATGTCTTATGGTTATTGCATTTATTTAGTTCTTATTGACCTAGAGTTTGTTTTGTGCCGATCTACGTAATCGAGTTGTTGTGCTTGCAAAGATCACCTGTAGAAGTCTCCTAGTTTTATTGTGCAACTTTTGATTCAGCCAAGTTCTGCAGTTTCAAGTTTAATTTAGAATTTCGTATAACAGGTTTTTGAGGTACGCCCATTCACCCCCTCCCCCCTCTAGGCATCACCAAGATCCTTCCAGGTAGCTATATCAATTAATTATTATTTGGGTTTACTTGCAAGAGGGGATTTTCCCATGTTATTTTCCCCATTTAGACACCAATCAAACTCAAATTTGTTGCAAATCTTACTTCAATCGAGTACATTCACGAGTTTGCACCATTAACTAGCACCAATTTCATGTTCTTTTGCCTCTAGGGATGTTCATCATGAATGAGATTTCTTCTAGATATAGATCTTCGTATTTGTGTTGGCGGGTGACTTAAGCTTACTGCTACCACATATAGGTCTGTGCTGGAGGTCGTGAAACCGCTAGCATGAATAATCATTTGCGCTGACAGAAGGTTGTTGGCAGTTTGGGAAACCGTCATCACAAACCTTATTTGAGCACCAGCACAAACAGTCACTGGCCTAGTTTTGGAAACCGCTTGCACAATCCTTATATCTAAATAAACGAAATATGTATTTAGAAACTCAAATATTACATAAATATTATATATTGTTTTGGAATAATAGAATCTCAGTACATAGGAAATTTGAATCTATATATCAAATATACTCTAGGGACCATATACTCTATATATAAATATATGGTGGGGGGGGGGGGGGGTAAGTCTCCATATCCCCAAGCATATTCAGCGTACCTCTCCCATCAATCAAATAGATTGTCCCAAGGGCCCAAGTTATGCTATTAATGAAAATTTGTTCTTCTAGCAGTTCCGTTTCCTTTTCCAAACTCCACTTCTTTTCATATAATCTTTTTTTCTCGACCATAGCACCTTTAGTTAACCCTTTTACACAAAATAAGGTTGAAAGTGTAAATAGAGTGCTATGTGTATAGGAACCCACCTCTTGGTAGCTAGCGCTGGGCATTACGGACGACTGAACAGTTCATCAAACAAATGAAAAGGTCCAAACACAATATATTACCGGAGAAAATTTATTACATGCATCTGAATTGAATTCATATGAGATCTCCAAGATTTGCATAACTGTATTTGTATTTGCATTTAGCTTTGCCAAAGCTTTAACTTCATTGATTGTGTTGGCCATTATATTTCGTTTATTTACAGTAGAGTCAGTAAAGATATTGTGCATCCAGATAGCATAATGATTCGGTACTGCTGTGTTGTGTATTCAGATAACTTTTCTAAAACAAGTTTAAACAGATTTTAGTACAGAGAAAAAATATAATTATTGTGTTACAGTAGCTAGAGTGAAAAATTTATGGGATCAACAACAAGCGCAATTATATCTATCCAAACACGATATATCATCTCAGAGAAATTATTACATTATTGATCTGTATTCTTGTTAAAGAATTAGGCCAAATAAAACATAAATGTTCCATGCCATGCCTAGATCAAGTGAATGGCACATAGCTTGAATTTTGGTGCCATGCCTTGGTCAAGTGGATGGCACATAACATGAAATTTAGGGGCCAGTCAAGTGGATGGCACATAACATGAAATATGGGGATTTGGGGGGGGGGGGGGGGTGCAGTTAAGTGGATGACACATAACATGAAACTCGGGGACCGTATATTGGTTTAACACATGCCCCACATCATGATCTGCAAATGTGGCTTAGACATAGAATAGTATATGGTGCAATGTACACAAGCCTAGAACCCTATATTCTGTAGCATATGTAGCACCACTGGATTGTGCCCTCCAGCTAGTACTTGAGAGTGGGCAGGAACCATCTCCCGAGATTCCAATCCCAGTCATCAGGGATCCTTCTTCATGACGATGGCGACGTGCTGTAGCAAATCCCACTTACACACAAGCAGTAGACTCCACTACTCTATTGGTGCTGCCAGTCAAGGAATAGATGCACTACTATAGAACATTTCAGTGTAAACCCTTCGCCACCTTCGGTTTGGACCAAATCGACGGTGACAATCTATCACAGGCGGTTCCCTGTAGAACCGGCGGTGACAGTGGACATCACCGTCGGATCGTAGTGACGTCACGATCCGGCGGTGATGCAAACACCATCCTATTCCCCCCCCCCCCCCTCTCCCCTCTCCCCACCTCCTCTCCCGTTCGCCGACGCCTCCTTCCCCTTCCCCGGCCTTCCCTCCTCTCTGCGGCGAGCGTGCTGGGCCGCAGTGCGGTGTTTTTTTGTTTTTTGTTTTTTTGAAAACAGCATCACTAATTCAACGGATTTTTGAACCCATAGTGATAGGGTGCTATGTACTAGCGATGGAGTTCTTACTGAGCCCAACACTCACCTGGAGGACGTGGCGGCAGTTGTTCGCACTCTGGAAGATTACCTTGTCGCGTAGCGCTAGCGCATGGACCCAGTCGACGACTACCCAATTGTGGTTGTTGAGCGTGTCCTGAACCTCGAAGGTCACTCGTGGCCATGGTGGCATGCCTGCTGGCAACTCGGCGATGAAACCACATTGCCCTCCATCCCGGAAAGGAAGCAAACCTGACCCTCATGCTCCATCAGGTGCACGCCCTCCATGCCCGGGATCTGCGCACTGCATCGATATCCATTTCTCCTTTCCAATCTACGGTGATGACAGCTTGCTCTCTTGCCTCCCAGCACCCGGGGTTAGTGTGTGGCGAGACGGCTTCTCTGTTCCAGCATCCTCATCCAGAACATCTTCCTCGCCCACCATCACAGGGGTTTGTAGCGAAGCCATACGTGATAGTACCATGAAAATGCTCCGGCCGGTGAGATAGGATCTGCGCCTCTGTGTATTGAATATAATTTCACACACGCATGCGTAACATATTATTACACACGTGCGCACGCACGCACATGCGCACGCGCACGCGCGCCCACACATATATAGAACCACACAGAACAACAGAATGAGAATGTGTCTGCATGATTTTTCACTGGATTCACCGTTAGCGACCAACACTAGCAACTCAATCAATGAAATGTCAAACTTAGGCAAAACTAAAAATCAAGGGATAATCACGTTGGCAACGTTACAAAATTCCCATGCGCTAGCTGTAAAATGAGCAAAACCCCTTGCATGGCAGCTTGGTCTCTCTTTCTTTCTTTTTTAGGAAATTTGCACGAGCAACACAGAAGATGGTTTAAGTCCTATACCAATGCAATTGTGGTACCACATGCATGTGTGAAACATATTCAGTAATACACAAAGGGGCAGACAATCTCTTTGGTAAGGTGGACTTCTGGGCATAGGATTTCACCCACCATACATAGTTCAAATCTTGATATGCAGTTGTGCCCAAGGGAACAAGGGAATGCCCTCATCGTGGTTGATTGTGGCTCATTTGAAAAAAGAAAAAGGAGAGATCAAAATGCCATGAATGCCTTGTGCTCATCAACAGCTATCGATAGAATTTTTGTAATATAATTTTGCCACTGTGCTCAATAAGTTCGTATGATAACATATGCAGCAAAGGGATTTCCGATCTTTCAATGAGATTGTGGATAACTCGACTATAACGTCTAACACAGGGGTGTTGTGCCTTAACCACAGGTACACTGCCTCCGATTATTGCTATTTTTAGGACCGGGCTTTGGTTTTTTTTTTGTTTTATTGGTTCAGTTTCCTTAGACTGAAGAAACTTCGATGTGTATGTATTAGGAGCCGACCAATGCAAGCAAGAACAAAAAGAAACCAAGTAGTTTGGTGTCGGTTTCTTTGGTTTGGTTTTGGGTTTGCGCCAAACTGACCCGATTTTCAGTTGACAGCTCCTATGTCTTGCATTTAGTTTTGTGTATATATTTTTTTATTTCTTTGATTGACTTGCTAGTTTTGGTTCTTGAAAGTGGAATCTAGTAACCAATTCGTGCAGTCACATTTTCATTTAGTTCAAACGGCTAGCAATTAGATTTTGGGTTTTTATATTTAAATTTCAAAATTGTTTGAGTGGTGGTGCTTTGTTGCTCTCCTCGTGAAAATAAACTAAATGCAACTTCATGATTAGTAAATTTAGGATTATATGTTTAGGTTTTAATAGTAACAAACTAGCCATGCCTATCTTAACTATTTTCGCACTATAAATTGTACAGTCAAAGAAAACATAATCTAACTTTTCGTAGCAGAATATTTAGAAAAATATAGTCAGCTGGCATTCTCCAGCCCTCTGCATTAGATGGACCCAGATGTCCTATTGAAAAACCTTATAATTTTTCTAAAAAATTGGAAATGGTTCCGACCTCTCCGATTAACACCTTGCAATTAGGTGGAAGTATGGATGAATTGAGCCTGCCAGAAGTTTAACAACAACACTAAATATAAACATAAACTGTTGGAGCTCGGATACTCGAACAAATGCTCTTTACACAAGACATGGCTTGTTTTATTCTATGCACTAAATATAAACATAAACTGCCGCCTTGCTTTTTAGTCTATATATCTATTAAGTTTTTTTATTCAGATAGGTAGGATTTTATTCCAACCTAAGGGCAGGGGGTGGCATTTTATATGAAGTTAAACAACATATAGCTGATACATTTTATATGAAGTTGAAAAACATTGCTGATACATTTTATATGATGTTAAACCCTATGTTTTTGCAAGGAAATGATAGAAGGAAATGTTCGGCACTTTATAATTGACCCTGTTATTTTTGCTCCGGCAGATCAGTTGTCAACAACAAACAAGATATACACACGGATTAATATTCTTTTCACAAATAATTTTTACAAATGAAAATATCTCTTATAAAAATGGCTGCTAGCTAAAGAGCCCAAGACCAACGTTATCGTACCCACTTCAATAAGTAAAGGCTAATTTTCTCATATACAAGATAGGGAAATGCACTTATCGATCTAAGCCAGTATATAAAACATATGTAGTTTTCAAGAAAAATTAACAGGCATATGCGAACATAATATCATTATATTACCTCCGAGAACTAAACATGCATCGAGATTTTTAAATAACAATAATTGTGATGTCAAACATGCTACTAGATAGCTAAGTGCACACCGCAAGACACAGTGAAATTGTATTATTACATGTGAGACAAGATGGGGCGATGAAAGGAGACCAGAACAAAATAAAGGGCAATGCCCAAGACTCATGCCTAGCAGCAACATTTTTTGAGGTAGTGTTTGGTTGGGTTGTTCTGTGGCGTAATCAGATAGCTAGCAGTGCGATCTATTTACGTAATCTGCTAGCACGGGACCTGACATGGGATAGTACAATGCTGATATATACCGCTGCTCCATATCTCCCGTATCCAATACTGTCGTAATTATGGCGTCGACGTATGCATGCTGCTCGGCTGCTCCGTAGAGCACGTGCAAATGCAGAAGAGGTGATACTGAATTACTGATGCAGCAGTACCATCAAGGTAATACTGCTTTTTTTTTTTTACCGATAGGCATGTCACTGCTGGTGATAAGGTCATTAGTTAAGACAATCATAAGCATGTCCAGTGTTTATCAGGATGAATAATTTAATACTTTATTAATCAAGCGTAGTTCCCCTTTATGAAGATCAGAAACCTCTATATAGATTCAAGTGATCTTTCGAAACCTGTGTCATTAGAACAGCACCTTTCAAAACCCTTATGAAATGGTTTTTTGCGAGGGGCAGCATTGTGAGCGTCTACACACACACACACACACACACATACACTGCACGAAATGATCAAGAAGAAGATTTAAGCAAGTTCCCTTACTTATGTGAGGCCTTGACCTTGTGTTACAACTTTTAAAGGGTACAGCTCTCAGTAAATTTGTCTAGCGAACGAAGAAGCACATGAATATATCGTCGGCGTGTTTCATCAAAACATTATCAATATTTCAGAGAAATCGGACATGAATTCGATCAAATTCTTGTGATTACAAAAGTTGAGGGAATCAAACATGGTACTTGGAATTCGAACAGCCTAAATGCACAACACAAAATCAAAGCCACACATTGGCCGACTACATGCACTTAATAATTGAAATAAACCTGATGCATGCAACTCGAGCATAGCCCGAGCAACTAGGCCTTGAAGGAGGGCACGAACCACGTAGTGATCGCCCATGCCAGGGGGGTAGGGTTAGGGATCTGCTTCACGATGGTGTCGACGCTCTCCACCATGTCCCACTTGCACAAGCAGAATGCCCAACCGCCCCAATCGCCGGCGTCGTCCTCGGCCTCGTCCTCCAGCCCCATGTGCCGCCAGTCGAAGTAGTACACGGCGTTCTTGCTGAGTCCGCGGTCATCGCTCGCCGGAATCACGTAGCAGGCGCCGTCCACGCCCTGAAAGATGGCCTTGTCCCGCAGCTCTGGCGCGTCGGCCGGCCAGTCCACGGTCGCCAGGCCGTCGCCGGCCACATTCAGCGCGAAGATCGCTCGTGGTCCTACCGGCATTTCGGGCTTGTAGTTGTACTGGCCATAGTTTTCGAAGAGGAAGCGCACCATGCCCTCATGCTCGATCAGGCACGCTCCGTTGCTTCCAGGGAGCAACGCCGTGCTGCTGTTGGCGAGGTCCTTCTCGGCGGCGGAGGCGGCGGCGGCAACTAACTCGCCTTCGAGCACCTGGGGCCCGTGGGTGACGAGCCGATCCCAGTGCCGCGGCAGCAATGCCCAAAACCTCCCGGCATCGGCATCATGTGTCGTGGCCCAGCCGTGCTCGCTGCCGCGGCGCCATAACGCCGCGGTGGGACCCAGTCCGGGCGCCCACACCCAGATGACGACAATGACGCTCACTTTGCCGTTCATCTCGTCGTCTGTGGCAAAGCCGGAGGGGTGGGCGCCGCCATGGAACTGGAAGCAATCGGGCAGGCGCGGCAGCGCGGTGCTCTCCCCAGTTAGCGGGTTCACCAGCACGGCCGAATGGCCGAGAGGTCGTCGTGGTGGTCGATCCCGATGAGTAGGCCGGCGCCGGAACCTGCATCAGATGGGATTCATCGGAGCTCGCCGAGTGGAACAGAACTCCGCCGGAGTCCCTGCCGTCGCCGGGCCCTTCCTTGATCATGATCCACGGCTGGAAGAGCCCGTGGGCAGTGAGACGGATGGCATCACGCCACTTCGGGCAGGCAGAGCGGACGCGGACGAAGTCCTTTGGCTCGGTGAGGTGGCCGGCGACGCCCTCGAGGACGAGCCACGGGAGGCTGGCCCAACCGTTGGATCCCTCCATGAGCACTTGCAGAGACTAGCAGGGAGATCAGATCGAGATGAGCTTGTAGAGGATAGGAGAGGCCAGTAAAGCTAAGCCGGCCGGGATGTTCGAGGGCTTTGCTGTCTGCAAATCGGGCTCCACGGGGATGCCTTTATATAGTGGTTTGAACGTACGGGGCACAATTCAGGAAAGAAACAGAATGCTAGGGTTATGTAGTTGTGTTTACACTGTGCCATGTTTTATAATGTAGTGCGTTTAAAATCTCCC
The DNA here is from genome assembly GCF_002211085.1 of Panicum hallii. Classification (NCBI taxonomy): domain Eukaryota; kingdom Viridiplantae; phylum Streptophyta; class Magnoliopsida; order Poales; family Poaceae; genus Panicum; species Panicum hallii. The sequence goes on along the minus strand of NC_038046.1, from coordinate 17,446,809 downwards.
CTGATTTTTTTTTTTTGCTGATCTGTAGCGCGTTAAGCTGCTTTGCCCATTTATGAATTGCCTTGATTCACTTGCTAGTTTTGGATCTTGCAATTTGAAACCATGCCGCGGACCAAATTTCGTGTTTCCACTGTTTGAATTGGTGCACGGATTTGTGCACGCTTCAATGCTCCTTAAATTCGTGTTTTCAAAAGTTTCCCTTTATTTTCAATTTTCCCCTCTACTACTTATGAATCGCCTTGGTTCAACTTGCTCATCTGGTAATTGCAAGGCACCCAGCCATGAAGAACAACTTTTGTGCATTCACTGCTTCATTCATTGGCGTGTTCGGACAATCTCATTTGAGGGGTTAGTAAGTGGTAACTATGTCCTGGTTTATTTGTTTATTTACTTCAAAATTAATAGCATTATTGTAGAGTGCTATAAAATGTGGTTGAAAAGACAAGCAAATTAAAGTTTACAAAATTATATTGTTATGTGGTTCCGAGTGTGTCATTTTTACTTTGCGTTTTGTGTGTTCAAATGTTGAAGAGTGAAATACACTATTGCGTGGCCTATAGGAAGCTTAGATGTTCTAATTTTTTATTAGCCTAGGTATTGAAGTATTAAGTCAATTGTTCATACACGACTAGCTATGGTCACATGTGTTTTTAGTTCAGAGGGGAGCATTTTAGTATGTATACGACTAGCTATGGTCAGCAAGGTTTTGTCCATTTGGAATGCTCATGACCCGGTTGCTAGCAGGAGGAGCCGCCATGACCCAATCATACAACTTCATGTGCATGGAATGGAGGAGAATCTTGTTGAACACGGTCATACCAGGGTGGTCGTGAGTGGGATCATGGCAGACTGCGGATCATAAAGCAGAAAATGCCAAATTGTGGAATATTTTATTATGTGAATCTGTTCAGATTCAATTCAAGTAAAAGTTGGCAAATTGCGAAATAATTTACTGTGAATCTGTTCAAACTCGATTGGGTAAAAGTTGCCAAATTTATAAATCTAGTCACAAAAGAATGCAAAAAAAAAAATTGATTTATCGAGAGCGTGGGAGAATTTGCGAAGTGCAGATATACTTTGGTATGGCCTTGGGGATTTTATGTAGAAGTTACCATTGGGCAACAACGAGCCCAACAACAATTTCGGGAGAACACAGACCCTATATGTGCCTAAACGTGAGCCCATCGATTTTCTGTCCTCCAACGAACGACCCACAGCTCAAACTAACGATTTCCAATGCGACATTTTTCAAAAAAAAAATGAGACTGATTCTGTTAGGGTTCTCTAGGCATTATCCTTTTACTCCACTTCGCATTCAGGGCACTGCAATTTTCTGTCACATAACGCAATAGCCGAAAAAATGAGATAAAAGAAAGCAAGAATCACATGCATTTTGATTTCGAAAACTTTTGTGTTAGCTCCTTTTGTGAACTCTGTAAAACGGATAGCATATAGCTAACGATACAGAGAGTTGCTTCCTCAGGGACCCTATAAAATCAAAACAATCTATTGTACAATTGCATTTACAGCTTCGACAATCATGATACATACAAATACCAAAAAGGAAATAGACTACAGATGGGCGCTCTACCATCAGTTCTGTGCTCTTGTGTGCGATATCCACGGTTTATGGTCCCAAGACCACGCCAAAACTGCAGCATTTGGCAATTACAGCTTCAACGATCATGATACAAATACCAAGAAGGAAAACAATAGTGTACAGATGGGCACGCTACCATCAGTTCCATGATCTGTGTGCAATACCCGCTGTTTACGGTCCCAAGACCACACCACTGTTAGGATGTGTAGGCATTTTGCAACGTTCGAGCGAAAAGAACAGTCAGTAGTATCGAGTTAACATGAGCAAATGGAAATGCAGGAGAGGTGATTCAGTACCATCAAGGGTAAGAAAGGAGCATCAACACAATTCAAGCAGCTTGCTGGTCAGGTGAGAGATCTGCCTGCCCATTCACGCTCTCTCCGCTTAAGCTTCGCTTGCATCTTGTTGAATTTTTCTTTTCCTTTCTCCAGAAGAGGATCTACCACCACATAGTCATCCGGATCATCTTTCCTAGTCATTCCATCCTGTGAAGATCAAGTTATATGTCATTTACAATCTTTAAAAGATGCATCTATTTCCCCAGTGTGTGAGAAATGGAGGAAAGGCCTGGCAATCAACCTTGGAAGAATCGGGCAAGAAAGACAGCCGGTTTGTGTGCCACCCTGTGTAGTCCTCTTCAGCTTCCTTTTCCGCCGTATCAGTAGCAGGATTCTTTTCTTTGACAGAATCTGTAGCAGGATTCTTACTGAGGAAAGAAGCCTTGAACTTCTGTAGCTTTGCTAGAGTCTTAACGAGAAAAATAACGTGTAAGAAATATTGGCCACCAATTTGCGAAAGTCAAAGCTTGACATGTCAAATTAAAAAGCCAACTGGCATATGAATATGCATGAACTATTTTGGCATGGCATGAGAAATGTGGCAATTGTCAGAATGAAGTAAAATCATTACCTCATCTTCACGGCCTTGAAGCCGGCGTTTTTTCTGTTTTTGCAAATGTCTCTCTTGTTCAGCTGGATTTAGGAGCTGCAAATTAGCATCTGTTCTGGACATCCTCTCGGCACTGGCTTCTGAGCCAATACCTTTTTTCTTCAATGATAGTTTTTTAGACTTTTGTAGCTCATCATGCTCCTGATCATCATCATCATCATCATCATTGTCCCTCCTGCAAACCAACAACCAGAAATCATTTTAAAAAAACTGCTACACTAAATTATTCATAGAATACATGTCAAAATTTAGATCATTTCAAATATGCAAAGACACAGTAACTCTTCTTCATTCTTGTCATGATATGCATAATATAGTCCATGCTAACATTCACTATTCAGTACCTAGTAGCCCTGCTTATGAAAAGCATTACTGAATACACAATGTGAAGAAATAGAATTGCTTTTCATCGTTACAAGATACTAAAGATTAAACAGAGTATTTCTTATTTAAACAATAAATTATTGCAAGATGACCACTTAGCATTGGATATGTAATGAGATCAAGACTTTTTGAGTTAAGGCTCATATAGAAAAAGCATGCTGCAGGGTGTTCAAAGAGCAGGGGGTAACTTCTAATCTTTTATGCAATGGTTACTAACAAATTCGAAATGAAAGTGTTTATCTCATTACAAATAGGATAACCATGATGTTTTGGGGATGAGGTAGGGATGAGGTACATGAGCATACCTATGTTTAATATCGGACCTGCGGTCTGGTAATTCCTTGTCCTTCCGACGTGGTTTATCTGTTCCAATTAGGGCAGTTTTGTGCAATCAAGATCATGAGTACAAAACAATTGCATCTAATTTCAGGACAACCACAATTCTAATAGAAACTTGAACAAAATAAGCTACCTGCTTTAGAGGTTTCACGAGGGGGAACATCACCAAGTTCTCTACGTTTTTTTAGGATTTGTGAGCGCATTCTATTGTCAAAATCCTCTTCATTCTCGTCTTCAGGATAATCATCAGATTCTGGAGCATGCTCTGGCTCTCTTGAGTCAACTTTCTTTGAGATCAAAGCATCCCTGACAGATAAAACAGTGTCTTTTTTCTTCTCCTCTTGCTCCTTGGACTGCAAGGTGGGAAAACACGCAATGACATTTAAATTTGGCAGAGCACAAAAAGTTACGGAAGCAGGTAACACTACGCAATAAACTGACCAGAGAAAAAGATACAGATCACAAACCTATGCAAATTCAGCATTAGAGGGATTCAATTAACAAGCAGTGTATAACAGGATACCCGTCCATGAAAAAGATTCAGCAAACAGGACTTATGGTACAAACAAAGAAAAGAAAAAACGCAAGATAACACTAATGTGGCAGATACAGCAAAGTTCTGGATAGCCTAGCCGCCAACTGGATAAGGTATTATCCTGCCAGTTTCAACATAATATGTTCACTAGCTTTGGTTCATATGTTGAACATTTTCTGATTACAAGTGATCAAACTCACCACTCACCAGCGGACAAGAGTACAATAGCTTAAACCAATTCAATACTGGAGGAGTTTCAATTAATGAGCAGAGCAAACGAGGACTTATAAGTACAAACAGAGGGGAAAAAACAAAGATGAGATGATATGCACACTAATGTGGCACAGACGGAGACGGCACCATTCTAGATAGCATTGTTGCCAACTGGATAGGGTATTGTCCTGTTATTTTCAGCATGATATGTGAAAAAAGTTTGGTTAAATGATGGTGAACATTGTTTTTTCGCCGCAAGTGATAAAACTCACCAGCTGTACATCCTCTGGTTCCCCTTTAAGGAAACGGGGATCGTCCAACACATCATGAATACTTTTTATTTTGGCCTGAACAGAGGAAGCTGCCTCATTCTCCTCCTCTTCTACTTCATCTCCAAAAGAGAGCACATTAAGTTGCCTGAAAGATTAACAGTTTGGGTCAGAACTGATCCAACAGGCATTGTACGGTTATCCTAAGAACTATGTAGAGGAGATTACTTACTTGGCTGCCTTCTTCTTAGGTTTCACCTCAGCATCAGCCTTGGCAACAGACTCAGCCTTCTTAAGTTGCCTTGGAACAATATCCTCAAATGGGTCCCAGAGAACCTAAGAAACAGAAAAAGGAAATACAAGGTCAAATAACTAGTTTGGATTCACCAGTTAGGAAAACTACTTGGTAAATTATCTATCACCTAACGAAAACACAGGTAAGTACCAGTGGAAATAACAACAAAATGTTACAGGAGAGAAAAGGCACCTCTACTGAAAGAATTTTCTGCGGGTACACAGGTCGATCATCCTTATCTGTCTCAACATCAGCCAAGGCAAGAAGGTTGAAAATAGAATCACCAGTAACCTGCACACAACACATAGCAAAACGTGATGACTCCAAAGGAACAACACACTGTACCAAGAATATGCACATCGAGGAGCTCCTGAATTAAGAATAAGTACCTTCCCAAAGATGGTGTTCTTCTTATCAAGCCAATCGCAACGGTCAAGGGTGATAAAGAACTGGCTCCCATTCGAATGAGGCGTGCCAGCATTGGCGCACGCCACTAAACCCCTGTGGTTAAACCTCAACCGCGAGTGGAACTCATCCGCAAACGGCGCCCCGTAGATGCTCTCACCCCCTACAGGAGTGAAGTCAGAAAGATGGCATCAGCTTCAAATCGAAGCACACCAAACCCTCCCTCCACTCAGTCTCACACCCATAACATAACGCCAGAACCTTATATACCAGAACAATCAGCTAAGTTGCTTAGGCAAGAATTCGTCAAATTCGAAGCATTAGTTGGTAATTCGATTGAAACCATTGGATCAATTCGGTACATTTCAACATTAAGATGTGGAATCAGAAACCCTAGATTGGTTTAGGTATGTTCAGGGGGGTTGGAGGGATGGTCGATTGGGACCGTACCGGTGCCGGAGCCAGTGGGGTCGCCGCCCTGGACGAGGAAGTTCTTGATGACGCGGTGGAAGAGGGTGCCGTCGTAGTAGCCCTCGAGGCAGAGCTGCACGAAGTTGCGCGCCGCCTTGGGAGCCTCCTTGGGCCACAGCTCGATGTCGAGCGGACCAGCCGTCGTCTGCACCACCACCTTGCCCTTCGTGGGGGGCTCAAGCACGTACACCGACGACATCCTGCCTGCCTCGCCGCTGTCGCCTCCGGCCGCCGCCGCCGCGATGCTCTACCTCGCGCGCGTGGTCGCCCTCCGGCCGGGCCGTCGGTCCCTCCTCCTTTGGGTAGGGCCTAGGAGTCGGTCCGGTTCGTCTGGTTCGTGGTTGGGCTGGGCCGGATCGGGTCAGGCATCTCGATTTCGAGTGGGGGAAGCGGGATGAGATGAGGCTTGTTTACGTGTCGTGGAAACGTATCGATTGTTTTACGTTCTCTCTCTGTGAGTTCTAAAAACCACCTCCCTCCACCACATTGCATAGATTTGAGTGCTCCTATTTTTTCTTACAATATACAATTGAAAAGAATCTTCTGAGTTCTGACATATTTAGCGGTAGTTTTAATTGTGGATCTGTAGGTGATACTAAAAATTATTTTAAATATCTCAGTTGTAGCTCAATTTTTTTCTTTTGTTAGGACATGCTCTTTCCGGCTTTTTCTGAGGTCCAAAAAGGTTTAGGGTCAGTTTGGTAGAGCTTCAACTGTTTCGGTTTCTTTATGTGAATGATTCTCTAATAAAAGTGATTCAGGGGCTAAATTATCTTTCTATGATTCTTTACGATGAACTATATGAAAAAAATATATTTTATATGAGAAGTGAATAAGGAGAAGTTACATTTTCAACTCCCAACTCTTAGTTCAATTTAGAGAATCACTTTTCTCTAAAAAAAATATTTAGCAGAGCTCTCCTGTTAACCTAGAAGCTGCTTCGGGAGCTTTGCCAAATACAACCTTAATGCTCTCTTCTATGTGGCCATTTCTACTACCACACTGTTTTGAATTCAAAATATTTTGCATTGTAGTATGACATGTCTAGCAATTATTGTGAACTAGGTGCAGGGGAAATTTTGCTCATCCTCATGAATGCCATGGTGGCTAGTCCAAAGAGCGTGTACTTTACACAAGACTACAGTGTTTGTAGCAACGCAAATCTCTGTCAGCTCCTAGATAATTTTCAGTGCGACTGTGCCCCCCTACTTTAACCACTGTATCATCACACAAGAAGCATTTACTTTGAAATAGTGTCATGTTCACCTTTCTAACTTCCTACTAGGAACTTCTCTAACACATCTCCTAGCGTTACGTTGTACTACTAGGAACTTCATGGATTTGTTTCGTCAACAATGGAGCGACGAGCGTCGATAAGGATCCTGGAGTACTGAAATCACTGACGCCATGTCGTCTTGGTTGACAAAGTGGTGACAAACTAACAACTTTCGAAGGTGTATCTCACTGGCCCATAGGCATTCATGAAACACGTTCAGCAGTACCAGGGAGGCCGGGTCGCAGGTGAGATTAAATCCGTCCATCCATTTGGAGGTGACAGTTAACAACGTTTAGCTTTTGTATGTAGTAGTAGTAGTAGTACTAATCTAACGTACCTGTCAGCATCGACGACGTCGACGCCTGCAGAGCCGGGGGTGTCCCTGTATTCCGGCCGGATTTGCTGTCGCCGTCACCCATAGCTGCTTCCGGGCTGCCTTCCTTCCCCGCGGGCGATCGCGACGCTACCACACCCCCGACCCACGGAGCGGGGCCAACACCGCGCCCGTCAGCCTTGTGTCACGCTGACGGGCCGGGCGTCGCCGGGACGCGTCTCTGCGCGTCAGGGCGTCCGTCCACGAGACCGCGGCGCGGACGGCACGTGGATGCTCCGGGACCCGGGCGGCGGCGGCGGCACATGGTCGGTCTGCCAGAGCGGCGTTCCCACATCCCGTCAAAAAAGGCATGCAGATCACGCTTGCTCGATCTGACCGTGCCACCTACGGAGTACAAGTGTGGCGACCTGGCAGGGAACGGTTCGGGTTTGGCTGCGGCTGACCAAGCACGTTACGAATCTTGATCGGACTCATGTTTGTTCACGTCACCGCTCGAGAAACCGCGAGGAACCTGCAACGCTGAGAAGCCAACCACATCGCCTAGCATGACCCAATGCAAAAGCCAGGCTACGTAGCCTCGGATACTCCGAAAGACCGAACCCATTATCGGTGGCCCGTGTGCCAAGCCTCTTGCCGACCCTTTTTTTTTCTCTGCCCGTTCGCCGACCTGCCGTAGGGAGAGATGGAGAAGCACAGAACTGACCCGACGGTTTGACCAGGGGAGCGTCGCGCATCCCTCGCATCGTATCCTGAAATCCTTCCCCTGACCACGTCACATCCGACGGACAGCACGGCCGCAGGTGGGGTGTTGTGTACGCATGCTCCGCGAACAATATGCAATGCCCCCCCCGGGTGGCTTTTGCTGGATTCAAGCCAGAGAGTCGTACGACTACTACCACCTACCCACCGTGGGCACGGCCTCGTCTGTTTCTCTCCGATCTTCGCTGCCGTGCCATTGACTTTTCAATGGTTCCTGTTCCTGTTCCTGCCAACAGGGCCCGATTTGAACATGGTTTCGAAAAGGAAATTTTGGACATGTGCGGCTGCTAGTTTGACTCGTACTAGAAGTCCCCTCTCGCTGTTCATACTTAGATTCGATTCTTTTGCCTTTTTGTCCCGTTCAAATGCAAACTAGTTACTAGCTAGTGTCCCACGCTAATTTTTTTTTAACACCACTACCAGCACTAGCATACCAGGATCTTAGAAACTTTAGTTCCCGAAACCAAACACAACCTAAATAAATACATATTGCTAGCATGGGTAAGGGGCTTGCTTTTGCCTTTTGTTCAGTTGACTTTTTCGAGGCGTGTCTGCATGCCTCCCATGTCAATGCGATCATGTGGGCTCGGTTTGACTTGTACTTCAAGTGATAAGTTCTCTCCTGCTGTTCATACTGGATTCTACCTTTTTTAGCTCCTTTCACCTTCAAACTAGTACCGATGCCCTACTGGCTACCTGCTCCATGCCTAGACCGAAAAAGAAGAAATTCTGTATATGCGCTTCAAGCCTGTGAGCTGCTGGTTCAGATGTGTGTCCGCTTCTCCCGTAGTTGATGCCATCATGTCACTTTTATGCTTTATAAGACCACGTTCTCAGAGAAAGTAAGATTCAAGGAGTCCTTTGGATCAAAGGAAAACTGAAAAGTCTGAAAGGATATGAATCCTATAAGTGTTTTTTTTTCTTATGAATATCCTTGAACGGGAGCCTAAGCATGGCAACGGGCACAGAAATAGGTAGTGGCAGGGGTTATCATGCACCAATAATACACAACCACAGCCCAAGCTTCCACAGGTGAGACGCAGAAACTGGTGTTGAGCTCTTGAAACGTCAGTATGTGCAAGTTCCTTTTGGTTATAGCATCGGTTAATTGATAGATTGTAGATATAAGTAGAACCTGGTACTCTTTGTGAGTGGCCTTGTTACGCACGAATGACAAAGAATGCCAAGCTTGAAACTCTAGTTTCTTCTATAGAATTAATTTCTGGAGAAATTCAGGCATAAGGCTCAATATTGTGATTTTTTCCCTTTGTGTCAATCTTTCTTCTCAAATCCCTCTCCCAACAAAAAAAAAAAGTACTTCCACCATCCTACAAAGAGTGCAATTGTAACATTCAAAATTTGGTCCCACAAACTATGCAATTTTGGCTCTTAGACCAACTCAATGTGAGCCATGTTATTTGAGCCATGCACAGTTGCTCCATCTAATATAGTATACGGTGCATGATCTGAATGTAATTTTTTTAGGTTTACACAGTACAACCCAGTCACTTACAATGCACGCACACTCACCTCTATGAACGCACGTATTAGGAGTACCTAAGTCATTTGACTTTAATTTCCACACTAGTCTGATTCTTTATAGGACGAGGTCTTCTTGCGTTTTGTAATCAGTTATTTTGTACTTGTAATCGTACCAATTCACGTTCCTACTATGTTTGTCATTCATGCGTTCCAGGAAGTCATATATAGCTGAATAATCAACATTTTCAAGCAGCAACTAATGTCGTTGAAGTAGCACTATTTGGCGGGAATTCTGTTGCTAGTACATTTCTGCTTCGAAGTAAATGTTTATCCTATTGAAAGGTAGCCCATACGGCCATGCGGAACATTCGTTGCGGTGGAAATTTCCAGCGAGGACATAAACAAAGTCCACGCAGATCTCGTAGAATCATTTATGTTTTGGAAGTCTGCCTTCTGCATTGCAGCAGTGGTAGTAGCTAGGCTAGTACTCGTAGCATTCAAACCTTGTACCACGATCTTCCCCGGGTCCCGCGCACGGGGAGCCGCCGCCGTTGCGGAGGTCCGGCTCGGGCACCATTTGTCGCCGCCGCCTGCGGCGAACAGATCAGCGACGCCGCGTTTGTCGCCGGCCCGGCCCGGCGCGCCGCCCTCTCGTCCCGGTCCCGCCCCGCTTCCCGGCCTCGAAGCGCCACCCACCGCCTGCGGTCGGATCGGGCCATGCGGGCACGTCGGCGACACGACGCGTCACCGCCGCACCGCGTATCCTCGGTCCCCGTCGCCACTTGCTTGCGGTTGGAATTCCTTCCTCCCATCCCGCGCCCGCCCACCGTTGTGCCGCCGTCCGCGCGCGCGAGCCCGGCCCACGCCGCGCCACACCAGCGCTCTCGTCGTCTCGGCATGCGGAACATGCCCATGCCGCTCGCTGCCCTGCCCTGCCCCCATTGACCGCGCCGCGCCGCACCGCCGGTGGTGGTGGCCCCCGCTCGGTCCACGCGGTGTCGTGCCGCGCCAGCCTACCCACGGCCACCGCGGGCGCGAAACCGCGTCATCGCGGCACGCACCCCCACGCGTGCTGTCAGAGGGGCCGGCAGCAAGCCCGCAGGTCGGTCTCCCCTTCCCTCCCCCGCTTTCCTTGTCCAAAAAGCAAGCCCGGCGCGTTCACACCGCACCCCCGCCAAAAGCGAGGGTATTTATAGCGGCCCCTTTCACACCAGTCTCCCCGGCTTGCTACCTCCCCAAATCGGCACGGCTCTGCTCCCGCTTCCGCGCCAATCGCACACCACCGCACGGACGGACGGGAGGACCTCTCCGCGCTTCCACCTCGCTCGCGGTGCCTGGCTTTGACGCGCACCCACCACCACCAGCGCGCGAGACCGACCCGCCGAGCCTGCTCCGCGATCGCTTTGGGAGCGTGTGTGGTGGCCGGGACGTATATGAGATCCCCATCCAACGGCCGCCCACCAGGCAGCGGTGGGGGAGGAGGCGGTGCGGCAGCAGCTCCAGCTGGTGGAGCGGCAGGGGACGACGACTTCGCCTTCTACTACTCCTTCCTCCAGGACGCTGCCGCCGGTGCGGTGCCGCCGCCGCTCGAGATCGACGACCCCGGCGCGATGACCAACGGCCGGCGCCGGAAGCCGCGCGGGCCGGACGCGGGGGGCGAAGGCGGCGCCGCAGCCGCGGCCGCCAAGAAGGACGGCAAGAAGCGGTCCATCGCCCGGATACTCACCTCGCTGGCGGCGATGGAGGCGGAGGAGCACGCGGACCGCGCGGGCGCGCCCGGGCGGGAGCTCGCGCTGCTCGAGTCCAACGCCGACGCCCGCTCCCAGGCCATGATGGACTACTACGCCAAGATGGAGGGCAGCTTCGACGCCGCCGCCGACTCCGAGGCCGCCGCCAGGTCCAAGCGCTCCAGGCTCGCCGCCTCGGCCGCCGCGGCCGCCGTCGTGGCGGCCGAGGACTCGGCGGCAGCGTCCTCCGCGTCGGGCTCGGCGGCGACCGCGGGGCAGCAGGCCGCCGGGCACCACCAGCGCAGGCTCTGGGTCAAGGACCGGTCGCGCGCGTGGTGGGACAAGTGCAGCAGCCCCGACTACCCGGAGGAGGACTTCCGGCGCGCCTTCCGGATGGGGCGCGAGACCTTCGACATGATCTGCGACGCGCTGGGGTCTGCGGTGGCCAAGGAGGACACCATGCTCCGCGCCGCGATCCCCGTCCGCCAGCGCGTCGCCGTCTGCATCTGGCGCCTCGCCACGGGGGAGCCGCTCCGCCTCGTGTCCAAGCGCTTCGGCCTCGGCATCTCCACCTGCCACAAGCTCGTCCTGGAGGTCTGCGCCGCCATCAAGTCGGTGCTCATGCCCCGCTTCCTGCAGTGGCCAGACGACGCCGCGGCCGCGCGGTTCAAGGCCGCCTTCGAGCGCACCTCGGGCGTGCCGGGGGTGATCGGCGCCATGTACACCACCCACATCCCCATCATCGCGCCCAAGATCTCCGTGGCCGCCTACTTCAACCGGCGGCACACGGAGCGCAACCAGAAGACGTCCTACTCCATCACGCTGCAGGGGGTGGTCGGCCCCGACGGCGCCTTCACGGACGTGTGCATCGGCTGGCCCGGGTCCATGCCCGACGACCAGGTCCTGGAGAAGTCGATGCTCCACCAGCGCGCGGCGGCCGGGATGATGCGGGAGTCGTGGCTGGTGGGCGGCGCCAGCTACCCGCTCACGGACTGGGTGCTGGTGCCGTACACGCACCCGAACCTGACGTGGACGCAGCACGCGTTCAACGAGAAGGTGGGCGAGCTCCGGCGCGTGGCCGTGGAGGCGTTCGCGCGGCTCAAGGCGCGGTGGGCGTGCCTGCAGAAGCGCACGGAGGTGAAGCTGCAGGACCTCCCCGTGGTGCTGGGCGCCTGCTGCGTGCTCCACAACATCTGCGAGCTCCGCGGCGAGGGGGTGGACCCGGCCATCCGGTGCGAGCTGGTGGACGACGAGACCACGCCGGAGAACCCCGTGCGGTCCGAGGCCGCCAAGCGCGCCAGGGACGGCATCGCGCACAACCTGCTCCACCGCGGCTTCGCCGGCACCACGTTCTTCTGACCGGCTGCCCTGCTCTGTGGGTCTCTCTCCTTTCAATTTGGTAGTACAAAATTCAACTGGTGCAGCAGGTTGCCAGCCGTACGCATGCATTCTTTTAGCCTAGAAGATTTTGGTAGGGTTGATGCAATTAGCAGCAGCTAGCAGCTGGGTGGGGAACCAGCCAACACAAAAGGCGCTGTAATTAATTTGTTTATTTAAGGGATGCGGATGTAAACATCTTGTGAAAAATTCTGGGCAGATGCTGCCCCAAATTTTTCATACTGTTTTGCAATACATGTACAGTTCAGTTCAGTTCAGTTCAGACAAAGAGAGAGTCGTAGTTCGTGAAGACTGAAGAGCATTTCCATCGTGTTTGTGTGTGCTGGGATTTGATTTCAGCATGGGCTCGAGGCGCCAGCCGTTGATAGTTTGGTATTAGGGCGACTTGTCTGTTGCAGCGCCTCCGTTGCAGGACGGGTCAGTGCGAACGTGGTGGTTTGCACGCCTCGTCTTTCTTGCAGGAAAAAATGTGGACTCTATCCTATCTACGACACCCACACACGCTTGGACCTTATTGTTATGGTGCGATGTGATGCCGAAGCCTAGGCTGAGCTGCTCGCTTGATGGCCTGTCCAATCGTTCTGGTCGGAGTCCCTTGCTCGCTTGATTGCGCGTTAGTGTTTGTACTAGCCGCGCCGTACGAGTGCTCCAACCTCATCAGTGAACCTAGCTCATCGCGGATGCAGGGCGCACGACGGCGAACGTGAAAAGAGAAAAGAGGAAAGGCGGAGTGAAAACCGGAGGTCGCGGGACATGTCTCTCGGACAAGCCACGCACGCAAAAGTCCTAGGATAACAACTACTATGACATCATCATCTTGCATCTTTGGTGGCCCCCTGATCTTAAGACTGTTGTGGTCCGGAAGACGGAAAGAGCAGGTGCTGCCTCGAACCTTGCTTGATCATCTAATCATCTCCATGGAAAAGAGCTTGCAGCCTCTGGATTTCTCCAGATTCCAGAGCAATGGGCTGTGTCTAGTGTCTTCTTCCCACTTCCCCGCATACAGTATGCCTCCATAGGCATGGGCGCATGGCTGCAGGCATTTCCGGGGACGATCTTTTGTCGAACCCGCACGAGGCATGCCTGTCATTCGGGCATGACCTTATCTACTCTGTCCAATCCTCCACGGATGCTTCGGCTCGAAGGAACTTTGCAGATAAGGTAAGCCCTCGAGGCCGCGGCCGTCTGTTCCGGAGGAAGGAGCCAGCTCGCGCCGAACTTGGGCAACAAGCGTGTTCAGAACTTCAGATGGCAAGTCGCCGGTGTCAGGGGCAGGAACCCCGGCCCCTTGGTCAATCGTCCTACAGGGAGCACTAGCACATCGATCGGCGCTCTGCTCCCGGTTGTACACCACGCCGCATGTGAGGCGCCCGCCACCTGGGCCGCCCATTGCTATCCCCGCCGACTTTCCGGCCTTGCTGACCGACGGGGAGCCAGGCCTTGTTGGAAGCTTGTGCCGCCCCACACCCCGTCATGGGTCGGCCGGGCTGGCTGACTGCGGCGAACCTGGAGGCTGGAGCTCAGCAGCCTGCCATTTGTTGATGCGCATCTTGGCAGGCGCCGGCTGTCAAGGGGACGCGGTGCACGACGATTTGTTCGCGCCGCCCCGGACATGGATGGCATGGTGGCGACTCCGGTGTCTCCAAGACAAGCTCTGGCCGCTGGAGGATCAGCTCCTCCTCGTGGATATGAAGCCACTGAAGATCGATGGGAAAACATGTACTCCTACACGTATTCCTCTCTTAATTCCAGAGACCAAGAGTCTGGCCAATCTCCGTAACAGGACGCGACGTGCCGGGGGTAGGGGGAGAGAGAGAGAGAGACCAGCCTCACCATGCATTTCCTGCACAAACAACTAACAGTTTCCCAGCTAGCAAAGAAGATAGGATTTGCTTGGTTCCCAGCCACAGATTGCCACGCTGTGGAGGCGCAGCGGCGCTAAAATTCGGCACCACAAGTGTGGTGAAGAAATGAACCAGGGAGAAGCTAAAATGCTTTTTATGTTGCAGAACCAAACACGCCTATAGACCAAAAACTTGCCACCGCCTTCTTCAGTGGCAAGTTTTTGAGATGCACAAACAACTAACAGTTTTTGAAATGCATGTTCAGTCGTTCAAACTAGTACCGACAAAAGCTCTCTTCGCAGGAGTCTTGCATCCGCTCTCAGTATCTGCCAGGAATAAAGCTTGGGGGTGTTTAGATCGCAAATGTTTATAACATTTGGAACTTTTTGCTACTGTAGCGTTTTCGTTTGTATTTGACAAATTTTATCTAATCATAGTCTAACTAGGCTTAAAAGATTCGTCTCGTGATGTACAATTAAACTGTGCAATTAGTTATTTTTTTTACATACATTTACTGCTCCATGCATGTGTTCCAAAATTGATATGATGGAGAGAGTGTAAAAATTTGAAACTTTGAAGTGATCTAAAAGGGCCTACATGTTAGGAGTTTGGACGACGTACGGAAGACAGGCTTCGAAAGCTAGCGGTGCTATTCAAACCGGAAACTGTACTGATCAGAATGAATGGCAACTGAACTGAGGATGGGACTGCATTGCAGCCCCTTCCCGCGCTGTAGCGCTGGTGTTTGCTACTGTACGGCACCACGAGGCTTTCAGGTCACCCGGCCGGTACCTAGCGAGTCACCCACCCTGTCCTACAACTCCAGCATTCTGATTGAATGGTACCTGTGCCGCTGCAGTACATATATTTGAACCTAAACTAGAGTCATTGGTACTGGTCAATGGTCATGCGACCTGGGATCTCCTTTTCCTTTCCAGTTTGCGAGCGAGCTTTGCCGTCGGTGGTGGAGCTGCAAAAGGAGCCGGCCCGGCCAGGAGATTCCTGCCGGATGCTTCCCGGAAAAAGGAGGCTCCCGCCCGGCAGCCTAATGACCACGCAATATACTCCAGCCTGATAATCAGTTTTAAGAATCTAAGATCCACGCTACTAGTATAATGTAGTATTGTATTACTAGGTACTCCAGCCTAGCTGGTCTGACTAGAAGCCACCAGTGGACCTCATGATTAATAGGGCATTAGATTAGGGTGATTGGATCATCGTGCTCCTTTTATCATGCTACTTCATCCGTTCCAAATTGTAGGTTGCTTTGACAAATCTAGATATATAGATTTTGTTATCCATCTAGATAAACACTGCGTGATCAGTAGTCTGGTACAGAAACACTTTTGTTTTGTTCCCTTTGCAGGATATACGGCCACTGGTGGGACCACTAGGGCAGGGCAGTGACCCCTGTTTTAGCAAATTCGATACTGCTAGTAGTAGTAGACTATTTTGGCATTCAGAAATCCGAAACCCTGGTCCACCACCACCACCACCTACAGCTCTTCCGATAGCGACCTGAGTACCAAACCTCTGGACCGGGCGGACGATGAGGCTCGCTGGGAAAGGCTGGAACACTGCTCTACTACCAAGCCGCACGCGAATGGCAGAGCCGCCGGCTGCTCCGCGACGTGCGTTGCCGAGAGCCCAACGAGACCACCAGAGAGATCCTCCCACAGACGCCACCACCACGGGGAGAGACGCGACGCGCAGCCCCGCAGCTCGCGCACGTCGTGCCGACGCGGGCGGGGCCCGACCGCCCGACCTTCCGCGGCAGCGGCCTACGGCTACGCGACCGGTGTATATACGCTAGCTGCTGTACCGTGGCTTCGCGTGCGCGTATCCGGCCGCGGATCGGCGCAGGAGCGCGACGCGTGCGCCGGGGCGTCGCCGTCCGGCGGCGTACGGCGCTCGCCGCGGGAAGGAAGGCCGCAGACCAGGCTTTCGAGCGGATCCGCGGCGAATCTGGTGGGCGGTGGGGACCCCGGCCGCCCCCTCGGTGCGCGAGCACTCACCGGGCGGGCGGATAGATTTGGTGCCGATCCCGATCCCGCTTCTTCGTTTTGTTGGCGTCATGCTTCGGAACCAAGCAGATTCTGTCGCAGAAACGGGGAGATACGATTTCTTGTGTGACGGTTTTTTCTTTCGACTAACGGTCCATCATCAACTACGAACTAATAGTGAGTAGTAACTAGGGTATATTAGTAGCACCTCCCCCATCCAATCATTTTGCTTCTACTTCGAATCAAGCAAGTCCCAGCAAATAACATCTCAAAGTTTGTCAAGTTCATCGATGCTGTAGTAGCAACACAAAGCGGATCAAGACTCCAGTGTTTACGAAGACTGATGGTGTAACTTCCAGATGCTGTAGTAGCAACACAAAGCGGATCAAGACTCCAGTGTTTACGAAGACTGATGGTGTAACTTCCAGCCTATGGGCCGGTTGGACCATAGTTGGAGTACCATGCATGAGGCATGGTAGCTCAAATAGTCCTAAATGGGAAGTTAAGGGTGTGATAATTAACTTAAATAGCCAACTCTAGAAAGCATTGCAACTTTGGGTTAACGTTTCTACGCGAAGCGAGGACAAAAGCATAAGCAGGTTGCAGTGTGTAGGTGTGATCCGCTCAACGTGCAGAGTAGGCATGAGCCGTTTTTCTGAGTAGGATTGTTACAGATGGGTCCCTATCCACTTGAAGAATATCTTTGAAGTCTTTTAAGGCCATTATTATTGGCTAGTTTTGTTTTACTTTTCCTAAGACCGACACATCGTTCATCCAGGGTGGAATGAAATCTCCAATGAAACAACCCCTACAATACAAGTTCTATTTTTATTATTTTACATATGATTATAGTATTTTGTTTATATATTGATGTGGAAACCGTTTAATTGGACATGGCAGATGAAATGAAACTCTAGCCCTCAATAGATATATGGAATAGTTTCAATGCGTTGTAAACCATGTGAATCGAGTTTCATTTAATGAAACTCGTTTCCTCCCTCTCTCTCTCTATTAAGAATAAAACTCCTATTAAGAATGATTTAAGATGCTTCAACGCAGAACATTGTGATCAGGAACATAGTCCTTCAATGCGAAGCACATGGAGTCTATACAAACAAACAATGTTTTCGTCAATTGTAACACATCATACCCGATGTTTGTTTTGCAAGGAAAAGGCTGATGATAAGGTTAGCTAAGCACTCTCTACAATGTGCTAATCAAAGCATTCGGTGACAAAGGTTGCCTGATAGTGACTGCCAAATAAAATTACAACCATACTTCTACTTTCACAATTTGTCCCGATGTGAAGCTTTTATCTTTTTTTAGTACGGGTGCAGTATGGTTGTGATGCCAAACTTATCTAGATCTTGTTTTGTGCAACCGTGCGTCACCGGTTAGCCAGAGTATCATGCAATTTTCAACTATCTGCTGTTTACCTCTTTTGGTTGAAAGGATGGATCATGATTTACATGAG
Source organism: Panicum hallii (assembly GCF_002211085.1). Taxonomy (NCBI): domain Eukaryota; kingdom Viridiplantae; phylum Streptophyta; class Magnoliopsida; order Poales; family Poaceae; genus Panicum; species Panicum hallii. The sequence goes on along the minus strand of NC_038046.1, from coordinate 17,429,053 downwards.
TGAAAGAAATAGAAATAAAACTACTGGTCAACTCTTGGACATCATGCCATGTGCTTGCCATAACAGATCGAGCTCCATCTGATGTAGACATCATCTTAACAACAGATAGATTATCTGACTCGAGTAGTACTAAATTCTGAGCACCAAGCCTTCTCGCCATCATCATGCCATCCCTGATTGCTAAAGCTTCTGATCAGCTGAGCATGTCCGGTAGATCTTCATACCACTGTGCTTCCGCGCATATCAGTTCACCATCACTGTTTCTTAGCATCGCTCCTGAAGTCTCTGTTCCACTAGCCGCATGAATTAAAGCCTGCGATTTATTACTCGACGGACCAGAGAACACCACGTGCCCCGGTGGACGGTCCCGACCATTGCACGCCATGGAGCCTTGGCCCACCGCAGCATTAACTGAGAGGTTCCTCACGTGGGTGTTTTGTTTCCTCCGGGGTCCGGCGCGCTGCAGCGTCACGCAATTGTGCTGGTAGGCACTGCTGCTAAGGACACCGCCTGATCAGGAGCCGCCCACCGACGTCTGGGTCCCATGTCCACCACTGTCAGCGAGAGTGCTCCAGCGGTCCTGGTAGACAGGTAGAGAGGGTGTAGAAAACTTCCAGGTCCCGAGTCCAGAGACAGAAATGGGAGAGGGCGGGCTTTTGCGTAGCTTGCCCGCTCCGGTTACCCTTTTTTCCACTTTCAACGGAGGGCGAGGGGGGCACGTGGCGCACATGGGCGCGCGGCGCGGCGTTCGCTGTTCGGGCCCCGCCCCGCCCGTCGCAGTTACAGTAAAATTTTTTGTTCGGGGACGGTCGCAGTCACTGACGACTAGTACTGCTCCCGCCGCGCGGCGTCTATTTTTCACCGTGCCGCACTGTATCCCGCTCGTCGGGTTGCCAGGTTCGGGAGCACCACGTGGCGAAGCCGATAGCTCGCCCCACCCCCCCCCCCACCCCCGCGTCCTGAAAAGATGTTCGCGTCGCTCACGCAAGCAGCAGCCCCGCAGCACGCTCCGCGTCGTGGCCACATGATTTCAGCTGTAAATTGTGCTGCGCTGTTTTTACCATACGATACGACGTACGAGCGACATCCGGACAGGCCAGTTAATTAAACTGATTAACTGAATGATGGCGATATCTTACGTGCGAATTGCTATTTTGTTTCTAACCGGCACACCGTATTTGAAACTACTCACAAGTTTTTAACGGTTCATTACATCGTATATTCGTTGTTACTAGTAATTGATCGGACAGCAACGTTTTCGCCGGTCGAGAGGGTGGCCAGCAGCGGTGCAGGCGACAGCATCCACGAGAGGACATCTGGCCAACGCACCATCGTCGAGCAGCAGCGGCAGGCCGAACCTGACAAGCAAGGCGGTGACAGCCAGGCCGTACGCCCTCAGCTCAGCACGGCCCGCTCGCACCAGGCGCAGCCAGCCAGTACTGTCTGTCCCCGTACGCCTCCCACCTCCAGTCCGCCTGTCCTCCCCCCCCGCGGGGCCCGCAGCTCCTCCACGCGCCCCTCCCGGCGCCTCGACACGCGCCCCCCCCTCCGCCGGTGCCGGGTGCTCGCGGCGGCGCACCCGATCCCCGCGGCGGGGCCCCCGCGCGTCCCATCCCGGCCGGGCGGCCTCGACACCTGTACCCAACGCACGCGCGCGCGCGCGCACGGGAACGAAGTGCACGTAGCTTTCCCTCCCCGCCCGTCTCGCCCCTCCCTCCTTTCTGCCGGTAAAACTCCCGAGCCCCAGCCAGCAGTTACCTTACCCGGCCCAACCCCAACGGCTCGGCTCGGCTGCCAAATCTCCCTCCGCTTCCACGCTACCCAGGTCGGTCGGGGGCGCGTGGTGCTCGCCAGCTGCCTTGCTTGCTACGACGCGCGCTTGGGTGGTGGTGTCGCCGCCGCTGCAGTCTCCTTCCCGAGTCCCATCCATCCTCTCGAGAAGGGAGTTGCCTGCCTGCCTGTGTGCTTGGCTTGGCGATTCGCGTGGCTGCCTCAAGAGCTGCGCTGGGCGTGGGTGCGGGCGCAGGATTTGGAGGGGCGGATCGGCGCAGATCTGGAGGCGCATGAGGAGGCGGCGGCGGAGGGGTAGCGGGAGCGATGCGGTGCTGCTGCGGAGGAGGGCGACTTGAGCCGGCGTGGGAAGGTGATCCTGGAGGAGGTGGCGGCGGCGGCGGAGGCGGAGGGGGAGGCTGGAGGAGGGATGGAGGACGCCGCCGTGGCGGTCGCGGCCCCGCTCGCCGCGCCGCCCGCGCCGGCGTTTAGCCCCGCCGCGGCGGGGCTCACGCTGATCGCCGCCGCGGCTGCGGACCCGAACGCGGCGGCGGCCGTCGCGGGGGCCGTGGAGGGCGTCTCGGTGCCCCCGGTCCGCACTACGTCGGCGGCGGAGGACGACGCGCTGCTGGCGCCGGATGGGGAGGGAGGCGGGGAGGCGTCGGTGGCGGGGAGCCCGTGCTCGGTGGCCAGCGACTGCAGCAGCGTCGCGAGCGCCGACTTCGAAGGGGTCGGGCTGGGCTTCTTCGCCGCGGCGGAGGCCGGCGGGCCCATGGTGTTCGAGGACGCGGCGGCGTCGGCGGCCACGGTCGAGGCCGAGGCCAGGGTCGCCGCGGCCGGGAGGAGCGTCTTCGCCGTCGACTGCGTCCCGCTGTGGGGGTACAAGTCCATATGCGGCCGCAGGCCGGAGATGGAGGACGCCGTCGCCACGGTGCCGCGATTCTTCGACGTGCCGCTGTGGATGCTCACCGGCAATGCCGTCATCGATGGGCTCGACCCCATGACGTTCCGCCTGCCCGCACATTTCTTCGGTGTGTACGACGGCCACGGGGGTGCACAGGTATGCTCACCTTTCACCAATGACTTTCTATTAAGTGCCTAATTTTGGTTTCCCAACTTGGAACTGCATGTGCAAATCGAACAGTTTGCTGTTCGTACACCTACATTCAGTGCATTTTGCCCCCAATTCATTCTAGGTTGCAAATTACTGTCGGGAACGCCTCCATGTGGCGCTAGTGGAGCAGCTGGGCAGGATACAGGGGACCGTGTGTGCAGCTAACTTGGGAGATGTAGAGTTCAAGAAACAGTGGGAAAAAGCCTTTGTGGATTGTTTTGCTAGAGTGGATGACGAGGTTGGGGGCAAGGTGACCAGGGGAGGAGGTGATGGCACAGGCACAAGTGATGCTGCTGCGGCAATTGTGCCAGAACCTGTGGCACCTGAGACCGTGGGTTCGACGGCAGTGGTCGCTGTCATCTGCTCTTCACATATCATTGTCAGCAATTGCGGCGATTCAAGGGCTGTTCTTTGCCGTGGCAAGCAACCCGTGCCCCTGTCAGTAGATCATAAAGTAAGATCTCCTGCGAGGCTCTTTTTTTTTGCATGACCTTTTAGTTCACATGTTAATTGGATGTTGACTGCTTTGCTCTCTGTTTGCGCTTTAGCCTAACAGGGAGGATGAGTATGCAAGGATTGAGGCAGAGGGTGGCAAGGTCATTCAATGGAATGGTTATCGAGTTTTCGGTGTTCTTGCGATGTCGCGATCAATTGGTATGCCTGTTCAGCACATTGCCTTCCTTATATAATAGAAGTCATCTTGTTTTTCCGTGCATATGGAAAGTTCGATAAATTTCTGTTAATGAAGTGCTAAGTGATTTACTAGTTCAACAAAGAATCCGTACCCCAAGTTTTGGTGAGAGGGGAAGGTGCTGCTTACTATTAATTTTGTTACCTGGTGATTTTACAACACTTGTGTAGTGCATGGTCCACAAATGCATGATAATGTATTGAAGGACCATTACCTCAAAGGTATCCATGCTGATTGTAGATGCTACTCTGTTGTCTTGACAATACCTACTTGGACAAACTAGCTGCCTAAAGTCATAAGTTATCTGGCGAAACACGAAGGTTATATGAGAGCTGATACTTGTTGACAAATGTTTCCAGTTTTCAAGTGTGCCACCATCTGTGTTTGCTAAGTAGCAAGGAACAATTTTATTTACTTTAGTGTTACTCAAAATTGTATATTACACAATATTCATACTCCCAATGCTCTCATGTGTTGTACTTTGTCTTTGTAAGTTCCATGCACTGGTTGTCTTTCTCTAGAATTGTTAAGTTCAAGGAAGCCATGCAAGTGGATTGTGCCCTTTGTTATGATGTAGTACATGGTACTGAATTCAGATTCTGTTGAAATCGTCATTATGCCTTGAGCATCCAAAGATTGGATCTTGTTATGGAAGTCCTGTCTGCAATGTAGCTTATGCCCTTAAAATTCTGATTCTGACTCCACTCATTTGATTCTGTCTCTAGTTTCTATTGGCCAACAAAGATCAGGGTCCTACGAAAGTTGAACGCAATCGTTGTTCTTGAATTATAGGAGCACTAGGAAAAAACCTACCTATCCTAAATCTTCATAGCACCAATTTCTCGCGATCTCAATTTGTTCGATACATGGTTGTAAGTCACTGAGGCCTGGTAGTTGTTGTATAGTTTGGTGATGCCCATTCGTATGCTCAACTGTAGAGTATATAGGTGATATATCTGTTCTATACTCTTGTTCTCATGTAGTCATGTCTATGCGCAAACCATTGCTTGGTTTGTGAGCCTGGGAAACTAGGCAGCTAGGTCATGGCCATGAATGACCCCCACTTCTTTTCCCTGAAATAAGTCTCATTTTGGACATTTGTGCATTACGGAGCAGCACAAGAGGATTTTGTACACTAAATGATGAAGTAGGGGTGATGGAAACCCTAGGATGTTCTATATTCTTCTGCAAGGACAGTCTTTCTCATACTTTAGGTGTTTGTTTCCACGGTCTTGCTGCTTGTGTTTTGAAGCAGATACTATTGAAAAAAAAACAATTTACTGATACCTTTTAGTTGGTTAAATGTAACAGTACCACTGAACATGAATTGATATAGATGTTCAATTTAGAGTTGGGGAATTTTCATAGTATGCCAATGGATGCTTGATTGGGTGCTCTTTCCTTTTCATTTGAAATTTTAAAAAAACTTGACTGTGTGAGGAGACTTCCCCCAGGCTTTGTTCTAAGGTGCCGTTCTTCGAACCTGAGCGGAGCTGGGAGTTTCAACGATTCCCTGAGTTCAACCGCTCTAACCGGTCCACCATGAGAAACTGACTTACATTTGGAATTTTAAACAAACTCCTAATGAGGCTCCTGTAAAGCAGCAATCATACAGTTGTCCATGAGTAGTGCTTAAGCTCATGTACGACAGAAAACTCAAGATATCATGTTGCACATACTATTTTTTTTTGCTTGCCAAAGTTGGTCTCTTTGCATGTGGATATATATTCAAGTTGTAGCTATATATGATTAATTTGTGCAGAATTAGGATTTTGAGTCTGGTATCCTTATCCTCAAATTCAATGTATAATTTTTTTGGATGGACAATTAAATTTGTCAATATCGATTAACGAATGGTTCAATGCCTAATGTCCCGGGTATATTTGCAACTGACGTTGCTTCTGCTTTCCCTTTTGAAGCCATTCGTGCTGATTGTATGATGCATTCAAACTATTGAAGTTTTGGCAAGTTATTGGGTTGCTTGGGAACATCCTTGAGTACATTGGTTTCTGGGCATTTTTCACTTTTACTCTTCCGCTACATGTTGTCTCTTGAGTTCCTCATGTCTGAAGTGAAATATTTTCTACTGTAGTTGTCCAATATTTTGATGTTTGTCAGTATATGGCCTGGTCACTATTTGCTTTTCTAGTTTCTACGCACTTGTATAGATCATTCACCGCTGTGTATCTCATAAAACTTTACACTAATTTAGTAACTTGTCCCCTCTATCTGCTATGAACTTTGGCTTATCATGAAAGTGAGCATGCATGTTGCTGTGTTTCTTCTGCTCATTAGCGATGATTGCAGGTGGACCTTTTCTTGCCCTTGATTATTGTTACACTAAGTGGGCTATATTCGGGCCTTGTGTCAAGTATTTTCGAGTATGCTTGTAGAATAATGAATACTTTTGTTGTTTTATTTACTATAAGATTTTTTTTACTTTAAACAAGAATCTAAGATAGAGAAACATGTGTTAATATAATCTAAACTTAATGTATTATATGTGTTGCAGGTGACAGATATCTGAAGCCATGGATAATTCCAGTCCCAGAGGTAACAATAGTACCTCGGGCTAAGGATGATGAATGTCTTGTTCTTGCCAGCGATGGCCTCTGGGACGTAATGTCAAACGAAGAGGTATGTGATGTTGCCCGCAAGCGGATACTTCTATGGCACAAGAAGAATGGCACAAGCTCATCATCAGCCCCACGGGTCGGTGATTCTGCAGACCCAGCTGCTCAAGCGGCTGCTGAATGCTTGTCAAAGCTAGCTCTTCAGAAGGGGAGCAAAGACAACATCACCGTTGTTGTAGTTGACCTGAAAGCACAACGTAAGTTCAAGAGCAAATCCTAACCCAGGATGGCTCGATGAACAACTGCGGCGACAAGTTGTTAGGAACCTATAGATTTGGAGAATCCAAATTTGGTCAGTTTTAGTCCGCTATCGGTAGTACATTACTTAGCCCAGTTCTTTCTTTTCTCAGTTCTTTTTAAGCCATTTGGCTGCCAGGGGCTGTATCCCCCCGTATATGGGACAGATTGCTACCATCAGGGTTTATGTTTCCTGGTCGCCGTGATGGTCCCATTTTCCATTCTTCTTACTTCGTTGCCCTGTATTCTTTTTGTCAAGCTGGGCGTCCATATATCTGGCAATGTATATTTGAGCTTGTAGGGTGCAAAAGAAACAAGTGTTATAAAGGGTGCTGTATCCTGCCTGCCTTAATTTGTGAAATCTGTCAATTGCACCAGCTGCTCCGATATATCTGGATCTGAATGAATTATGCTGAGATTCTGCCTGACCGTCTCTGGGAAGCCTTCTAATGTGATTGCCACAGGGTGCCTGAGTCGTTTGATTTGGTGAACACTGAAGAGGTTTATAGTGACCAATACAACATTTGCTGCTAATCCATTCGATTCACAACCGCTGTGTTTGGAGTAGTCATCTAACTATCGTCTAATTCTGTGTGGCTTCCTTTTACTGTGAACCGAAAACAAATGATGACAGGTATCCCGCTTGCATTCTTTTTTTTTTGTGACCGTGTCGGAGCATGTTTTTCATTACGAGGAAGTATTCGCTTGCTTTCCGCAACCTGATTTGAGCACGCAGGGATTACGGAAACTAAATCCTGGAGAAACCTGATGGTTTCATCTCAAATCTCACATGTGCATCGTAATTGCAGGTTCGAGAGGTGAAGGCAGCCTCGCTGCCTCAGCGCACGGCCAGATGGTGTTCTCCTGGTCTGGGTCTGGCAAAAATTGGGCGGCACGCGCGACGCGATCCAGAAATGCGTCCTGTTGAGAGTTTGATTCTCTGCAGTAACTGCAGGGGGAATGCAGACGAACTTCCTTGTCCTGTCAAGCCGATGGGGTGGCCTCCCATGGCTGCTGCCTCGAGCCCGAGATCAGCATCATGGTGTTCCGAGGAATCCCAACTTGAAAGACTCCTGCCGCTCTGCCTCTAGGCCGTCGTTGCCGATGCCGAGACCGAGACGCCGCCCAAGTGCGCCAAGCTCCGTTTCTACTTATCCAAGAGGTTCGCGTTGGCCGTCCAGCGGCATCTCGGCGATGACGCGTCCAGCTCCGGCGCCGCGAAGGTGCGCGCGCTGCCATTCGGCCTCAGGACACGGGTTGGGCTGCTGCGACATGATGCGCCGGCAAGCGCGGCACCTCCCGTGTGACTCCCAGGCTCACGGTGCGGACGGGCCGGCTGGAGCTCGCCGGCCTGGAGCTGGTCGTGGACGCGCCGCCGCGGTGGGCACTCCGGGAGATGCGCAGCTACGGCCTGCAGAGGCGCGCACCTATGCCACTGAACTGCTGTACAATTGTAATAATGCACGCGTGCCTACAAATTTCACTTCCCTTTTTGGCGTCAAACGTCATGCCGTCATGGCATGCGAACAACAATACAATACAATACAATGGCTAGTTCTCAGGTTCTCAATTCGTACAGGTACACGTCATCAGCAACTACGTAGAACTTAATGCGCCGTAAAAGCGAAATTAAAATTTCGTAAATCCATATTAAGTAGCGAATTGTGCACGAGTACAGTTCATCAGCCTGAATCCTTACTAGTTTTACCTGAAAAATTACAATCCCGATGCCGTAAAGTCAACTCTACAGACCTCTTGTATGTACCAATTCCACTGATCCACAAAATTCGAGTTCCTCATAAGTAAGGTCTATACTACAACGAATTCACTTGAATAGCTTGTAAGGTAGGAGTAAAAGGAAGCTAAAGTACTCGCTTGAATGGGCAGATACGGGATACAAGTCACCGAAGCATCTCTTGATCCAGAATCGACCAACCAGAATTCCATTCATCCTTCTCCAGTCAAATGGGGCACACGGCTTCCTTTGTATGTTACATTCACCATATCTTGTTTTTCAGCCAAAAGAGAATGAATACTACCCCAATCACAATCGCAACAGGAGCATACTTCCGGATCAAGGCCTGGTATTTGAAACATTGCACGTCAAATAAATGGAACTTTCAAAACAGACTTCTACTTCTGTTACTCCACTAATAATGAACAACACTGGTGAAAATCTGAATAGACACCCATGTTACTAGCTATAGGCTGCAACCAGTAAACTAATCCAATGTTAAATAACAGTATGCCACCAACAATTTTAGCAAGAGTAAAATAAGATTAGTGCAATACTTCTACACAAACAACCTGATCCATGATGTAAAGTTATGCCAGGTGATGTTCAAGAAAAATTCAACAAGCACTATACTGATCAGATGGAGAATGCTCAACTCAGCTCAGCAGGCAAGTGTACAAGCCATGAATTGTATGCAGTAAATATGGATTACCTGTCGATTGAGGTCCTTTGCCTTATCTGCGTATATTCTTGTGTCAGATGTCAATCTACTTGACATTTCACTTACCTCTGCACAGAATGTAAATTTGTTATTAATAATACAGCCAAACCTTATGTAACGCAACGAAAAGGCGGAAACAAGTAGGGACTATCAGAAAATGGCAGTTCAAAAATGCAATAATTCATTCAGTTTAATAAGAAAACAAAAAGGAATGTCAATTTAATTTGATGCACCAATCCAACTTCCTCCTAAAATCACTTCTAACAGGCGAGTTCGCGTGTTAATTTTGGATTCATGTCTTTAGAAAGACTAATAAAGGGAACATACTTTACAAAAACAAAAAGAAGCAAAGGTCAATTTAAAGAAAAAGCAACTTGGTTAGACAAAAGTAAATTTTGGATTCATGTCACAGACAGCTACCAGTCTAACATGCAAATAATGAAACATTTGCAAGAAATGATAGGGTTCTTACGGTCTAGCTTTTCACCAACACCAAGAACCTCTTGAACATTGCGGGTCATAATTTGATGCACCTCATAGAGCTCATCATTCAGTTTTGCAAGGTTCCTTTGAGTTCTTGTATCCAAATACAGTTTCTTAGTCTTCTGGATGAATGTATCTAAACAGAAAAAAAAACATGCTATCAAGCAATCTGAAGTAAGAATGAAAAATAATGCTGGCGAGTGAACTCAGGAACCATACCAAACTTGATAAATGCATATGGCCTTGCAGCAGTTTCTATTTGATTGCCATTGACCCTCTCAAATTCATTTTTCAGATCTTCTAGGTACTGGAATGCAAGTTTCTTTGGATAAGAGCGGTCACACATAGTCAGATAACATACTCGGCCTTCAATGATGTAGCTGTACATTTGAATTAAGGGGCACCAAGACTTTCACAAAACACTAGAACTTGATAAACATGATTACCAGGGTGTTGGTCGGTGTCTTTCTATTAAGCTTCACAAACAATAAAAAATGAAAGTAGAAGCTCCAATAAGTCACTAAAGAGGAGATTGGTTTAGGCAAGTAGCCTTGTTATTATAGCCATTTTTGGAGCAGTTGCAGGGAAATCACATAGATCCCTTTGACATAAGGGGGTCTTTTTTTAATGTTTAAAGGCAGCGAATTTCCAGTTCTGTTCTCTGATAAATAGGTCATAACTCATCAGAGCTATATAAATGCAATATGCAATGGCTTGATAGGCACAATATATAAATGGCACAAGGATACTGGAAAAAGTAGGCCCCTGTCTCAATTGACATCCGGGAAGCTTCGTGATGCCCTTTTGACAAGTTCTTAAAAATAAGTTTAGCTTGCTGCTTGTAGAAATCAGCATCCTTCTGATCTCGCCCATCATCCAACCCTTCTGCCAGTGGAAGGCCATCAGTGACACGCGCTATCATGGTCAGCTTCACCATTGTGTCAAGAAAGCCAGAACCACTAAAAAATATAGTAGAAAACCTACAAAGTAAGCTGCAACAAGAAACAGGAAATGGTACTTCAGAAGCAGATCCACTTCAACTAATTGGTTATGCTACAGCACACCACATGTCAAATTTCTGATAATAATGTGTCAGGAACCAACAGTAACAATAGATAGCAAAGCTTCATGGCATATTATACCACCCAACAAGCAATTCATGCCATTTACAAGATAAGATATGCAACAATCATAGAGGGGTTACTTGTTCATCGCAAAATGCCAAGCCTATAATCAAGACCTCAAGTGCTCATAGATTCATAACCAGTACTATCTTATTCCATAGCAACAAAAGAAAACACAGGCAACAATGCACATAAAAGAAATATACTGATATACCTCACAAATGCACTAATGCAACCTATATCAGAATATGTCTTGTAGGTGAATTTGCTGAATCTTCTAAGGACAGCATACAGAGTCGATAGCCATGACACAAATGCAATTTCAGTTAAGGCGAAGCCAAATGGAACGAGAAGGGAAAGAACAAGGCAGCAAGACAAAAAAAAAACATATGTTTTAATTCATACCTATCATCACAATTAAAAAACATGACATACATATTTTTCGATCACTCAGTCTTGCATGAGATGGTAATACAAGATTCCAGTAACATATAGTATAGGTGTGAAATGCATACCTTTCAATTGAGTCCTGAAAATATTGTAGATCAGTCCTAAACCTTACAAATATTGAATCAACTCAACCGCACAGTTTCCTTTCCTAGCAGTTATAGTTTCCTCAATCTAGAAAAAAAAATGAACAAGTAACATATAAACAAAGTAGATAACTTCGTACTAGAAATCTAAAGTACGGCATTTCTGAAAGATTCCAGCCACATCAATACATTTGGCCATTTTCCTAACATCCGATTCTAAGTTCTTGTTTGTAAATAAAGTAATATGCTTACTTTGTCAATAAAGAATGAAAGGCTAGTCAATTAATAGTTAGCATGTTTACGCTAGTTCAGGATAAGGAACAGCATCAGATCAGCAATGATGCACTGAACTTCTGTACACAGCAGAGCCTCTGGTTTCATTTTTAGAGCTCATGCTACACAGAATGTGAAAGCCATCTAAGGCCATTACTGTTGAAAATTATCTGCACACACAAATCTGGGTGTCACTTTGCTGTTATGCCAGACCAGCTCTATGATTCATTTGGCACCTTAATAAGTGCCAGATCGCTATAGGAGCTGGAATCGTGGTTGAATAATACGACAATGTAAACTTGATTCCTTCATTTGAAAAGGCTATTACAGTGGATCTTTAATCAACATATCTTTGTCGAATTCTACAAATAAATTAGTTTGCAACATTCTTGGTTGGACAAATTCCACAATGATAACTCCGGAATTCATGTAGAACAGTTTGGTTACTACAGTACATAAGCATAGCAAAAATCTTAGAAATTCAAGAGCTACTATAAGTATAGCTAACAAATTTGTTCAAAGAAATCCAAGAAAGATGTGGGGAGATCCTCCACCCTTATAGCTCTTTTATTATAAAACAAACCAACCAGATCTAGAAATGACAAATTTATAAGACTGAAAAGGAATCAGAAACCATCTTGGGTGCAGGAAGCTGCTGATCACTTGGGGGTCACAGATGAATCTAACAAATTCACAAAAGAAGCCTACGGATCAAGAAACCGTAGATCCAAGAAGTGGAGACGTGATGGGATCAGAGTTACCTCGTTGTCGAACCCGACCTGAGTGACTGACTTTGATGGCGGAGGATGCGGAGGGGCAGGGGATGCTGTAGATTCGACGGAGTTGAGCCCGGAGGTGACGGAGAGATAGGTGCCGGCGCCCTTGCAACTGCTGCGTCGTTGACGGTGACTCGGTGAGAGAGGCGGCGCTCCGTGTAGGCGCACGCGTTCGAGGTCCACGTAGCAAGACGAAGAGCCGAACGGGAGCCCGGCCTCGATCTCGTCGTCGCCGCCGCCCGGCGAATGATTTACCAGCGCAGCGCAGCGCCGTTCTCGCCCTCTCGACTCCGCGAGGCTTCTGTCCTGATGCCGAACGATAAGCCACCACGAAGGAAACGGAGGAGGCTGAGCCCTTTGGTTAGAATCCACGGGCTGAGCCCGAGAGGGCACGTCAAAAGGCCAGCCCGATCCAACCAACACTCCTGAAATTATTTTTTTATTTTCTTTTACGATTTTGCAGAAATATATTTAAGATTGAAGAATTTGCAGAAATATACCTCTACCGCTGGCCGTTTCAACAGTCGGTAGGCCATTCTTACCGCCAGCTGCAGCGGCGGTGCTGCTAACGGCCTGTTGAAATGGCGGGAGCTGACGTAGGTTCTCCGTTGCGCTGAGTCGTAAACCGCCAAATGAAGTGGCTATAGCCGTTCCAAATGGCGATAACAGCACCATTCCCTCAAGCCGGCGCCAAAAAAGTTGGATAGATTAAACCACCATCTGAAACGGCTATAACCATTTCAAACGGCGGTAAGTTAATATAAAATTAAACAAATAATTGAATCAATGATATTTTATAAAATTAAGTGCTGAAGTAATGCTCTAAATAAGGCTTGATGATTATTTTAGTTTAATAATTTTTTGGCATAATAAAAGAGTAGATGATTTTTCAATTTGATGATTGGGTAAGGAAAATGAAAAAATTACTGACCTTAATTCGTATAGTGAGTACACTAGAAGTTTTTATTGATAATATTATATGAAAGAAAAATAGAAAAATGTACGCTAGTACACAATGCACAATAGAAATTACCGTCAGGAGTACCATCATAAAAACATACACAAGTCTGCATAAAACATAATAAATCTTATGATCTAGATACGACCACACTTGTGATGTTGTACCACCCTTAGTCCGGTGCTGCGAGTAGGTAAGTGACTTCGGTGAAACTATCTATCGTGCGGATCATCCGGTCGGCATTGCACTCGGTGTGGCGTCCGCCTCCTGCCATGTGTGACACCCTAGGTGTCAAATTTGTATCACACTAGGGAAGGAATTGTAAGAGATATGTTGAATTATAGGAAATTTGGGTGTTTATGTGAAAATAAGGACTTATGTGTAATTTTGCAAAAGTATGAGTTCTTTTATGCAAAATAGTTGAAGTACAAAAGTAACTTTCAAAGTTTACTTAGGGTCAAAGTGTAAAAAAATGCAAGTCATCATGACATTGCATGAAAATTTGCAAATAGATCCTAAATTTAGTGTAAATTATTTTCAATAGGGTAAAAACTTTATGATTTTGAATTTAGTTCAAGATTTCAAAATAAAACCTCATTCCTTGGTTTCTTGAACTTAACCTTTAAAGTAAAGTTGTAGCTTTTGAAAAGTACTGCAACTTTTGTTTTGGCCATTTTCTCATTTGAGCCCTAGATTTATGGAAAATTATGGTTTACTGATAAGCCCCTAGGATTTCTGTATTTTGCAACTAAGTCCCTAGAGACCCCCCCCCCCTCTCTTCTTCCTCTGGCGCTCCTCTGTTCCTCTGCTCCTCTCTGCAGCCGGCGCAGAGTGTCCCCCTGCCGACGCTATGCTGCCGCTGCAGCACCGCCAGCACCACCTCCTGCTTCCACCCTCCCCCACGCGTCACTTGGACGCCGGCCGCCGCCCCAGCTCGCTCCTGCTGGCCCTTTCCCACGCGCGCCACGCCGACCCGAACGCCGCCCGGCCGACAACTCACCGTCATCGTGGCATGTGCGCCGAGCACCCCCCTCCGGGCCTCTATTCTCCTGCTCTCGAGCTTCTCCAACTCGTGACCATCCCATTCTACATTTCCTTCCTCCCGCCCAACGCCCCGAGCCCCGAACACCACTGCCACCCCCTTCCTCCACTCCGGCGAACCACCGTCTGCCGTGGACCATTGCCTCCAGCCACACATTGTCCACGACAACACCTTGTCGAGCTGCTCCGTTGCCTACTCGAGCTTTTCCACCCCTCCCCGCCGTCAAACCTTCACCGAAACCACCTCGCCGCAGTTCACTCCCTCCGCCGCCGCCTCTGTCAACGTTGGCCTCCCCTTTTCCTTGGCTTCTGGTCTCAGTTAACCCCCGCACTCCCTTCCTTGCATCTTGCTGATGCTCGTGCAGAGGAGCTTCGCCCCCGTCGATCACCGGAGCGCCGCCGTCGTCGTTCTCCTTCCGGCGCCGCCTCGGGTTGCCGTGGGGAACCCCTCTCCGGCCCTTCCCCTTCCTTCCCAAGGCTACCCCTAAGTCCGCCTCGACCTCCTGAAGCTACCCCACCCCTTGAACCTCGCCGCCAGTGAGTTATCGCGCCAGAACGCCGTCGTCCTTCTCCCTGTTCTTTTTCCCCTCCGGCCAAGGACTACATTGCTCTGATACAAAAAGTTCTAGGGTCCTTTCTACAAAGTAGTATGAGTCTTTCAAATCTTTTTCAGTGAAATTTGAAAATTCCTAGAAATTTGTAGAAAAATCCTAAAATAGCAAACTCAACTGTTCTGGGTTATGTTAGTTAAAATCTACAAGTTTTGTTTTCTGTTCTTGGGCTGAATCTCAGTATATTTTACTCTAGATTAAATATGAAGAAATGAGTTCTTTAATTGTATATGATGATCCCTAGCTGTGCTATGTGCAATCTTTGGACCCTGAGTTCTAATTGCCATGTATGGTTCTGTGTAAAAATTGTAGATCTAGTGCTGATCCCTAGCTAAGGAATTTAAATACCTTTGTGATATGTTGCTTGAATCTCTAATATTTATTCTAGGATGATCCTGTTAGAGTTTATGATTAAATATTTTACAGTGGTTTCTGCAAGTGGAATATAATCCATAATAAAATTTTCAGAGTCAGTAGTACTGCCTAACTTAAATTATGAATTTATGATTTAGTTCTAAGGTTAATTAATTTGTGCTAGATCCTAGTTCATGAAAAATTATAAAAATAAAGTAGAATGATTCCTTTGAGTAGTGTGGCATGTCCACAAATTTTCAACCTATGATCATGTGCAGAACAACCAGAATAAATAGAACTTGATATAGTAATGTTATATTCCTAACTTAGGGTTTGTTTAATTAATCAAAGTAAGTCCATAATTAAAGAATAACCTAAGGTTATTAAATATAATTAGTTAGTCAAATAAATAAAGTTGTTAAATATAATTAGTTTGATTGTTTAAGATAACTAAACATGCTACCTAATATAGTTAGTTTAAATGTTTAGGGTAAGCAACCATGTTACTTAATGTAACTAGGTAGTTTAGTTAATACCCGATAAATGACTGTCCAGTAAAGGGAAATTGTGTTGTTTGTTAGTATGTAATGTTAGTTTCTTTGGATTGTAACTTTATCGTGAAGTGAAATGAAAGTGTATGCATCCATTGAACCACATCTTTGCATATCATATAGACTTAACCACTCTCGCCGACGGAGAGTACGAATTGATCCCGGAACCCGAAGTGGAAATTTCTAAAGACTCCGGGAACGTCGTTGGAAATCTAACTGAAGCTCCGAACCAAAGTTCGGAAAACTTTGACACTCCTGCCCCCAGCCCCACTCAAGAAGGCAAGCCCCGGACATAAACCCACTACTTTATTTACACTGTAATCCACATTTATATATATATACCTATGCATTAAGTTCTTAGGAGTTATCTGGAAACCCTAGTTGCATATCCCTAGGAACCAATGTACTGAATACTAGAACTTGAGTCCGAATAGCTGCTATGCTAATAGAACCGGTAGAAGTCGAGTGATTGCCTGTTACTCGCGAGCTTTATAGGAATTGTAGTGTTTACATTCCTGTAATCACTGTAAGGATGACGGACGGGAATTAGGTGAAGTATCATGGTTGAGATGATACCCTGTATGTGTTGATGAATTTGGCTAAGGTCGCAGTGTGTGGTAGCGGTGGTTAAGCGTTTGAAAGTTCTAGCCACATGCCGTGAAATATGGTAAGCGGTAAGCCTAGTAACCAATCGGCCCGGCAAGTGGATATACCTCCCACCACTCGTATATGGTTTTTCTGGTTACTCGCTTCGATGTGTGGGAATACGTGTTGCAGGGCAACCAGGAGTACGGTCGTACAGTAGTGCTATAGACGTACGTCCTGCACATTGGATGTGCGTATGGTCCTGCAGTCGCTTATGGTGGATCTGATCCACGAGTCGGAATAAAAGGCAAATGGTTGCTTCGGAACGGTCATTGGACGTTTCAAGCGTGTGAGTTAGGTTTACCCTTGCAAGGTTGTGAAATTCGATTCAGAATCGTCCGTTTCTCGCGGAGATTGAGACTGCTTGATCTCTTTTCCACATAGAGTAACAAGAGCAACTTTATGGTTATCCAAGATGATGTTTGTTTAAAGATTCTACCATACTTGAATAGTATTAGTTGCTTACCTAGAATGGATAATCAACTAGAACTTGAAAGCTAAAATTTGACAATTAAGGATCTACTCTTTGTTGCTTTTCAGCTGAAAACTATACCAGAACCATTAAAAGTCTTCATAAGTCTAGTTAAATGGCTAAGTATACCATGAAACGGGTAAGCCTTACTGAGTATTAGAATACTCAACCTTGCAATATGACTTTATTTCAGATAATGTCTCTGAAGAACCTACTCTTCCCATACCTTGGCCCTATGCACTTCCCGATGGTTGGTCCGTGGAATGGGACCCGTCCCCGGCCAACACTGATCATATCGAATGATGTCATGCCAGGGCTTAGCATGATGTTTGTTCTGGCGACGTGTATAGTTATCGTATTTTAAATTCCGCTGCCGTGAACTTGAAACTTTAAACTGGTTTGTAATAATTTCTATTAGTTTGGAACTTATGCTACTTTTGGAAACTCTTGTAATATAAATGCCTGTGATGTAAAATATGATGGCAATTGTATCTCTGGACTCGCCTTCGTGCGAGGTACCTTGTTTGATCCTGCTTTCGGTGGTTTGTCGGACGTTACCCGACAGACCAAGGGGTTACACTGTTTGAAGTACGATTGGAGCCCTTGAGAAAGGACTTGCGTATTTGAGCTGGTGTAATTCAGGTTGGTTCTGCCACACCATGCCTGTGTAGGAGCCATGGATACAACACCCAACTGGAAACCTCCAATCTCCTCGGCGAACCATGTTTCCACCCACCACGACGCCGTATCATTCTCTACGGGTGTAGGTGTATGTGCACGTATCTCGTCGTCGTCGGTCACTCCATGGTAACTGTACTCTGCATAGGATGACATCATGTTACCTACATGTTCATAGCGAAATGTAAATAATAACCAAGACGATGTGTAATATGATGGCGTACCCATGTCCTCCATACAACGTGGATGCACTGAGGACCCAACTCCGTAGTCAATGGGAGTTGCAAACGACGAAGGGCCGACTCCGTAGGTAGCACTATACTGCATAAAGTTTTGAATTTTATTAGTTAAATAGTACACAACCAATTGGTAATAATGATTAATCATAAGAGAAAGTGTTACCTGTCACCTGTCGGGTACAAAGGTGGTGGACATGGAGCGTAAGTAGACAGCATGGTAGGAGTTGAAGTCGTAGTCGTTGTGAAGCATGTGTGTGCAGGTGTACCCGAGGACAACACGGGGTATGCTGGACGTGTACCCTGACCTGAAGTTGATGTGGGGTACACCACTCGTGGTGGAAGAAGAGAGTCATCAGCAGGGCAACTAATGGCATGCCGAAATCTAGCAGACTGTTCTTGTATGCCGAAAGATGCTCATTTGGTGACATCGACATGCACTTTTGGATGCTCGACGAGACCCCCGCCTCCATTGCCGAGATGACATCGTACTGCGAGGAATGATTAAATTTAACTAGTTAAAGATTGGCATATGCAGACGTTGTAAATTTAAAGAAAGAAGAAAATTAACTGGTTAGACATACCGAGCCGTGCTGAAATTCTAGTCCGTAGAAAGGTGTGCGTGTCCATCACCTTGAAAAGCGTATGTGTCGCATAGAATGCTTGGAAACGCAAATTGTCTAGTATGGCTGCCAGGAACAATACTAGCTATTTAGTCGTAAAAATCTAATTACTTGCATTTCAAATTCAATTTAGTGATAGTAACATTGAATCTCGAGTTGTGAGCTACCCATATGTTCTTGGATCTACGTATCACTATAACTACTAACTAATGTTATATATACCTACCATAGTTAAAATACTAATTATTTATAATAAATTTATTATTTCTTCTATCTAGTCTACACGTATAAACATTTAACTAGAAATTCTAAATTATTTTTCATATCGGTAAAAAAGTTGTAGATACTTTAGTTACTATGTAACTACATTTCGGTATTGAAGCAAAAAAATTTAAATTTAAAGATATATAATCAACTATCGACTAACTAATATTGACTAGGTTTAGAGTCGACTAACCAGCCTGCCAAATCAGTTGGCGGTTTGTGTCCTCGCACAGCAAAAACTGAAATGGCCCCGATTTGACGGCCAGGTCGTCACGTGCATAGGTTTGTGTCCTCGCACAGTAAAAACTGAAATGGCGCCGATGTGACGGCCACGTCGTCACGTGCATGCATGGAAAAGCTGGGGCCACGCATACCACAATTTTAACAGGCGGTGGTATCTTTAAACTCCATTTCATCCGGCGGTTTTTGGGTCTACCGCAGGTTCCCGTTTCAACTAGCGTCGGAGATGTATTTCTGCAAATTTTGTGATTCAAAATATATCTTTTGCAAAATCATAAACATATATAAAAATAAAAAAAAAATCACTCTGCCCTGCCCTTTTGAAGAGCCCACAAAGGGTCCAAACATACGAGCCCATTAGTTTGCTGGCCCTTACGGCCCACGGTATGATGCAACCCATTCCCTCAGGCCTAATAAAGTATAATGGCACCACAAGTGCCGGCCGAATCTGGTGCCTGGGCCTGCCTAATTTGGTTCGGTTAAGGAAGAGGCAAAATTTGCCCGGGGACACCGTTAAAAGGTGGACTTTGCTGGACGCCATTGAAGGACACCGTAAAACTGCATCCATTTGCTAGAAGACACCGTCAGCATTAGTTAATTGATTTAATTGGACAGCCAAAGGGAATGTCAGTTTTGCCCCTGCTTCTTTATCATGTCACGGGGCTGGCTTCTCCTGCAGAAGCATCGCACGCCGCTGCTCCTCGCAGGACGCGAACAGGCGACGGCCGGCGCGTCGATTCTCCCCAGCGGCCAGCCCGTCAAGGCAGCGGCCACGCCGGCGGCTGGCCTCCCCGGCGCGCAGCCCTCCCCCCGCGCGCAGCCCCACAGAGGCCTTCTCCTCCCCTCCCGCAGAGTGCAGGCGCGTCACTCCGGCGCAGGCGTGCAGCGGCTCGCCCGGGCGCTCGACCCACTGGCCGTTGCCCCCCGTCATTCCCGCTTACGCGAAGCCGCCATGCCCATGAATCGATAGCAAGGCAAGCGACGCAGACCGCTCGCAGCCACCGCCCGCGGACGAGAAAGACGACGGGCGAGAGGGGTGGACGGGCCGGCTACCTGCGGCTTGGCCGCTCCGCCGTGCGAGCGAGGGACGAACGGGCTGGCCGCCGGCAGCTTGGCCGGCGCGCGAGGGAGGGGCGGACGGTCCGGCCGCCTGCAGCGTGGCCGGAGCTCCCTGCCCGAGGCGCGAGCGAGGGGCGGACAGGGCGGCCTACGGCTTGGCCGGCGCTTCCTATCCGGCGTGCGAGGGAGGGGCGGACGGGCTAGCCTGCGGATTGGCCGGCGGGCCCTGCGTGGCACACGAGGGAGGGGCGGACTGGCCTGGTCGCCATGGCCGGTGCTCTGGCTCATGCAGCTCGAGTCCAGGCGTAGGAAGGAGGGGGTTCGGCCGTCAGGCGCACGCGGACGCGAGAGGCGAGGGGGAGGATGGCTCGGCCTGCCGTGTTGGAGAAGACAGAGCGGGCGGCCGTGCTCCGGCGGCAAACTCGGCCGCTTGGAGCCAGGTGCAGTGCCAGTAAAAGATTGGCAGGGGTAAGAAGGTCAGTTCCTGTAGTTTTCTGTTAAAATAGAATATTATAATACGTTCAGTGTTCTGCAGCAAATTACCAAAGTTGAGTAGTGCTTTCCAGTAAAGACATCATTTTGTATGGACTTGGGGTAAAAACTATCTTTGAACATGTCCGCCACCAAATTTTGCCTAAGGAAGAACTAAAAGTACACGGCAAGCCAGGTGATCTGGAGAAAGCCCTTTTCTTTTCCGTTTCCGTTTTTTTTGAAACTCTCCGTTTCCGATTTGAGATGCAGAATAGCTTACATATACAAGTATACAATGCACTCCTATTAATGCACGGAACAACCCCTGCATGTGTTTTTTTTTTTGCAAAAAAGGAGAAAATTATCTGCCGCGTCGGATTCAATTCGACCATGGAGCTCCTCCCTCCGGGCGCAGACAGGCTGGTCGCATTGCCGGACGACGTTCTTGTGCTCATCTTGGAGAAGCTGGGCGGCGCACGCGAGGCAATCAGGGCCTGCAGTCTCGTGTCAAGACGATGGTCGCAGCTCCCCTGGCTGCTCCAGGAGCCCAAGATCAGCGTTAGGGACTTCAACCCCAGGGGCACCGAGCTCTATGAGCTGGACGCCGCCGAGCTGGGCCGAGCCATGGGAGCCTTCTGCCGCGCCGTCTCAAGCTTCCTGTCCAACGCCCCCGAGGCGACGGCGACGGCTAGATGCCTCAGCCTCGAGTTCTTCCTGGCGAAAGGGTGCCTGCCAACCGTCCAGCGGCTGCTCGGCGGCGGCGGCGTAGGTGGAACGACGGCGAGGAAGGTCAGCGCGCCTGCAGCTCGCCATCAGGACGACGGTGCACGAGACGGACTACGGCGACGCCCTGATGCGCCGGTACGCGCGGCGCTTCGAGCGCTTCATGGGCGCGTGCCCCGGCGCGTTCCGCGTGCTCACGGGGCTGGAGCTGTGGAACCCTGTGGCTCGGCAGCACCGGCGTGGCGGCCGTCCTGGGCGCGTGCCGGCGGCTGGGGCGCCTCGCGCTGCGCCACTGCCACAGAACGAGCGGCGGCGGCGGCGAGGCGCTCGTGATCAACGCGCCGCCGGGATCGGCGCTTAGGGAGCTGGTGCTGGACATGTGCTTCTACTGTTCTACACCCTGGTCGTGCTGCGGAGCGCCCCCAGGCTGACACGGCTCACCTGTGGCATGTGGGCCGCCGGGGGCGCCCCGCTCTCCCTCACCGGCGTGCCGTGCCTCGAGATGCTCGTCCTCGCAAATGGGGCGTCGCAGCTTTCCGGGCCGTTCATGCTGAGCAAGCTCTTGGCCGATGCTACCAACCTGCGCCGCCTCTGCCCTCAACTTCGAGAGTGAAGAGAACAGGTAGATCCATATCGCTGAACCAAAAGAAGCCATACGGGAGCCTCTGCTACTGTTCATGACCGACACCTCAGTTTCGTGCCGATTTTGTGTTTGTTTGACGCGGTGTGACAGACTGCCAACGTCTGCTTCAGGCGGTGGAAAACGGACGCCAGCTAGGGTGTCGTCCTTCACTCCCAAAAAAATTGAGCAGTGTTTGGTGCTCGCATCGCCGCCGCCAATCCCTTGAACGCTTCTCTCCACGGCCACTCTACTGCCGTGCATGGGCCACAGCGGCCGCGATGGCCTCCAAGCCGGCGCATTCGTGCAGCCGGCGTTCCGATCCACCCTTTCTCGCCGGTGCCGAACCACACTGTTTCCGTGCGTCCACGAGCTGTCGCCCAGCCCCAACTGCGCCTCGTCCTCTTGCTCACCGGTGCAACCGTGGGGGCAGGGGCGGATCTACAAGGGGACTAGGGGGATCAAGCATCCCTACCTCCTCAAAATTAATGGATATCTTTTTAAATCTCTCTCCATTTTTTGAAAGAAAGAACGAAGAAGAGAAAGGAAGAAAGAAGAAGAGAAGGGAGATGAGGGCATGTACAACCCTGAGACCACTAGACAGTTTTCAAGACACAAGAGACACCTAAGGGCCTGTACAACCCGTCTTTACAGTTGCCTCTATAGCCGTCTCTAAGGGCCTTTTTGCAAAAAATCCTTCCACCGACCTCTTGACGGAGAGACGGACTCTGGCTCCGCGCTCGAGGAAGAAGAGACGCCAGCGTCTCAGGCTGTACCTCCTCGGCCGTCTCTCCTGAATCCCGTGCAACAGGTGCGCCCAAATTCTCTCCTCGCGCCCCTGCGCGCCTTCTTCCCCCACGGATTCGCGCCCATTTTTCCTCCTCGCGCCTTCTTCCTCCACCCAGCCGACCCGCGAGAGCGGCGGCAAGCACCGGCTTCCACCGCCCGACCTCCGTTCCCGGGAGGCGGTCGTCCCCTGCAGCTGCTGCCTTCGGATCTCCATCCTCATTCTCCGATTTGCTTGAAACGTATCCTCCTTCTTCTCCGATTTTGTTTGTGTATGCTATGCTTGTATGCGCGTAGTATTGCCACACTGTTCTCTGAAAGCTTTGGCGGTGACATCTGCTAAGGCCACGACCGGCGCCCAGCAGCAGGCTGCAACGACGAGCAGCACGGCAGCCAACACCCGAGCTGTATGCGTTTGTGTGTGTTCGTGTCTGCAACACGCCGCATGTGTGCTTGGTTTCTTGCCGCATGCAACACCCGAGCTATTTGTTCTGATAAAAATGCACTAGCAATGGAAGAATTATCCAGTAGGGTGGAGAGGTTCCTTTACTCGTGGAGATAAAGGGGTACCAACTATGATCCATTGCCAATGCATGCAATCTATGCTTCCAAGCATACCAGAAAAACCATAAGATTCTCCAATTTGGAGAAGGTGTTCCACTTCTTCTTGATTCGGAGGCGCAAGTAATCTTCTCCAAAAACCTCAATAATTCCTTTTGCAAATTTTCCCAGGATCTCTAGTGCTGTGCTTTGTGCGATTTTCAGATTCTCATCAAGTTCGTCCGCCGGAGTACCGTAAGCTAGCATACGAATGGCAGCGGTACATTTTTGAAGAGGTGACAGTCCATCTCTTCCCATGCAATCGGTTCTTTTGGTGAAATAAGAAGACCACTTCCCTAGTGCTTCAACAATCCGCAAAAATAAAGATCGATTCATCTGGAACCTCCGACGGAACATCTCATCAGTATAGATTGGCTTATCAGAAAAATAGCAAGCAAAGAGATCATCATGTGCGGCTTCACGGGGTCTTAGAATATACCTTCTACCAAAAAACTTGCGCTTTTTTGGTTTTTGCAGCTTCTCCAAGATTTTGCCTCCAACCCGATCAAGATAGTCATCTAGAAACCGGTCTTCGGCGATGATGTCTTCTTCTGTGAATACGTCGATGTCCATGTCTTCCGGATCAGCATTGCCAACACCCATGTCGACCTCCATGTCAACTGGATCAGCATTGGCACCCTCCTGGTCGACATCCATGTCAACAAGTTCATCATTGGCATCCTCCATGTCAACTGGTTGTAGAAAATGACATCTCACATGCTGAACAGGATGTGCAAAACTGCTTTGCCACTTAGTCCATATAAATAAGAACTAATCTGGTTCACATTCACACGAGATCAACTTGTTCATACATAAAACCAACACGTTCACACATAAAACCAACACTTTCACACCATCAAGAGAGCACATAAAACCAACACGTTCACACCAAAAGTTGTTCATATTCACACGTGCAACCAGAATTGGTTCACATTCACACCATCCACAAGTACACACAGAAACAGATTCATATATAAAAGTTCACATGAGAAACAGCAATAGGAATAGTAAGATTACAGCAAGCTCAAGGTACATCTGGGAACAATTTCAGCCTCAAGCACCTCACAGCAGCAACATGCTCAGCTCTCATATCATCAGCCATACCCGAAGTGTCTTGTTTGAGAAGACTGCAGTAAGTTTCTATCATCTTAGTTTCCTTCTCAATTAGTTTTGCATCTTTCTCTTCCTTTGCTCGTTCTAGAGCAATTTTTGATACCTCCATCTTGTCACTGTTTAACTTTTCTTGCATTTCAAGAAGCTTTAATCGCTTAGTATGGACATCATTCTAAATCTTCTCAAATCTGTCCAGCTCATCGACATCTATGGCACTTTTTTTGGATTTTCCTTTACTTTCACATGCAGCCTTTTTAGCCTTCTTCTATCCCATCAGCCGAGGAAGGTCAATATCTTCCAAGCCACATCCATCTACATCCTTCTCCATATCCTTCCTCTTAGGCTGGGTCGGGTTGTTATAACTTATCCATTTTGCCTGATTCCGAACCATGTTCCACACATTCATTAAAATGAAATGGGACCCCTTGCTCTCTTGTACATATAGCCCGTGTGCTTTCTCTAACCACATGTCTTCAGAATACCCACTAGTATATATCCTCCTAACCTTAAGATAACAATCATTGAACATGTTTGCCCACTTGTTTACCTTGTGCCACCTCTCCTTAACCTGCTTTTTGGTCCTTTGTCTATTCTTTGGAGTAGTAAGGTTGTATTCTTGTGCCACATCAGACCAATATTGTTCACCCTTCTTGTTGTTTCCCTTGATTGAGTCAATGGAATGCTTCAGCCAAGCACTCATCTACAAAGATATAGGAGTTCATAATTATATACCAAAACATACAGCATAATTCATAAATCGAGCCTAGCGGACGTGGTGTAGCAACAACAAACGTACCACTCTGCCATCTTCTTCCATTTTCCAGACTAGTCGAGCCACAGTTTTAACTTCGTCTCCATCTTCTTCATCATCATCTTCAGCATCAATGTTCACAGGGCTGTTATGTGACTGTACAACATTTCCAACGAAATGAGCATTCTCGAGTACGTGGTGTGGCTGCTCCATCACGTAGCTCATGAATCCGTCGGAGCTGCAAAAGTAAAACAATTATGTCTTAACCACCTTTGTCCCTGTCAAGCAACTATACAATTTTAACAAATATGCAAAGTGATGTACATCAAACAATGAATCAGTTCACAAGCTACTTCAGCTCACAAGCTATTTCAGTTCATGACTTAAATGGATCAGCCACACAGTATACAAGCTTTCAGTGAATCAGTTCACAAGCTATTTCAGTTCATAGTATACAAGCTTTCGATAGCCATTTCAGTTCAGTTCAGAAAATTCATATTCGAAAAAATTTAGTTCAGTTCAGTTCAGTTTAGCATGGACATCATTCTGAATTTTCGAGAGTCACACAATATCTGCTCTCTGAAATATACAAGCTATTTCAGTTCAGTTCACATATATAAGCATAAGCATAAGCACATAAGAGAGTCACCATCGTCAAGTCCTCAACCATCCAATGCGGGTTATCCTTTATGCCTTTTTTTGCGTGGTGTTAGGAACCAGTACAAGATTCTAATTGGTATTGTTGATTATTTTTCTCTAACAGTATGCTGAACGCAAGCTCGGGTGTTGCATGCGGCAAGAATCCAAAGCATTTTTATCAGAACAAATAGCTCGGATGTTGCATGCGGCAAGAAACCAAGCACACATGCGGCGTGTTGCAGACATGAACACACACAAACGCATACAGCTCGGGTGTTGGCTGCCGTGCTGCTCGTCGTTGCAGCCTGCTGCTGGGCGCCGGTCGTGGCCTCGGCAGATGTCGCCGCCAAAGCTTTCAGAGAACAGTGTGGCAATACTACGCGCATACAAGCATAGCATACACAAACAAATCGGAGAAGGAGAAGGAAGATACCTTTCAAGCAAATCGGAGAACGAGGATGGAGATCCGAAGGAGGCAGCAGCTGCAGGGGACGGCCGCCTCCGGGGAACGGAGGTCGGGCGGCTGAAGCCGGTTGTGACGTCCTGAAAATTTACTTAATAAAATCATGCGCCGGAGTAATTCGTAAAAACTATTCGACGTCAAAACCCTAACCCTAACCGAAGAGCTGTTCCGTTCCGCATCGCCCGCCCGCACGCGACCGTCCGCCATAATTAACACTGACGCAACTCCCTTCGCGCGAATCCCCGCGCGCGCGTGGCCGACCGGCCGCGACCGCTGCCGCGATTAGCGCCGGCGCTCCTCGTGCCGCGCGCGAATCCCCGCGCACGCGTGGCCGACCGGCCGCGGTCGCCGCCGCGACCGGCGCCGACGCGCCCCTTCCCCCTCTCTCTCCTTTTTCTTCTTCTCCCTCCCATTTCTTCCTTTTCTTTTCTTTTTCTAATCTTTCTCTCTTTCTTTCCTTCCCTTTCTTCCCTTTTCTTTTTCCCCTTTTTCTTCCCTTCCTCCTTTTCCCTCCTCTCTTTCCCTGCCTCTGCTCCCGAGCACCCCACGCCGCGCGCTTGCCGTGGCCAAGCGCACGCGCCCGCCCGCGTGCCCCGCGTGCCCACGCGCCGCGCGCCGCGGCGCCCGTCGCCCCTGGCCCGCGCCATGCCGCGCCGCCCGCGCACGCGCGCGCGCCGCCCGTCGTCGGCCGCGCCGCCCGTCGCTGCCCTCTGCCGCACCCCGTCGCGCACGTCGTCGCCCTGGCCGCACAGCGCCGCCCCGTTCCCGCCGCTGGCCGAGCCGTCCCGTCCACCCGCCGCTCGTGCTCCGCTCCGCGACAACCGCAAGCGGCCGAGCGCCATTGAAGGCGCCCCGCGCCGCTCGCCGGCCCCCCCCCACCGGTCTCCACCGCTTCCCCCCATTGCGGCCGCCTATAAATGCCCCCTCCCGCGCCTCGGCACCCCCGCAGCCCGCGCCAACGCTCCCAGCTCTCTCCCCCAAGCTCCCCTCGCCGCCCCACCATCCTGCTCTGCCCGACCGCCGCTCGCCCGTCGGCCGGCCACCTCGAGCCGCCTCCGCCCGGGGTAAGGCTCGGGATGAGGTCCCCTACTCCCCCTTCCCCTTTCCCCCCGATCCCTAGCCGCCATTAAGCCCTAGGCGGCCGGAATTGGCCGGCGGCGCCCCCCACCACTCTCCTCTGTTTCCTGTGAGGGGAGGAGGAAGAAGGAGGCCCCCTTTTGCGAAAAACCCCCTAGCCTCCCCTGTTTTTCCCAAGGAAACCCCCCCTCACTCTAACACACATGTCCACCTCTTTTTACGAAAGGAACCCCGCTCTTTTAATATTTCAAACCAAGCCCCCCCCCTCACCCCGTAAACCTAATTACGCTCGACACCCGCTAGTACGCCCTGAAGATTTCTAGTATTCGCAAATAAACCTCTGCCCTCTTTAGATAATTACGACCAAGCCCCTGGACCCCCGTTTAAGCCCTGAAACCACCTTTAGCGCGTCATTTTATGTGCGAAATGACCTCCGATTGACCCGAAACTTTACCACGCCCTTTCTAGTATAGTTTTAGCCATGCCATTAAGAAATCACCCGGAGATATTGCCCCGACCTCCGTAACTAAATTATTTCCGATTCGAGCTCGACGGTAAAAGCTTTTACTTCTTGTGCTTGATTGTGTGCCTGTTTGTTTGCGTCGTAGGACACGGAGTGAACGAGGAAGGTCCCGACTGTGACCAAGCGAACGAGGACCAGTTCCGCGACCCCGAACCCGAAGGGCAGTGCTTCGATCAGGACTTCCCGCAAGGGTTTGACGATGGCAAGTTCAATTCCGCCCTTGATGCATATTTCTGTCCTAGTTTTTATAAACACGACCCAATGGCCTGTTTTATAAAATTGCATGGTTTTGCGTGCTGGAAACCCGGTAGGATAGTCACCCTTGTTTGAAATAACCATACCTTGACTGCCTGATTTATAAAGAAAATGCGTGTGCGTGGGAAGGGATAAAATGGGGTTTTGAAAAGCGAGTCAGATGAGATGGATGGCATTTCTGTGTGAATTGCCGTTGGTGTGCTCGTACCTGTGTGGTTGAGCGTGGATGGGAGATATCCATCTTGTCACCCCTAAGGACCGAGTTGATGTGACATCTCACCTAGCTTCTCGCAGTGCGAACCACTTGACCGTTGTATGGGCAACGGCTTGGCCTAACCCCACTAGTTAGTCTGATAGCCATCAGGAGAGCTGGGAGCAACGGGTGATCAAGGAGACGGGATAAGCTCTGTGTGACTTATGCCCCGGTTAAACCTCGGTAATAGGTCGAATGACCCCTTGATAGATCCCGTGATGGCTAGTCAGGTCTAGCTACGGTGGGTAAGGGCTTCGATGGGATCTGCACTGGCACTCAGGTGTTCGTGCTGTGGTACCCCACCTGTGGGTAAAGTTGCACACCTCTGCAGAGTTAAAAATCTATTCGAATAGCCGTGCCCACGGTACTGGGCAAGTTACGGTGTGGTCACATAACTAGCGTTTCTCTCTGGGAAGGATTGAACTGGTGTGAGTTGTTTGAAAAGTATCCGGCAATGGTGCTGTGTGCTACGACGGACGGGGAGTCCGGTAGCGGCTTGAAACTTGGATCCGTAAGGATCGACATTGTGCGTTCTTAGACACTTGGAAACTTGTTTTGAAAAATGCTTTTAAAACGAACCCTTGCATATAATTGTGTTTCCTTAAAAGAACCGTAACTTTATCCTTGGATTATCCTGTGCATCTAATTCTGTTATACCCCCCCCCGTGGGTGAGGTTGGACTTGCTGAGTACGTTTGTACTCACCCCATTTTTACTTTACAGTGGAGGATCCCGACTACAACCCCGAGAACGACGAGTAGGGTCCCGTCCTGCACCCAGTCTTGCCTGTGGGTGAGGTCACCATTGGAGCTCCGCATGGCGCAAGACTCTGATGATCCTTTGTTCGTAGCTAGTGTAGTTGTGTGGGTTCTGGTTGTAATCCTCGCGATAGTGGCGCTTCACTGCCCATTACCGCGTAGAGTTGTACGGTGATGGTACCATCTGATGTAATAAAAGTGTTATCAGCCTCCTGGGACTGATAAAGTGACACTTTTAAGTCTTCCCTGATGGGGGGACGCTTCAGGTGGTATCAGAGCCGTAGGCTGGCCGTAGGACGCAACCCTAGGAGCGAGACCCCTTTTCAGACCCTAGAACTTATCCTGGGTTAGATATCTTTCTGCACAAACACTCACCACTGGTCTTTGCCTTATTCCAGATGGCTGGCAATGGATGGGTTAGCGGAATCTGCCACGCAGAGCCCGGCCTCCCCAAGTTACTATTGCTCAGCCTGGAACGCGTCGGGGTCATGGAAACGCCGGAGTACGCCTACCGAGAATACATCTCCGGTGGCACCCTTCGGTGCGACACGATGATCTTTGTGGAAAGAAGCCCCCGCTACCCTGAGGTGGACCCTTGGTTCATCTCCACAAAGGGCTTCCGATTCCCCGACACCTACCGAAAGGCCGCCCGTAAAGCCCTACGCCGACTGCGTGTGCTCTATAGGCACCACCTTCAGCGGACTCCTATGGGATTTTTCCCACCCGCTGAAAGAAGTGGACGCACTTGGATTGCCCGGATGAGGGGGCTTGGACGAGAAGAAGAAGATCTAGAAGATACGGTCTCCCACTTGTCTATTTACCTTACAGGCTTAGACGCACTCTGCAACGAGCAGTCGGCACAACTGAAGAAATTAATCCATGGAGTTGAAAAGTTAACCCAGGAGCTGGAGGAACAACGGACAAGAGCTGCAACCGCCGAGTATTCCTTAGCCGCCCTCCAAGTCCAGATGCAAGAATACGAGACCCGCAATGGAATAGGTGGATGGATCGAAGAAGAAGAAGAAGAACCCATGGAGACCCATTGGGACAAGGGTACTCAGACCGAAAATGAGATGGATCGGTTCCTTCCAATAAAGAAGCGCTCCATCAGGACTGAGGAAGAGTCCCCTTGATAGGATTAGCACCCTAGCAAAGAGCCCTACCCTAATGACCACGTATCCATGAAAACTGTACCACCCTTGTTGTAATAATGAATATCATCTACTCGCTTTTGCACCTGTACCATGTTGTTTACCCTACTTCTGTTTCAGATGGCTGAGGACGGATGGACCCAGGGCGATTGCCAAGCTGCACCTGGATTCCCCAGCCTCTTGATCGACACCCTGGAAGGCCTTGGCGTTACGGAGCGCCCAAGGTACTACAGCCGAGAATACGAACACCATGGTACCCTCCGCTGCAGGGTGATCCTGGTCATCGCCAGGAGCAACCGCTACCCCGACATCCAGCCCTGGCGAGCGACCGCCACGGGGTTTAGACACCAAGACACCTACCCCTTGGCCACCAGAAAAGCACTCCGTTATTTGTGCCGGATTTTTGAAGAACACCTCGCCCCTACACCAGCGAAGTTCTTTCCGCCGGCCATCAGAACCCCAGTCTGGGAAGCACGCATGAGAAACCTGGAGCGACGTCGCCACGAAGAAGGCCCCCTGTACCAAGTGGCTACTTACCTAGCCGCCCTGGACCAACTCTTTGACGAGCAAGCCAACCTTCTGAGGGAGCAGACTCACCGAGCCGAGCAAGCAGAGCTCGCGGTGAGGATACAGCAGATCCGAGCCGCCCACGCCGAGGCGAGAGCCGCAGCCGCGGTCAGTAGCGAAGCAGTCGCCCAAGAGAGCCTCAGGCAGGCCCGAGACCGGCGTATGCAAGATTGGACCCAAAGTGGAACACCAGTCCCGGCGATAGGGGAAGACCACGTTTTACTCGGGACACCCGTCATAGGGTGGGGATCACTCTTTGGGAGCACCCGAGCCCCACCCGAGAATCCTGAAAGTTCTGCTGCCGCCGACGAAGGGGATGCTACAATGCAGCCCCTGACCGATGGGAACCCAGAAGACGGCGAGCGAGAACCTCTCACCCTGTCCGCCCCGGAAGATGACACACCGCGCAAGTAGAGTGATCGACGCCATCCCAGTGATGCCCATCCCAGCCTTTCTGTTTAAGACGTGCCCTTTTGCAAGACCCTGGCCGAATAGCACGAGGCTTAGTCGTACCCCTAAGTTGTACCCTCCCTGCTTAATAAAATAGTTGATGCTTGTTGTTGTGGTGATTGTATGTTGGTTTGTTGTGTGCTACTTGTTTACCGGCAGAAGGTAGATCCTGCCTTATATATACGAATTAAATAACTTAAACACCACAAAATCGTAACCCCGATTTGCCCAATCGACAGGTGACCCCCCGGAACGTTGCGAGGGCCTCCCGAGGCCGGAACCCCGTAGCCGCTAGCGTCGGAGCACATCCCGTTGAACAAGATCTTCCCCAAGGAGAGCAAGAAGTAAGCCAGAACCGAGGGGGAAGTCAAGAAGGAGAACAACTACCACCACCCCCACCCCTCGGAGACCTAGCGCAGATCATCCATAACCAGACCCTCATACTGGAGACTCTGGCGAATGCCCTCATTAACCGGCAGCCACGAGGGCAGAATATGAACGACAAGCTGACGGCCTTCCTAAGGACCAAGCCACCCACCTTCGCTGGATCCTGCAACCCGTTGGATGCTGACGACTGGTTGCGGGTAATTCAGAGGAAGCTCGAACCATTCGAATGCCAGGACCGGGATAAAGTCCTTCTGGCAGCTCACCAGCTCACTGGAACAGCATTATCCTGGTGGGAAAACTATTGTGCTGCAGCCGAAGATGCCTCTACCATCACCTGGGGAGAATTCGTAAGGGAATTCCGCCGCTACCACATTCCTTCTGCCACCATGAAACGCAAGGCGGATGAATTCCGCGCACTACAACAAGGGAGTATGACGGTGGAAGAATACACCCACCGGTTCATAGAATTGGCCAGGTATGCGCCGGAAGAGGTGAACGACGACGACAAAAAGCAAGACATGTTCAAGAAGGGGCTAAGCCCAGAGCTCCGGACCTTGCTTACTCCCCAGATCTATCCGGACTTCAACACTCTGATGAACAAGGCCATTCTCACAGAAAGGGCCAAGGCCGAAGAAAGAAAGGACAACAAACGCAAGTTTTTGGAAAGTAAGGCTCGCCAACAAGACCGTTTCCAGAAGCCGAGAAATTCCAGCTATACTGCACCAGGAACTCAGGCCCCAATGCAGTATAGAACTCAGTCCCAGGTGACAGGATCACAGGCCCCGCCTAGAAGTCAGAATACCATGAGGGCCCCGCAAAGCAACACAAGTCTGGCCGCCTCCGACAACAACAATGTTAGGGCCTGTTTCAACTGCCGTGAGACGGGGCACTTCATCGCCAACTGCCCTTACGCCAAGAACAAGCCGGCAACGTCGACCTTCTCCAACACAGTGAATGGGCCCAGACCAGCCCTGACCGGTGCCAACCGAGTGCCCGTCCGCAACAACGACAACGGCCAGCAGGTGAAGCAGCAATCGTTTGGACGAGCCCGCGTCAATCACATCGACGCGCAGGAGGCTCAAGAAGCTCAGGGCGTAGTGCTCGGTGAGTACTTAGTCAACTCAGCTCTGGCGACAGTATTATTTGATTCTGGAGCCTCGCACTCGTTTATATCCTCGAGCTATGTGGAGAAACACAAAATACCTACAGTACTACTGAAAACACCCCTATTAACCCGGACGCCTGGAGGCGACATCAATTGCCAATTAGGTTGTTCACGGGTAAGGATCAACTTAAGTGGGGTAGACTTTCTAGCAGATTTGGTAGTACTTAAGCCTGGGGGAATAGACGTAATCCTTGGGATGGATTGGTTAAGCCGACACAATGGTCTCATAGGCTGCACTGATAAAGTGGTACACTTAACCAACCACGAAGGAGTACAAGTGATCTGCCGTACCCGGGATAGTAAATACGACCCAATGGTATTTAGCATGGAAGCCAAGCCCTTAGAAGGAGTCCTGGTAGTAAACGAATACCCAGATGTATTTCCTGAAGAGCTTCCCGGTATGCCGCCGGACAGGGATATAGAATTCGTCATAGACCTTATTCCCGGAACCTCTCCGATAGCCAAGAGACCCTATAGGATGGCGGCCTCGGAATTGACAGAATTAAAGAAGCAACTAGAAGAACTGCAACGGATTGGTTTCATCAGACCAAGCTCGTCGCCTTGGGGAGCCCCAGTCCTGTTTGTCAAAAAGAAAGATGGGAGTATGAGGATGTGTGTAGATTACCGGGCACTGAATGAGGTTACCATTAAGAACAAGTACCCTCTTCCTAGGATTGATGACCTATTCGATCAGCTAAAAGGAGCCAAGTACTTTTCCAAGATCGATCTAAGGTCAGGATACTTCCAGCTCAAGATTAGAGAAAGTGACATCCCCAAAACAGCTTTTGTCACCCGCTACGGGCAATTTGAGTTCACCGTAATGTCCTTCGGACTAACCAATGCCCCTGCCTATTTTATGAACCTCATGAACAAAGTGTTTATGGATGAGCTGGATAAGTTTGTCGTAGTCTTTATCGACGACATACTTATCTACTCTAAGAGTATTCAGGAACATGAGCAACATCTGCGGGTAGTATTGGAAAAGCTGAGGGCACATAGGTTATATGCCAAGTTCAGCAAGTGCGACTTCTGGCTGGAGAGAGTAGCTTTTCTTGGTCACATTCTGACTGCGGAAGGCGTAGCAGTGGACCCAGAGAAGGTCGAAGCTGTCTCCAATTGGCAGCGACCAACTAACGTCAGTGAAATCAGGAGCTTCCTTGGGTTAGCCGGGTACTATCGGAGATTTATCGAGGGATTCTCTAAGATAGCTCGACCCATGACAGAACTCCTTAAAAAGGAGAAGAAGTTCGCTTGGACGGAATCTTGCGAGAGAAGCTTTCAGGAACTAAAGCAGAAGTTGACGACCGCCCCAGTGTTAACCCTACCGGACATTCATCGGGATTTTGTCATTTATTGTGACGCATCCCGACAAGGATTAGGGTGTGTGCTGATGCAAGATGGGAAAGTCGTTGCGTATGCTTCCCGCCAACTCAGGACTCATGAGCAGAATTACCCGACCCATGACTTGGAATTAGCGGCCGTAGTACATGCTCTCAAGATTTGGAGGCATTACTTGATTGGGAATAAGTGTGAGATTTACACTGACCATAAGAGTTTGAAATACATCTTCACCCAGCCAGATTTAAACTTAAGACAAAGGAGATGGTTAGAGCTAGTCAAGGACTATAATTTGGAAATCCATTATCACCCCGGGAAAGCAAATGTGGTAGCCGACGCCTTAAGCCGGAAATCCTATGGACCCAAGGATGACAACCTGCGCGAGGAAATGGCACGATTAAATGTGCACATTGTTCCTCGAGGTTCCAGCCATGTGTTAAGCGTCCAATCAACCCTAGAGGATAGAATTAGAGAGGCTCAAAGCTCGGATCAGGAGTTAGTAAAGATCTGCACGCAAACTGGAGAAAACAAAGCGCCAGGTTTCAGAGTGGACGATAAGGGAACATTATGGTACGAGGATAGAATTTGTGTACCCCAGAATGGAGATTTCCGGAAATTGATCATGGACGAAGCCCATAACTCGGCCTACTCTATCCACCCAGGATCCACCAAAATGTATATGGACATAAAGCAAAAATATTGGTGGAACGGAATGAAGGCGGATATTGCAAGATTCGTGGCTCATTGTGATACCTGCCAAAGGATCAAGGCCGAACATCAAAAGCCAGCAGGATTATTGCAACCCTTGCCCATCCCGGTCTGGAAATGGGATGAAATAGGAATGGACTTCGTAGTAGGCCTACCCAGAACACAGAAGGGACATGATTCCATATGGGTAATAGTGGATCGACTCACTAAATCGGCACATTTCATACCCGTAAGAACCACTTATGGTGGAGAAAAGCTGGCAAAACTTTACGTGGAAAACATAGTAAAGTTACATGGAGTGCCTAGCAGAATTGTCTCGGATAGAGGGACCCAATTTACGTCTAGGTTTTGGAAAAGCCTGCATCAAGCCATGGGCACTAAGTTAGATTTTAGCTCCGCATACCACCCACAGACGGATGGTCAAACCGAGAGGGTGAATCAGATCATGGAAGATATGCTGAGAGCATGTGTCCTGACCTATGGAAATGATTGGGAACAGAGTCTGCCCTATGCAGAATTCTCGTACAACAATAGTTACCAAGCCAGCTTGGGTATGTCGCCATTCGAAGCTCTCTACGGAAGAAAGTGCAAAACTCCCTTAATGTGGTCGGAAGTCGGAGAACGTGCGCTAGTAGGGCCCGCGCTCATAAAAGAAGCAGAGGAAAAGGTAGCGGAAATCCGCGAGAAATTGAAAGCAGCTCAGTCCCGACAAAAGAGCTATGCAGACAGGAAGAGGCGGGAAATCAGTTTCAATCCGGGAGAATTTGTCTATCTCAAAGTCTCACCCATTCGAGGGACGCGAAGATTTCAGGTACAGGGAAAATTAGCCCCTCGATACATTGGGCCGTATCAGGTTCTAAAGAAGGTAGGAGCAGTGGCATACCGACTGGAGTTACCGGAAGAAATGTCAGATATACATCCAGTGTTTCACGTCTCGCAATTAAGGAGATGTTTGAGAGTACCCGAAGGAGAACATGTGCCGGTGGAAACAATAGACCTGCAGCCGGATTTGCGATATCAAGAAGTGCCGGTCAAAATTCTGGACACAGTCATCAGAAGGACAAGAAACTCCGAAGTACGGATATGCAGAGTCCAGTGGAGCAGACACGGAGAAGAGGAAGCCACCTGGGAACGCGAGGAGGCCCTAAAGAAAGAATTTCCCCATCTGTTTAGGAGCCAGCCGAATCTCGAGGACGAGATTCATTTAAGTGGGGTAGGTTTGTGACGTCCTGAAAATTTACTTAATAAAATCATGCGCCGGAGTAATTCGTAAAAACTATTCGACGTCAAAACCCTAACCCTAACCGAAGAGCTGTTCCGTTCCGCATCGCCCGCCCGCACGCGACCGTCCGCCATAATTAACACTGACGCAACTCCCTTCGCGCGAATCCCCGCGCGCGCGTGGCCGACCGGCCGCGACCGCTGCCGCGATTAGCGCCGGCGCTCCTCGTGCCGCGCGCGAATCCCCGCGCACGCGTGGCCGACCGGCCGCGGTCGCCGCCGCGACCGGCGCCGACGCGCCCCTTCCCCCTCTCTCTCCTTTTTCTTCTTCTCCCTCCCATTTCTTCCTTTTCTTTTCTTTTTCTAATCTTTCTCTCTTTCTTTCCTTCCCTTTCTTCCCTTTTCTTTTTCCCCTTTTTCTTCCCTTCCTCCTTTTCCCTCCTCTCTTTCCCTGCCTCTGCTCCCGAGCACCCCACGCCGCGCGCTTGCCGTGGCCAAGCGCACGCGCCCGCCCGCGTGCCCCGCGTGCCCACGCGCCGCGCGCCGCGGCGCCCGTCGCCCCTGGCCCGCGCCATGCCGCGCCGCCCGCGCACGCGCGCGCGCCGCCCGTCGTCGGCCGCGCCGCCCGTCGCTGCCCTCTGCCGCACCCCGTCGCGCACGTCGTCGCCCTGGCCGCACAGCGCCGCCCCGTTCCCGCCGCTGGCCGAGCCGTCCCGTCCACCCGCCGCTCGTGCTCCGCTCCGCGACAACCGCAAGCGGCCGAGCGCCATTGAAGGCGCCCCGCGCCGCTCGCCGGCCCCCCCCCACCGGTCTCCACCGCTTCCCCCCATTGCGGCCGCCTATAAATGCCCCCTCCCGCGCCTCGGCACCCCCGCAGCCCGCGCCAACGCTCCCAGCTCTCTCCCCCAAGCTCCCCTCGCCGCCCCACCATCCTGCTCTGCCCGACCGCCGCTCGCCCGTCGGCCGGCCACCTCGAGCCGCCTCCGCCCGGGGTAAGGCTCGGGATGAGGTCCCCTACTCCCCCTTCCCCTTTCCCCCCCGATCCCTAGCCGCCATTAAGCCCTAGGCGGCCGGAATTGGCCGGCGGCGCCCCCCACCACTCTCCTCTGTTTCCTGTGAGGGGAGGAGGAAGAAGGAGGCCCCCTTTTGCGAAAAACCCCCTAGCCTCCCCTGTTTTTCCCAAGGAAACCCCCCCTCACTCTAACACACATGTCCACCTCTTTTTACGAAAGGAACCCCGCTCTTTTAATATTTCAAACCAAGCCCCCCCCCTCACCCCGTAAACCTAATTACGCTCGACACCCGCTAGTACGCCCTGAAGATTTCTAGTATTCGCAAATAAACCTCTGCCCTCTTTAGATAATTACGACCAAGCCCCTGGACCCCCGTTTAAGCCCTGAAACCACCTTTAGCGCGTCATTTTATGTGCGAAATGACCTCCGATTGACCCGAAACTTTACCACGCCCTTTCTAGTATAGTTTTAGCCATGCCATTAAGAAATCACCCGGAGATATTGCCCCGACCTCCGTAACTAAATTATTTCCGATTCGAGCTCGACGGTAAAAGCTTTTACTTCTTGTGCTTGATTGTGTGCCTGTTTGTTTGCGTCGTAGGACACGGAGTGAACGAGGAAGGTCCCGACTGTGACCAAGCGAACGAGGACCAGTTCCGCGACCCCGAACCCGAAGGGCAGTGCTTCGATCAGGACTTCCCGCAAGGGTTTGACGATGGCAAGTTCAATTCCGCCCTTGATGCATATTTCTGTCCTAGTTTTTATAAACACGACCCAATGGCCTGTTTTATAAAATTGCATGGTTTTGCGTGCTGGAAACCCGGTAGGATAGTCACCCTTGTTTGAAATAACCATACCTTGACTGCCTGATTTATAAAGAAAATGCGTGTGCGTGGGAAGGGATAAAATGGGGTTTTGAAAAGCGAGTCAGATGAGATGGATGGCATTTCTGTGTGAATTGCCGTTGGTGTGCTCGTACCTGTGTGGTTGAGCGTGGATGGGAGATATCCATCTTGTCACCCCTAAGGACCGAGTTGATGTGACATCTCACCTAGCTTCTCGCAGTGCGAACCACTTGACCGTTGTATGGGCAACGGCTTGGCCTAACCCCACTAGTTAGTCTGATAGCCATCAGGAGAGCTGGGAGCAACGGGTGATCAAGGAGACGGGATAAGCTCTGTGTGACTTATGCCCCGGTTAAACCTCGGTAATAGGTCGAATGACCCCTTGATAGATCCCGTGATGGCTAGTCAGGTCTAGCTACGGTGGGTAAGGGCTTCGATGGGATCTGCACTGGCACTCAGGTGTTCGTGCTGTGGTACCCCACCTGTGGGTAAAGTTGCACACCTCTGCAGAGTTAAAAATCTATTCGAATAGCCGTGCCCACGGTACTGGGCAAGTTACGGTGTGGTCACATAACTAGCGTTTCTCTCTGGGAAGGATTGAACTGGTGTGAGTTGTTTGAAAAGTATCCGGCAATGGTGCTGTGTGCTACGACGGACGGGGAGTCCGGTAGCGGCTTGAAACTTGGATCCGTAAGGATCGACATTGTGCGTTCTTAGACACTTGGAAACTTGTTTTGAAAAATGCTTTTAAAACGAACCCTTGCATATAATTGTGTTTCCTTAAAAGAACCGTAACTTTATCCTTGGATTATCCTGTGCATCTAATTCTGTTATACCCCCCCGTGGGTGAGGTTGGACTTGCTGAGTACGTTTGTACTCACCCCATTTTTACTTTACAGTGGAGGATCCCGACTACAACCCCGAGAACGACGAGTAGGGTCCCGTCCTGCACCCAGTCTTGCCTGTGGGTGAGGTCACCATTGGAGCTCCGCATGGCGCAAGACTCTGATGATCCTTTGTTCGTAGCTAGTGTAGTTGTGTGGGTTCTGGTTGTAATCCTCGCGATAGTGGCGCTTCACTGCCCATTACCGCGTAGAGTTGTACGGTGATGTACCATCTGATGTAATAAAAGTGTTATCAGCCTCCTGGGACTGATAAAGTGACACTTTTAAGTCTTCCCTGATGGGGGGACGCTTCACCGGTGCCCTCCGCCACTCCCCTTTGATGCATCGCGTTCAGGTGCTCGCGGGTCTGCTGGTTGGAGGAAGAAGGCGCGAGGAGGAAAAATGGGCGCGAATCCGTGGGAGAAGAAGGCGCGCAGGGGCGCGAGGAGAGAATTTGGGCGCGCCTGTTGCACGGGATCCCGGAGAGACGGCCGAGGAGGTACAGCCTGAGACGCTGGCGTCTCTTCTTCCTTGAGCGTGGAGCCAGAGCCCGTGTCTCCGTTAAGAGCTCGGTGGAAGGATTTTTTGCAAAAAGGTCCTTAGAGACGGCTATAGAAACAGCTGTACAGACGGGTTGTACAGGCGCTGAGCCCCTCTTCGCTCCCTGGCTGGATTCACCTCTGCGTGGGGGAGGCCCTCCTATGCAGTGGCCGGCGCAGCGGCGCCTGCTTCGTTTTGACCCCGCCATGCCTACCGCGCCCGAGAACATCCGACGCTTCCTGCCTCGACGTGGAGACGCTCACGACGCCAAAATGACATCCGCAGGAGGTTGCCGCTGCCCTTCCTGCTCTGTTCTTGCCGCCCGTCAATCTGGCCACGCTTGCCACGTCAGAGGTAACTTTCCTTCTGCTAGTGCTTGCACTCCAGGTATTTGATGAAATGCCAGTTCAAGTTCAAGCTAATAAATTCATTGCACCTTCTTCCAGTATATGTTGTAGATTGCTTTACTGAATAATTCTCTCCAAGGTTCAAATTGTATTTTTGTTTCAGGCGAACACCCATAGGGAATTGTAGAATTAGCTTTGCTTTTATCAGCGTTCACCCATACCGCTATCGTTGGATCAGGTAGCTTAGATAAAAAAAGGACAACTCTCATTATCTCATAGTTTGTATTCTCAAGCCCAGAACATGGATATATCTGCAGTTTGTGTTCATAGCTTAATTCATTTCAGCTATTCATCAGTTGATAAGAATTTACCATCCTGTTTACTTGTGCTGAATGGCACTGCAAAAAAGATTGGAAGAGTTGTTTCAAATCCTTGCGCTCTTACAGGTCTTAAAGATGAATTTCGAACTATTTCCGTGAGCATTCTCTTTTGCCATTGCTGTATCTTTAGGTTAATGGACCTATTATGCTTTGGGAGATTGGTAAGAGGAATGTGCTACTACTACAAGAAGGCAAAATCTGTTCTTTCACATGCAGGCACACCATGTACAGATGAGAGATACAGGATCATTAAGAATATGTTTCAATGTATCGAAAACACATGTTCAATTTCGAAATGTACTAATGTTACCGCATAGATTTATATATTAATTTGGCTCAAGATCTATGCTAGGTTCTATGAATTCAAGCTTACATGCTTGGTAAAATCTGCTAATATATTAATCTTAGAGTATATATAATCGAACACAAATGTAATTGATCTCTCATGCCTGTTCCTTCAATTTACATGTGTAGGAAAGTTGACACTATATATAAGGATCTACACTACTAACATGGTATGCCAACCCTGAACTTCCTGAGGCTGTTGTCCTTTAGGATGGGCATGTTCCATTTGGTTGCTTTCCATCACCAACGCCTACTTACGATCCCTTAGAGATCATTGGTCTGCCTACTTTGAGACTTCTTTTCTACATTATCAGTTGTGCCGCGGGACTAGCTGGTCCAGCATGGTATGGTCCAAGGCCACCACAAAATGATGTGACTTCCAAGTTGCGGAGCCATCTAAACTTGACAACCCACATAGTTAACTGACATCTCAACCTGAAGACCTGTGAACAGGCGGGAGCTGCTCGCATTTGCATGGCTTGGTCTCAAACCGCCTGATGTGGTTACTTTTTTGTGATGAAGATTCCTACTGATGTACTGTGCTACCTGGTCCTTTCTCTATCACAGCAATATGCCTGCAATTGCCCGA
Source organism: Panicum hallii (assembly GCF_002211085.1). NCBI lineage: Eukaryota > Viridiplantae > Streptophyta > Magnoliopsida > Poales > Poaceae > Panicum > Panicum hallii. Next base: position 17,388,271 of record NC_038046.1, on the reverse strand, counting down.
GGACACTTCTAATATGTAAATTTTATATCACATATACGATATGTTATCACTACGTCTTGATTGCTATGACAGTCTGATCCGGTTCATGCTTTCACTGACTGCGATTTGCAGTATGCTCGATTTGCTTCGTTGTCCAAGGCTGCAAGCTAACGTGCCAATCATCCTAGTAGTATTATGTACCTGATATTTTCCTCAATATATCTACTAGATCAATAACAAGGTTTACAGCTAGTCTCTGCATCCCAAATTATTAGTTGTTTTCGTTTTCCTAGGTACATAGTTTTTGCTATGCATCTTGATATACGTAATGTCTAGACATGTAACAAAATCTATGAATGTAGAAAAACCAAAACGATTAATAATTTAGAACGGAGAGAGTAGCTAACAACTTGAATTTTTATCCTTCCATCAGATTTGGATACAACTTGAGCCTCCAAGGTCACTATATGCTGCATTGGGGCAAGCTGACTGCACTTTCGGTCGGTGGAATATTCACAAAATGTGACTTGTTGTGGATGATGATCCTCCCTGAAGCAGCACAGTTCCTTAGGGAATTCCGCATCGCGGTATGTACGGTGGTTGACACTCAATTTGAGCTCTATAAAAGATTTTGTTTTCTCCTCTCTTCTTTGCATAATTAGTTTATTAGGCTACAACTTGATGTTTCACGACTGGTTCAAGGTAAGTGGTTGTTGTTTTTTTCATCATTGTCCAAAGTCAAGATATATTTTCCTCGTAGAAAAAGTGAGGGTGTATTTGTGTCCTGCTGACAAATAATTTTTAGTGGGCCAATCTCGTGAATGCAGCTGTTGACAACTTGCCACAAAGAAAATACCGATCCCCCATTTTTTTTGTCATAGGGACCATTGCTATCAGTCTTGAAAAAAAAAACAATATGGATCTTACTTGTGTTTGCCTGCATAACAATGTAGGCCCAATAAATCACAATGAACCTTCCTAAAAAGAGTTAAAGTTTAGTTAGATTACAGTCAGATCTTTGAACCGCTGAAAATAAAAAAAATGCTCCTAAAGAAAAAGAGACTGGTTTCACCATGTCCCTTACAGGGGAGTGCATTCGTCGTACCCCGCCTTCTCAGTATGCCACCAAGCACGATCTCAACTATCCACTTGAGGTTCATCTCCTTGTTGCTGCTCTCGCCGAGACTTCCTACTTTCTCATTTGCTCCTCTCATCGAGACTTCCTACTTTCTTATTCTCTGATGACGACTCGTTCTGCTGGGTCCAGAAAGCACGACGACAGGTCTCCGGACTCGTAGCGTGCACGGTGTCGCTGAAGAGGACGTCGAGCAACGTCGAGCAACAAACTGTTGTCCCCTTTAGTAGGCAATCTGTTTAGCATCTAAGCACAGGGAAGGTGGTGGTGGAGGTGGTGCGTGGGCAGCTCACTAGACGGATCCATCGGAATGAGGATTTGGTGAGCTTGGAGGCGACCGGAAGCGAGAACAATACCGGCGTGCGGGTTGCGAAGGTGTGAGTGCGTCGACGGGGTGGTCGAGGGGCGGGGACTATATGTCGCCTGCGCTACAAATTCAATTTTCATTACCTTATTCTTCATGTATAATTATTTGTTTGACCGTGCAACAATCACCTTGAACTAGTTATTTTTGTGACATTAGATTATTTACTCAATGTATACGGTTATCTATGTTATTCGTGATGATCAATATCTAATTTTAGTGCAATATAGTTAAATGTTCATAATGTTTATTTTTTTTCTAGTATGCTATTATTTTGTTCACGATATGTAATTTTTTATTTGAAGAAATTAATTATTTGTTCCCCTTTCTTAAATATTTGCTAGCATATGTCGTTACTTTTCAATGTGCTAAAAAGAATAATTTTTATAAAATGAAATATGGTCAAGTTTGATTTTATTTTGAAAATAAATATAATAGTGCAATCTGAATTTAAATTGCATGTGCGGTTTAAGATTTATAGTTTTTTTCTTGAAGTTTAAAACCTCCTACCATGTTGGTGGTGTGATCAATTTTTATCTTAATATGCATGCATGTTTTCCTCTCACGGGTGCTTCTCGAAGTACTGCTCTATCCAATTAGATCTCATGACTAATTTTAATCCACGTGAGAAGATCTTCAGGCGACTTATTGAAAATCTATCGCCTGAAGCGACGTATAATTGCACCCCGGTCGAGGGCAGGTAAGTACACTGGCCGACTGGCGTCTGTGAGCTTCGTGGGCTGAGCCCTTACGAAAGAAAAAAGGGTAAAATTGGCCTATGGGCTGGGCCTATTGATCCGGCCAGATGGGCCCCATGTAGAATGATAAGATAATAGGCTGTCTCCCACCCTTGTTGGGCCCCGTCTTTCCAGAAGTCCCCCCTCCCTCCTTCCACTCCGACTCGAGTGCCGCCCCCGCCTGCTCCTCGCCGCGCCTCCTTCCAGTCAAAACCCTAGCTAGCACACGCCCCAAACCACCCTTCATCCGCGAGGAGGTGCTCCTGCCGCCAGAAGCTTCCGGGGAGGCGCGGCGATGGTGTGGTTCCAGTGCGAGGACTGCGGGGAGAACCTCAAGAAGCCCAAGCTTGCCGGTCACTTCCGCTCCTGCTACGCCTCCAAGGTGAGCACGACGCCCACCCCTTTTTAGTCTTTCCCCTGTTCTGGTCCCTTTTCTGGACCGACCGTTGGCGCTGTGGCTTACGAGTGGTTGATTTTCTGGTTGTCTTGCGAGGCGGCAGCTATCATGCATCGATTGCGGCGAGTTCTTCAGCCAGGACACCGTGCAGGGGCACACCCAGTGCATCTCCGAGGCCGTATGTTCCTCTGCTAGTATCTCCCTAGCTGTAGTGTGCAGTTTATTGTTGATCTGTGCAATTCCAATGTAGTGACATGTGTTTGACAGCAAATTGGTTGGTATGCTGTAATCCTTGCCTATGAAATGGCGTTGCATTGGATTGGGGGTGTTCTTTGTTCTCTTCGCTCCTCTGTTACTACTGTAGTGAGGCTAGGCCATGTTGCTCAGCAACTATGTTTTGGGGTGCGTAGACAAGTTCTGTATGGTTGATAGAGTGGAATTTTTTGGGGTCATTTCTTGCCGTTGTTGCCTTGGTAAGCTATATAGAGAGGTTACTGCCTGCAGGATGATTTTGTTATTTGCCATTTGAATAGGATTAATGTTTTGTAACTGTGAAGGGGTATGTTAGAATGCCTGGGAACTTCAATTTCTAATGGAGCCATTTCTTTTGTGTACAGATTATATTATAAGAGTCTTCAGAGTGTATTCTCCAGATTTAGGGCTTTCTATTTTTATATGTTTAAATTGTAGTCTTCAGAGTGTGTTCTCCAGAGTTTAGTAGGTTCATTTGCTATTTAGGGCTTTGTAAAGTTTTAAGTGTACATTTAGACTATAACATCTGGTTACTGTTGCTATTGTTATCTGTTTTCAAATAATATTATTCAATCCTGTGCTCATTTCTGCCATATCTTGTTTTCAGGAGAAGTACGGTCCCAAGGGACAGAGCAAGCCGTCCAATGGTGCGTGGGGTAAGCCAGATAAACCAAAGCCAAATGCAGATGTTGATATCAACGTTGGCTTGTCGACACGGCCTCCTTGGTTCTGCAGGTGTACCAATGTGATCCCATAGTATATACGCAACGATCTTTGGTGGTGTCATTGTTGTTTATTACATCTGGTCCATCCCTGATGCCAGCACATTGTGGATGAAGCACTCTCTCGTTTCACTCATATGCATTCTATTTATGTATTTGAAGCATTTTGATCTTAATTTGGATAATTCTGCACCTTGCTTAGATATTTTGGAGGGTATCTAGGAACTTATTTACTTACAGTGAATTTCTTTCTCAGCCTATGCAACACCACTGCCACTAGCAAGCAGACTCTCTTACTGCATGCTGATGGAAAGAAGCATAGGGCAAAAGCGAAAGCCTTCCATGCTTCACAGAAGCAAGCAAATGGAGCTGAACAAACTGCAGATGTGAAGGAAACCGGGGCTGTGCCTACAATAGAATCTGCTCAAGGAAATGGGGGTAAGAGTGGTGACCATGAAAGAGATGAAGAAAAGGATGCTGGCAAAAGAAAGAGAGTGGATGACATGGCAGTAGAGGAGCCAGATAACACAAAAAGACAGCATTTAACAAGTTCGAACATTGGAGAGGTGATACAATCTAAAGATGGGAAGTCAGAAAACAAAACAAAGAGTACTGCAGGTGAACTCGCAGGTGTTGCTGACTGTAAAAGTGTTCAGAAACAAAAGATCAAGTGGAAGAAGATTATTACTAAGACACTGAAGACGGTGGGTCATCTGCACAAAAAATATATATCTTTTCCTATCTCGTCCCATCCTTGAAATTATCTGGTGTTGACAGTTTAGCTGTTCTCTTTCAGAATCCGGATGGAGTTATGAAGCTTAAGAAGCTGCAAAAGCTAGTTGCCAAGGAGCTGCAGGAATGTGGCCTGACTGAAGACAAGGAGGGGCTCCATGCTACCTTGATGGATAAAGTAATCACCACGAAACAAATCTACCTAATTTACTTGTTTTTCTCCCATTGATGATTCCTATTTAGAGTATTTTGTTACCTGATGCATATTGCTTTACTGTTTCTTGTTTGCAGATAGCTTCAAGCTCCAGATTTAATGTTGATGGCAAGCGCGTTAGATTGGTGGCGAAGAATGAAGACGAATCATAGATACTGGTTGTCAGTCGATTTTTGGCATTGTTGGTCGGTCTGATTCTTTGGTGTCTACTTCCTGATGGCTTGTGGCCAAGTTTTGGTTAAATTGAATGTAACGCATGGATTGTCAATGAAATTCAATGACTGTCAGACATTATGGGAACTTTGGGGGCTCAATTTTCGTGGCAACCATTTTGAAGTGAAGTTGCAACTCTTCATGCTGTCAAGGAATTGATCTTGGTCATATCTGAGAGTCAGATTGGCAACAGATCGTTATCTTAAAATTACTTAAGATTGGGAATAGTAAACAAAAACCTACTAAGGTGCCGTTTGGCATAGCTTTAATCTTGTAAGACGGCTCCTGAAGCAGCTTCTCTGGTGAAGCTGAATCTATTTTTAAAATCGTTTGGCGAAATGTGGGTCTACGGGAGAAGCTGGGGTGAAGTTACGATTTCCGGCTTCTCTTCTCCGGTGTAAGCTGGATTTTCGGCTTCTTTTTTCTAGTGTAAGCCGGAAACGGTTTCACCAGGTAATTCATGGCTGAAAAAGTTGCTGGAAAAATATTCTTTTGGCATAGCTTTATGTGAAGTTGTTTCTGAAGCTTTTCAAGAAGCTGTGCTAAAAGAACTCTAAATTTTGGTAATACTGAAGATTGAAGAGGCTTCTAAAGAAAGAGAGAGAGAGAGTGAAGAGAAGTCCTCCGGTCTGGCGAACTCCGCTCACTCCATCAACATCTCGCGAGCTTTCTGACATATGAAGGCCTGCATTTCGGGGCTTCGCTGGGAGAGCTCTCTCACTCCTTATCCCCAACAAGGCAACAAGGCCCAACTTGTTGGCTCATTCAGGAAGGTCCTGCTGATCCAGATCATTATCGCAAAGGCAGCCAGCAGCGCAACGCGTCCTGGACCTGAGCTCAGTCGAACATTCTGACATGGAATCTCTAGCCGCTCGGCCCAGCGAGCGGCAGCTAGAAGCTGGCCCTGGGCCCTGGCAAATCCGAAACACCACCTCGTAGTACATGCTAATTTCATTTTCACCTTTTGTTTAGTCCACGTCCATTTGGAGTTTGGAAGCAAGCAACGCAAAGTTTGGACCCGCTCTGGCTTTGAACTTTACAAGGAACCAACACACCGTGACGATATCATACATTTTGGACGGGATCGATCCTTCAAAATTTTTTTGGAAGGTGCTCTCTCTCTCTTGAGTTGCGCAGGAGGTGGACTCATGGGCAGGAGGAGCTCAGCTCAGAAAAAAAAGAGAAGAGTAAAATCAGTGAAGTAGAGGGTCAGCGGGACGCGGCGCAACCGCGCAGGGAAGGGGCGAGGGCCCGGGGCCTGCCTGGCTCGCGTGGGCGCGTGGCCAACCGACGCAGGCTCACCGGCAAGTCCCGTTCTTCTTCCCCCGTTCCCGCCGCCGCCGTCAAATACCCAACCGCACAGCTCTGCTCCATCTACGTGGCACCCTCCCAGCTAGCTCAGTGCCGGCCGGTCAGTGCAAGCTCGATACAGGAGTATATACAAATGGGAAAAATTTTTGGAAGGTCCTCAAGCAAATGACCCTTTCTTCTATGACCTTGGAAAACTGAGACGTCCTTCTGTGGCCTTCTTTTTATTTTCGTTCCCTTCCACGGCCCTTCCGTTACATCTGCAGTTAAATCCCAGTTAAGTGGCTATAAAAAGACCGTAGTACCCCGGGCAAAATCCCCTGCAAGGCCCTCAAACAAATCACGCTTCGTTCTATGGCCCTGCAAAACTGCAACATTCTTATTTGACCCCGATGAGCTCACAATGTTTCCTACATTTGAAGCACGAGAAGAAAAATGGCACATAAAATGAGCAGCCTACTTCCAGATATCATGAAATGGCAGTAAAGAAACTTGTGATAAATATTTCTTTATTTATTAGCTCTAAGATTCCAAACAAGCCAGCACCGGCGCCCGCAGCCTTCCGCCCGCCGCCCGCCGCCCACCGCCCGCCGCGCGCCGCGGCTCGCCGCGCGCCCGCCGCCCGGCGCCCGCAGCCCTCCGCCACGCGCCCGCCCGGCGCCCGCAGCCGCCCGCACGCCGCTCACGGGATGAATGGGGAAGATGGGGTCGGGGGCGTGTGGGAGTGCCAGGGGCAGTTCAGACCGAGATATTTTTCTTCTCACCTCAAACCTTGAACCCTAACAGAATGGGCTAACGGATCTAACGGGAGGGCCATGGAAGGGAACGAAAATAAAAAGAACGCCACAGAAAGGCGTCTCAGTTTTCCAGGACCATAGAAGGAAGCGTCGTTTGCTTGAGAGCCTTTCAGGAATTTTCCTGTACAAATCGCTTCCCCGGCGTACGTCCACACGCTACGCAGATACGCGTGTGCCTGCTTGACTCGCACGGAAACTATAAAAACTGCAGCGTTCACATGTACTCCTGCATCGATTACCTACCGGTCAAGCGTTGTTGCGTGGTCGTACTGTAGCATTGGATTGTACACCGGGCCTGGAGTCCTGGACCGATCGTTTCCACTGAAAGCCTCCTGGAAAGCGCACGCCAGCCCAGCCCTCCCAAGTCCCAACCCAACCACCGGTCCTGCTTGTCTGCCGAGTCCACGCGACCATCCCGGTTTTTTTTTTTTTGGCAACAGCAAAGGTGAAAGGGGCAGAAGTGTCCGCACTCTCGTCCTTGACTGTGAAAATACTTATGATCAGCGTCCAAGGCAATAAAAGATTAGTACTCCCTCCCATCCCATTTTGATTACTGTCAGACCCACGGTCCAAGTTCAAAAAATACGGGGTTTTGCAGGGCCCAGGGCTCCAAGTTCCACCGTCGGAGTCTCGGAGATGAGGGCTGCGGTTGCGGCGGCGCCATCGTCGGTCTCTCTCGCCGTGCAATGCGAATGGGCCCTCCATCCCTGACAGCGCCCAGGGTCCCGGCAGGCTCCCAGACCACGCCACCGCCCACACACCTGTCCTGTCCTGTCCTCCTCCATCCCATCTCTCTCCTCTCCTCGCTAAACCAAACCGAACGCAAAACTGCACAAGAGATATTAAATTAAATGATTAATATATGGGCACAGGAAGGTGGACAGATCAACCAACAAAAGTATCAGCCGATTGAAGGAGCATTTGAACAGTAGAAAATGGAATTTGGAGTGAAGCTGAGGCGTTTGCATCCAGGAACTCCCTTTCTGCCTACACGAGATTAACTAAGACCAGTCTGCGGTACGAGAAAATTAAATATTATACCGCATCAGCAAATTTGCTAATATAAAAATATTATTATAAGGAGAGAGGAGGGGGAGTTTCATCACCATAACGCTCCTCCGGTACGGTTATCAAATTTTCGGTCTTAATAGCTGTACATTAAAACTGATCTAATAGATTAGCCTCTCCTCTCTCTGACTCTCGGATGGATTAGGCACGAGGCATGCGCTGGGGCTTTATTTGCCGCTTCATTGGTAGCTCAGCTTGGGGGTGGGAACCAGGGCTTAGCATCCGTGTAGCCTGCTTTGGAAGCGACGAGACGGTTTCTCTCCCTACAGCTACAAGCAAGCATGCCCCGGCTTAGTGTCCAAATCACATCTTTTTTTCCGTGAATGCACTGCCGCCGTTGCTTTGTGTGCACTTGCAGAGCTCTGCTCAGCTGCCCTTTTGCACTCGACCTGGAATATCCAAGCATCCAGTGTTACGAGCTGCTAGGAATTTACCAAACTGGGACGAAACGAAGCCTAGCGTTTGCACACAAGCAACACACATGAGTATGGCACGCTTGCTCGCTGCCCTGTTTTCTGTATCTTCATTGGTGCTGCTCCCTGTTTAGCGCCTCTCCCTCCCATCCCGGGCCGACGCGAAATCACCACGGTAATAAATCACTGTGCTGATCACGCGCCGCCTATGCTTCTGCGCACACGCACGAGCGCGTAACTGCCGCTGCCACTATTAGTAGACCGGCATCAGTTCAGGGTGAGCATTACTGCAGCAGCGGCTTTGCCTAATCATTCCCGAACCGTACGTACGCGGCGCGGCCCAGCCAAATCGTGACGTCAGTTGGCTTCGCGTGACACACGATCCGTTTGGACCTACTCAAATGGTGAAATGCATGCTGGTTTGTATGCAGCTCGCGGGTGGTTAAAATTAAAAGCCAGGCCCTCTGTTTCATGGTATAAGCATTTTTTTTGGGAATTTATCATAAGTCGAACTATTCTGGTTTCAACTGAGCTTGTGGAAGAGAACAATAATAATATCTACCATGTCAAATGAGAATTATTAAAACCATTCTCCTCTTAATAAAATACGTGCTCTGGCGTGGTCGTAAAAAGTGAAAAAAAGGATTATTAGATCCATTGTAAAATATACTTTTATCTGTTTATTTTGAGTTTTGATATAGTATATACTAATACTCTTTCCTAAAAATTTGGTCAAATTTAGGATAAACTGGGAGATGTTTATATTTTGGTACGAAGAGATCGATTACGTTATAAAAGTTGGACCAGGAGCTGGCATCTTAGTTTGAATCGGCTAGAATTTGTAAAAACTGGATTGGTTTCACAATCTAAGTGGATGGAAGTACATACATCTCTACCGGTGGAGTCGGTGCACAGAGATGAGAGGGAAGAAAGGCAGAGCATACACAGGCCCAGCCCGGGCAACCGAAGGGTACCAAAAACCAAAAACAGCAACATCACAGACAGCAGCGAGAAACGGGAAAAAAGAAAAACCTGTAGCAAGCAGCAGCAGGGAGTGTACGCACACTGGACACTTGAGTACTTGACCAACCGGCGCGGCCTGCTCGCCGGCAAGTCGTGCCCCCTGTCGTCGCACGAGCCTCAGCTGCTGCCTGCCCCGCCGCGCCGGCCGGTCTTGCAGTGCACGCTAGTTTAGACACGGCTTCGAAGGGAACCGAAAACTGCAGCGTGTATGTACGCATCACTGTGTACATGTGTCTGCAGGCTACTACGAGTACTGTTCAACCCCACCCCACCCCACCCGCCAATCATTTGCACGCGCCGACCATGGCAACCACCCGGTCCACAGGCCACAGGCCACAGGCTACACCCTCCCTCGTTTCTCGGAACCAAAAAAAGGTGAAAGCAAAGGCCCGCAAAATTCACCGCAGGCTCTCCCCTTCCGTGGTCCTCTCGGAACAACAGACGGTGATGCAGCCGCTTGAATGTTAGAATCCAACAGGCACAGCAACGTCCATGTCAAGGGCTGCGGTAGCGTGGTTGCGGCCGCCGCGCCGTCGATGGGTCTCGCCGTGCATATGGACCATCGCGATCATCCCTGCAGGCTCCCGGATCACACCACCGCCCACGGACCCCTGCCCTGCTCCTCCTCCGTCGTCGCCTCTGTCCCATCGCCGTCGACCTGAAAATTAGTACCAAGTCATGGGCCACTGACGGGATGGCCAGATGATAGGTTAACTGTGATAGTTAAGTGGCGGCAGGGGGATTGCAATTCTTTGCAAGCAACACAACACAGCACCGCGATACGAGGTATCCTAAGGTGTTTTGAAAACTAATATGTTTTAGTTTTAGTAAGTTTAGTGGAAATCAGCAAAATGGCAATCGAATAAGGTATTAAACGGGAGTACATATGTCATTTTCTCATCTGCTTAATCTGCCTTGAAAACGCTAGAACGCCCTATATTTCAGGACGGAGTGAGCAGGTGATTAGGCAGGATCTCATCTCTCGTTGAAATGGATTAGGCTTGAGTGAATCTTATCGAATCACACAAGATGTGTGTGCTAGTGTGCGTATATACTCCGTATGAGGCAGTGCGTGTGAGATGGGATTTAAGAGACTGACATACGCTTGGGCTTGTATGTCTCTTCCATCTGGGTTCTGGGATTCCGTTATACGTAATTCCAAGGATGGATACTGTGCTGTATTTGTTCGTTTCTCTAATCTGTGATTGCTAATCCACGTAGCATGCGTGTATGCAGGGAGTAGAGTGCCTGGTACGACCTGATTCCAAGGTAGTTTCTGCTTTGGAAGCGACCATACCTTGCTTTCTGTCTGGTACAAGAATCGTGCCCAACCGGCTAGCGTCCAAATCGCAGCTTTTCCCCCTTCCTGCATTCTGCCGCCGTTGCTTTGTTTTGACTTCAGGGCAGGCAGGAACCTTTTGGATCTGGGATCCAACCCCAAGCATCACAAACAGCACTTGTGGCTTCTGCGGATCAGGTTTGAAACCCTGCTGTCCGGCATGTCCAGCAGTCCAGGCAGGTACCTGTCTGCCCAAGCGTCTCAACTTTGAAACGAGGCCGCGCTGCGCTCTCTGCTGATAATACGGGGCCGGATATCAGGAAAGGGGAAAGAAAAGGATGAGTTGAGTGAAGTGGTGTGTACTCCTGTTCATCATCCTACCTGTTGTGCGTCTCTGGCCATAGCGTGAATGATGAGCCATGGGATGGCCCCCCGGCGCTCCACTACCATTCCTCTCATCCCTCTGCTCGGCTGGAAGCCAACGGAATCGCCCGGCTCGCCGGTGACGGCCAGGTAGGTACTGAGCCAAGCCAAAAAGAAAAAAAAAAGGTGAGCTCAGGGCATGATGACTCCACGTTGGAGGAGCCGAAAGACGCCATGGCCAAATCAAACTATCTGGGCATGCGGCTACCGTCAGAGTGGACGCTCCGTTTGTTCGTTCGTCTCCTCCCTGATTCCATTTCCATCAGAGTTTGCACGTTGCAGCTCAGGGCTCTGCGGGTTTCGGGCACGGATTTGGGACCTGCCCATCTCTCTCAATCGGCCAGTCCAGTCCGATCCACGGAGATTGAGCAACGGGGTTCGATGATGTCACGGGCGATGCACGGGACGATGCTTCCGGGGATCATGTGCGTGAGGAAGCCAGCCGGATTCGGTTACCTTTGCCGTTCGTGGCGGGCACCAGCTCGACGCGTGAGCGCCTGCATGCCGGCCGGTTTTCTTCAGGAGCTTCTCCGGCAGCAGATCGCGAGGAGCACGCGTTGCCTGCTCGCGCACACCACAACCAGAGCACAAGGAGCTCGGTCTCTCTTGGGTCACGGAATACACGCCAGATCATCATCGGAAGCACATGCCTGGGCAGTTGGTTGGTTTGTTCCTTCCCCGCGACACGCAATTACCACGCCAATCACCGCTCGGATGCGACGACCTGCTCGTTGCGGTTGCGGCCTCGTAGCCGTAGCGCACCGGCAGCTCGGCAAAAAAAAAAAACCGAAAAAAATCAACACGGTGCTTGAATTGATGAGGCGAGCTGCTGCTGCTGCTTGGCAGCGAAGCTTCGGTGCGCGTGACTGCCGGTGGACCTGACCAGCATTGTTTAAGAGCTGCGAGCAAGAGGGGTTACTGCAGCAGGGGCTCGCCTAATCATTCCTCCCGATCGTACCGTACGCGCCCTTTCTCCGGCCAAATCATGGCGTCATTTCGTTTCGTGCGACGAGCGATCACCCGAACCAAACCTGAAACCTCACCTCACCTATGTATATATACATACATATCTCGGAGCTCAGAGGCGGAGAAGAAAGCATCGCAGAGCCTAGGACAGCGAGAGGGAGAGGGAGAGAGAGAGAGAGAGAGATAGAGAGAGAGAGAGAGAATCGATCGGCCAAAAGGCCAGCAGCAACGTCACAGAGCAGCGAGGCAGAGCGAGGGAGGGAGCCTTTTGCCCTTTTGCCGTTTCGATTCGCATCCGGCGGCATCCATCCATCCGCGCGCCGCGCCGGGCGAGCCAAGGGCAGCAGAGCAGCGGCGACGGGGCGCCGCGATGGACGGCCAGGTGAGGGACCATCGTTCCGCCGCGGCGGCGGCGCCCAGCACCAGCGGCAGCGGCGCGGCGGCGCCCTACGCCGACGGGGACGACAATGCGGGCGCCGGCGGGGCCAAGGTCTGGGTCCTCGTGCTCCTCTTCGCGCTACTCCTGCTGCCGTTCCTGCCCTCCGCGGTGCGCCGCGGCGGCCCCACGCCCTGGGCGGGCGGGGGAGTTGGAGGAGGCGGAGGCGGGGGCAGGGGCGGTGGGTACCGCCGCGGCGGGATCAACTTCAAGAGCGGCTGGGACGTCGTCAACCTCTGCCTCGTGCTCTTCGCCATCCTCTGCGGCCTCCTCGGCCGCGGCGGCGGCGGGGACGGGGAGTCCTCATCCGGCGCGGCTTCCTCCTCCTCGTCGTCGTCGGCGGCGGCCAAGGACGGCCGGCAGGCGTCTCTCGCGCCGCCCGCGGAGGACGCCACGGCGGCGGCGGGCTCGGGGGACTGGGGGGAGGGATACCACTCCTTCGACAGCGTCTACGCCAGCCTGCCCCGCCCCAACCACGCGGCGGCGGGGATCCGCCGGATGAAGAGCAGCAGCTCCTACCCGGAGCTGCGCCTCGGCAGCGACGGCGTCTGGAGCCTCGCGTCGCCGGAGGCGGCCTGGCGCTCTTACGACGACGAGCAGCTGTACCGGAACCGCCGCCCGGAGCGGCAGGAGCGGACCTGGGACGTCGACCCGCACGGGAGGACCGCGGAGGTCAAGACGATCCCCGTCGACACGTTCGTCGAGCGCGGCCGGAGGTCGCCGCCGCCTCGGGAGCCGCGGAGGCGGAGGAGGAGCGTTGAGAGACTCCCCAAGATGCCCGAGGTGGAGGAGGAGAGGCCGCGGGCCAGGGAGGCGGTCGTGTCGCCGGCGAGGAGCAGGAGGTGGAGCGCGGAGCCGGACGACGTCATACCGGAGCAGGAGGTGCGGGTGGCGCCGCCGCCGAGGATCAGGAGGTGGAACTCGGAGTCGCTGGATGCGATACTTGACCAGGAGGAGGCGGTGGCGCCGGGGAGGAGCAGCAGGTGGAGCGCGGCGGCGGCGGACGTCATACCGGAGCAGGAGGCGCGGGTGGCGCCGCCGAGGATCAGGAGGTGGAACTCCGAGTCGCTGGATGCGATACTGGACCAGGAGGCGGCGGTGGCTCAGACAAGGAGCATGAGGTGGAGTGCGGAGGCGGTTGACGTGATACCGGAGCAGGAGGCACGGGTGGTGCTGCCGAGGATCAGGAGGTGGAACTCGGAGTCGCTGGATGCGATACTGGACCAGGAGGCGGCGGTGGCTTCATCGAGAAGCATGAGGTGGAGCTCGGAGACGGTGGACGTGATACCGGAGCACGAGGCTCCGGTGGTGATGACGCCTGCTGCTGCACCACCTCCGCCTCCGCCGCCGGCGCCTCCGCGACGGCGACGGCTCAGCGTCGAGAAACTGCCGAGGCCAGAGGACCTGGAGCAAGAGATTGTAGTGGAAGAGGTCGGGAACCCGACGCCGCCGCCAATGTCGTCGGCCATGTTCCCGCCTGGAACGCCACCCCCGCCGCCCCCTCCCCCGCCTCCATCGACGGTGTCGCGCAGCAAGAAGAAACGCGGCGGCAGCGTGGGCGGCGCCAAGGAGCTGGCGTCCGCCATTGCTCTGTTCTACCAGAAGAAGCGCAAGAGCATTACCATGAAGGCCAAGCGGCGGCCGCATCACCACCGCCATTCCGACGGCCACTACTCGCCGCCGTCGTCCGACGCGTCGGCGAGCCCCGACTCCAGTGTCCGCACCACCAACGCCCCGCCGCCGCCACCGCCGCCGCCTCCCCCGCCCCCGCCCCCGCCGTCCTCCATCTTCTCCAACCTCTTCAAGAACAAGAAGGGCGGCAGCAAAAGCCGCCGCATCCACTCTGTCGCGCCGCCGCAGCCGCCACCCCCGCCTCCACCCACTCGCCGATCGACGAAGCCGCCCCCGCCTCCGTCTCGCCCCGCTCCTCCAGCACCGCCGCCGCCACCGGTCAGGACGCGCCTGCCGCGCGCTCACGGGCACTCGCACGCGCACACGCACACGCACGCGCCGCAGCCGCCATTGTACCCCAGGCGCGCCGTCTACTACACCTACTACCCGCTTCCGCCGCCGTCGCCGCCGCTACCTCCACCTCCTCCACCGCCACCACCGCTGGTGTCCGAGGGCGACGGCGACGCCCCTTCGGTGCCGGCCTCGCCGGCTCCCTCGTACTGCGCGAGCCCCGACGTGAACACGAAGGCGGACAGGTTCATCGAGAGCTTCCGGGAGGGGCTGAAGCTGGAGAAGCTCAACTCGTACCGGGAGAAGTGGCAGAGGCACATCCAAGAGGACGCCAGCGTCGAGATTGAGGAGGACGGGGAGTTCATGGTGATCGGGTCGCTCTTCGGCAGCGACGACGAGGACGATGACGGCATCTCGTTGCCGGAGACGCCGGCGACCGCAGCTGTCGCCGTGGGCTTCTAACGACACTGACATTGGAGGAAAAAAAATGAAAAAAGAGTTGGAAAAAATTGTCCTCAAAAAATGGAGAAAAAAAGGATACCGCAAAAGATTATTGCTAATCCCGGTTTGTCTGCAGTACATTACTGTTTGTGAATGATTTCCTTTTTTGCTGATTTTGGGTAGTTAGGGGATTGACAGCGAGGTTTGTGTGTGCAAGAGGGAGCCCTTTTTGTGCTTATTTTAAAATGGCCAAAAAGCTCTCCTTGGGTGCTGCATTAGGTGAGCCGATTTGATGAATTTCATGTCTATTGCACTTTGGAAGCTTTTGGAGTTTGTAAAAATACATCATGAGAAAGTAACTCATCTTTACCCCTTTTCTTTTTGACCTTTTGTTTTCATGTATACACCATTCCTGTACGTACGTACGGTCCGTGTGGATAACAGGATAAGGTGCTCTGTTTGCTGTTGCTGATACCTGCTCTGATCCTAGACTCAGGATTGAGCAGTGGTAGCAAGCTGTCAAGCACGATGATTCCAGCGCGTGTTTGGTGCGGTATTGCATGGTTAGGGATGATTCGTTTGAATAATGAATGTGGCCGGCCGGTTGTGTTGTATGATTAGCCTGATGGATTGGGTTGGGCCTCGTGTGGTTGGGCACCACCCATCACGACAACGAGACGCCACGATGCGCGTCACCAACCTCACAACCAAAAACATCTTCCACTGCTTTTTTTAGGAACATCTACTGCTACTAGCAGTACTGCTAAGTGCTAAGCAAATCCCAATTAACAATTTATTAATAATTTCGAAATTACACATACAATTTATTAATAATTTCATGACTACTAAGAGTGAAATAGAAACAAGGCATGTGCACGTGTTTAAAATTAACATGAATTTAACGATAAATCCAATCAAATAGAGGAGTATCAGACTATATCCCGAGGTGTGTCCAGTGTCGGAGGCATCGGATGCACCGTTACCGGCTGGAGCAGATATGCTCGACTGGTCTGCTTGAAGTAGTCAAACGAATTCGGTGCTGTGCAGATTGCCTTCTACAAGTAGTCATACGAGTTGTTGAAGTAGTCGATCAAGCTTCAGAAAGTAGTCGATCGAGGAACTAGTCATACTTGTTGAGGAACTAGTCGTACTTGTTAAGAAAGTAGTCACACGGCTTCAGGAAGTAGTCGTATGCAGGTGACGAAGATGTACGGGCGGCGATGTCGACAGACGGAGTTGGTGCGCAGGGATTGATGGTTAACAATACGCCAATGAAGACGTCACAGTTCTGGGCGAGCATTCGCGTGAAGACGCTCCCTAAAAATCTGATTGCCCCGCTATCCCGTGCAGAACTTTCAGCGGGTAATGGTTTCGGAGGCACATGCTTTTGCCAGAGATGTGCTCGCAGCGCCGGCGATGGGAATGCAGGAGAGCAGCAGAGGGAGGAAGGGAGGTGTATTCGCGTGCGTAGGAAAATGAGAAGATACCTGGTGATATAGATGAGAGTCTAGGGACGGCAGGATGCACTTGGACGTCATCAACGCCATCGAGTAGCGTAATGGCGATTTAACTCGCGCAGAATCAATCACCAAAATGAATTGTGTGAACGAATCACGGTCATAATGGCCATTACATGGTGCAAAACATCCGCCCTGCAACGCAGCAGATCAAGTCAGGCTAATGCTCGGCTCGTCACGGCACGTCTCGACTCCACTCGACTCGCCCTCGGCCTCGGGCTGGCCTGGCGAGGTGAGCGAGTGCGCGCGCGTGGATTGCCAATCCCCTTTACCGGCTTCACAAGCGGTGTACACACAGTCCACCTTTTAAGTCGGTTGAAATCCTCTTCCAACAATAACTCCTCTTCCAACAATAACTCACTTTCGTTACGTAATTACACAATAACTCCCTAGCATTTAATGGTGGGCTTTTAATTCTTTAATTGTGAATATTGGGCCAAAAGCCCACATATTCCAACAATCTCCACCAAGAATTTCAAGCCACACTGAAAATGCTCTCATACCCTTTTGATATAACAGTATTTGACGAAGACTGTTAAGTTGAACTTTCATCTAGAACTAAGACTACATTTATTCACAATTGTACAATAAATCATGCTTTAAATTATCAGTCTTGTGCAAACAAGATTTACCAAAACTCTGCACTGATACTAGGCTGCATAAGCATCTCCGTGGTTTGGAGCTTATAAGTCATACTCCAAGGGATCACCCAAATCTCATAGATTATGAACAATAGTCAGACTCATATAGGTATCATCCATAAAGATGTTCTGTAAGAGGACATCTTTATTTCAGATAAACAACTCCCTTATTTCAAAGAAACCACTTGGAATATATTAAGGCATAAGCCAACCTACCATGCAGAATAGAAGAGAAATGCATCTTTCACCTAGAATGAGCCTTTTACAAAGGTTCTCTTCTCTTAGTCATACTATGGTTTGTTTCACCATCTTGATTCACGGGATCTCCGATCACACAGAACATGTTGCCACTGCAGAATAACTCACGTGGATCTTAGGCCCAATTCCATGAATGCATTATCCATCACATTTCATGAAAGACACTTTGTGAATTGAAATGCTATAGTCTTAGCCGTTTGAACATAGTCTAAGGCTATAACTCCGGAGTTTCTCAACTTCCTAACAGATTTCAACCGCCTCTTTACATGTTTGGATGACTTCATATTATCCTTTGAACTGTTCATCTTGACAATCACAGTTTGATTATCATAGTTTATTAGTATTGCCGGAATCGGTTTTTCAACTATCGGCAGATCCATAAGGAGTTTATGAAGCCCCTCGGCCTCAACCGTGGCGGTATCCAACCTTGTGAGCTCTGTGATCTCGTTAAGTTGGTCTGCATGCAAAATTTCTAGAAAACAGTGCCACCCCTGAGTGTGAACACATATCCACTCGTGGCTTTTATCTTATCAGCATCAGAGATCCAGTTCGAATCACTATACTCCTCTAGTTCCTTAGGGTACCCGGTGTAGTGAATACCATAGTCCATTGTCACTACTAGATAGCGCATTACTCTTTCAAGAGCATTCCAATGATCATCTCCCGGGTTTGAAATAAATTGGCTTAGTTTGCTCACAGCATACGAGATGTCAGACCTCGTAGCACTAGCTAAATATATCAACGAACCAATAAATTTGAGAATATCTCAGCTGATTTCTCATTATCCTTTTATTTTCCTCAGAATTATGCTGGCATCATAAGCAGTTGAGACAGGTTTACAGTCACTGTACCTAAAGCAACTCAGAACCTTCTCCACATAGTGAGAATGTGATAGAATTATCCCATCATTTCCATCCTTCGCCAGCTTTATGTTAAGAATAACATCAGCCTCCCCCAGATCTTTCATATTAAAACTTGAGACAAAAATTATTTGACTTCCTTAATCACATTAAGGCTTGTGCTAAAATTCAGTATATCATCCACATATAGGCACAATATCACTTCTTCACTCCCACCAAAGCGATAGTACACATATTTGCCAGCTTCGTTCATAACAAAACCGACAAATGTCAAAGTTCTATCGAACTTCTCGTGCCACTGCTTAGGTGCTTGCTTGAGTCCATATAGAGACTTCAATAATTTGCACACCATTCCCTCTTGACCTTTGGATACAAACCCATCTGGCTGATCCATATAGATCTTCTCTTCCAACTCTCCATTTAGAAAAGCTATCTTTACATCCATCTGATGAACGAGAAGACCATAGGAGGCTGCCAAGGAAAGTAACACTCGAATTATGGTCAATCTAACAACAGGTGAATAAGTGTCAAAGAAGTTCTCTCCTACTTTTTGAGTGTAACCCTTGGCCACAAGCCTAACCTTATACTTTTCAATAGCACCATCCGGCCTAAGCTTTTTTTTAAACACTCACTTGCATCCTACAGGTTTGCACCCATAAGGATGATCAACAACCTCCTAGGTACCATTAGACATAATAGAATCCATCTCACTCCTCACTACTTCCTTCCAATAGTTAGTATTAGGAGATGAATATGCCTCTTCAATGGTCATAGGTGTGTCATCCATGAGGTATACAATGAAATCATCACCAAAACACTTTGCAGTCCTTTATCTCTTGCTCTTTCTAGGAGCTTCATTGTTATTCTCCTCAGGATGATCCAAAGGTGTAAATTCATTGTGCACTATCGGCTCGGTAGAGATATACTCCTCGATAATTTCTTGCCTAGATGAACTTATTTCATCTCTCATGGGAAAAATATTTTCAAAAAATATAGCATCTCTGACCTTCTTAATTGTATTAACATACATGTCAGGTACTCCAGATTTTACTATTAAACATCTATAATCAACGTTGTGAATAACATAATCTAGAAAGACACAATCCACAGTTTTAGATCTAAACATATATTTCTTGGTTATTGGCACACTAACCTTTGCCAAACAACCCTATGTACATAAGTATGAAAGGGTTAGCCTTTTCTTCTCCCATTCCTCGAATGGTGTTTTCTCTTTATTCTTTGTAGGAACACGGTTTAGGACATGGCGTTGAAGCGTCCCCCCCCATCAGGAAAGACTTAAAAGTGTCGATTTATCAGTCCCAGGAGGCTGATAACACTTTTATTACATCAGATGGTACATCACCGTACAACTCTACGCGGTAATGGGCAGTGAAGCGCCACTATCGCGAGGATTACAACTAACACCCACACTACTACACTAGCTACGAAGAGAGGATCATCAGAGTCGTGCGCCATGCGGAGTCCTAGCGGTGGCCTCGACCACAGGCAAGACTGGGTGCAGGACGAAACCCTACTCGTTGTCTTCGGGGACGTAGTCTGGGTCTTCCACTGTAAAAGTAAGAATGGGGTGAGTACAAACGTACTCAGCAAGTCCAATCACACCCACGGAGGGGGTATAACAGAATTAAATGCACGGTTAATCCAAGGATGATGTTAGGGTTTATTTGCGGAAAAACACGGTTGTATGCAAGTGTTCGTTTAAAATGTTTTCAAAAATAGTTTCCAAGTACCAAAGAGCATACGATGTCGATCCACACAGGATCCAAGTTTTAAACTGCTACCGGACTCCCCGTCCGCCGTAGCACACGGCACAACTGCCGGACACTTTCCAAACAACTCTCACCAGCCCATCCATTCCCAGAGAGAAACACTAGTTATGTGACCACACCATAACTTGCCCAATACCGTGGGCACGGCTATTCGAATAGATTTTCAACTCTGCAGAGGTGTGCAACTTTACCCACAGGTGGGGTACCACAGCACGAACACCTTGGTGCCGGTGCAGATCCCAACAAAGCAATTACCCACCTTAGCTAGACCCGACTAGCCACCACGGGATCCATCAAGGGGTCATTCGACCTATCACCGAGGTTTAACCGGGGCATAAGTCACACAGAGCTTATCCCGTCCCCTTGATCACCCGTTGCTCTCAGCTCTCCTGATGGCTATCAGGCTAACTAGTGGGATTTATGCTAAGCCGTTGCCCATACAACGGTCAAGTGGTTCGCACGACAAGAAGCTAGGTGAGATGTCACATCAACTCGGTCCTTAGGGGTGACAGGGTGGATATCCCCCTTCCTCGCTCAACCACACAGGTACGAGCACACCAACGGCAATTCACACAGAAATGCCATCCATCCCGTCTAACTCGTCTTTCAAAACCACATTGTATCCCTTCCCACACCCACACATTTTCTTTATAAAATCAGTGGTCAAGGTAGGGTTATCTCAAACAAGGGTGGCTATCCTACCATGTTTTCAGCACGCAAAACCATGCAATTTTATAAAACAGGCCACTGGGTTGTGTTTATAAAAACTAGGACAGAAACATGCATCAAAGGGCGGAATTGAACTTGCCATCGTCAAGTCCTTGCGGGAGGTCCTGATCGAAGCACTGTCCCTCGGGTTCGGGGTCGCAGAACTGGTCCTCGTTCGCTTGATCACAGTCGGGACCTTCCTCGTTCACTCCGTGTCCTACGACGCAAACAAACAGACACACAATCAAGCGCAAGAACTAAAAGTTTTTATCGTTGAGCTTGAATCGGAAATAATTTAGTTACGGAGATAGGGGTAATATTTTTGGGTGGTTTCTTAATGGCATGGTTAGAACTATACTAGAAACGGAGTGGTGAAGTTTCGGGACAATCGGAGGTCGTTTGGCGCATAAAATGACGCGCTAAAGAGGGTTTAGGGTTGTAACGGGGGTCCAGGGACTTGTTTGTAATTATCTAAAAGGGGGTAAGGGCTTATTTGCTAATCCTAGAAATACCCTGTGCATGCTAAAAAGAATCAAATATATTTTGGTTTATGTATCGAGGGGTTCGATTTGAAATAACGGAGAGCGTAGGGTTTCTTTTGCAAAAAGAAGTATATAGGGGGTTTCTTTTGGAGGAAAACAGAAAAGGGGGGGGTTATGGGCAAAACTGCCCTTCTCCTTTCTCTCCCCCCCCCCCCCGCACAAAACAGAGGAGGGCGGTGGGGTGCCGGCGCCGGCCAAATTCCGGTGGCCGGAGCTCGGGGCGGCTCGGGGTTGAGGGGGGAAAGGGAGAGGGAGAGGAGGGGAATTGATTCCCCTACTCACTTTGGCTCGGGGCGCGGCGAGGGAGCGGGGCGACGGAGGGCAGCGGGTGGCGGCCGTGTGAGGCGCGGCGGCGGCGCTGTGCTTGGGCAGGCGGAGGGCTGGGCGTGTGGTGGCGGTCGTGGGGGCGCCGGGGTGCCCTTCGGCCCCTTTTATAGGCGGCCAAGGCAGTGGGCGGTGGTGGCCGGTGCGAGGGGGCCGGCGGGCGGTGCGGGGAGCCTTAATGGCGGCCGCGTCGTGACGTCCGTGTCGTCGAGCGGCGGCGCGGGCAGCGAGGCCGGGACGACGCGACGGCGCGGGCACGTGGGCGGCGCTGTGCGGCACAGGCGACGGCGCGAGCGGCGAGGCGGGCGCCAGCGGCGGCGGGGCGGCGCTGTGCAGCGCGTGTGCGCGGGCGCGTGCGCGTACGGCGGCGTGCGCGGCCGGGGAACGGGGCAACGTGGCTGGGGGCCGGAGGCCGGGCGGCACGGCGAACGACGGGCGGCGCGGCACGCGCGGGCGCGGCAGCGGCGGGCGGCACGGCGTCGCGGGGCCGGGCGCGCGTGCGTGCGCGTGCGGCGCGGCGAGACGCGGGCCAGAGCAGGGCGCGGGCACGGCGCGGCGCACGGCGTGGCGCACGGCCACGCGGGGCACGCGGGGGCGAGCGCGTGAGCGGCACGGCGGCGCGCGGCGTGTAGCGCTCGGGAACAGAGGGAAAAGAGGGAGGAGCAGGAAGGAAGGAGGGAGAAAAGAAAAGGGAGGGAAGGAAGAAAAAAAGGAAAGAAAGAAAAGGAAAAAGGGAAAGGGAAGAAAAGGAAAAAAAAAGGAAAGGAAAAGAAATAGGGAGGAAGAGAGAAAAGAAAAAGAGGGAGGGAGAAGTGCCGGCGCCGGTCGCGGCGGTGACCGCGGCCGGTCGGCCACGCGCGGGGAAGCGCGTAGCGCGAGGAGAACAGCGAGGAAAAGGAAGACGCGTCGGCGCCAATCGCGGCCGCAGCCGCGGCCGGTCGGCCACGCGCGCGGTATTCGCGCGAGGAAAAGAAGTCGCGCCGGCGCTAACTGCGGTGAATGATCGCGCGCAGGCGGCAGGTCTCCGGACGGCGCGGGATGGGACGGCGATAAGAGATTAGTGTCGGTCAGAAGGGGTTAGGGCTAGGGTTTCGGCAACGGGTGATTTTTAATTGAAACACTCTAGCGCGTGATTTACTTTGGTAAATTTTCAGGGCGTTACAAACCTACCCCACTTAAATGAATCTCGTCCTCGAGATTTGGCTCGCTTCTAAACAGATGGGGAAATTCCTTCTTTAGGGCCTCCTCGCGTTCCCAGGTTGCTTCCTCTACTCCGTGTCTGCTCCATTGAACTCTGCATATCCGTACCTCGGAGTTTCGTGTCCTCCTAGTGACAGTGTCCAAAATTTTGGCCGGCACTTCCTGGTATCGTAGGTCCGGCTGTAGGTCTATTGTTTCCACCTGTACGTGTTCTCCCTCGGGTACTCTAAAACACCTTCTTAATTGCGAAACATGAAATACTGGGTGTATATCTGACATTTCTCCTGGTAGCTCTAGTTGGTACGCCACTGCTCCGACTTTCTTCAGAACTCGATATGGTCCAATGTATCGAGTGGCCAATTTTCCTTGTACCTGAAATCTTCGCGTCCCTCGAATAGGTGAGACCTTGAGATAAACAAAATCCCCTGGATTGAAACTTATCTCCCGCCTCTTCTTGTCTGCGTAGCTCTTTTGTCGCGACTGGGCTGCTTTCAATTTCTCGCGGATCTCCGCTACTTTCTCTTCTGCTTCCTTTATAAGTGCGGGTCCTACTAGGGCACGTTCTCCAACTTCCGACCACATCAAGGGAGTTTTGCACTTTCTTCCATAAAGGGCTTCGAATGGCGACATGCCCAAGCTGGCTTGGTAACTATTATTGTACGAAAATTCTGCATAAGGCAGACTTTGCTCCCAATCATTTCCATAGGTCAGGACACATGCTCTCAGCATATCTTCCATAATCTGGTTCATCCTTTCGGTTTGACCATCCGTCTGTGGGTGGTATGCGGAGCTAAAGTCTAGCTTAGTACCCATAGCTTTATGCAGGCTTTTCCAAAACCTAGACGTAAATTGGGTCCCTCTATCTGAGACAATTCTGCTAGGCACTCCATGTAACTTTACTATGTTCTCCACATAAAGCTTTGCCAACTTTTCTCCACCGTAAGTGGTTCGTACAGGTATGAAATGAGCCGACTTAGTGAGTCTGTCCACTATTACCCATATGGAATCGTGTCCCTTCTGTGTTTTAGGTAGACCCACTACAAAGTCCATTCCTATTTCATCCCATTTCCAGACCGGGATAGGCAAGGGTTGCAATAATCCTGCCGGCTTTTGGTGTTCGGCCTTGATCCTTTGGCAGGTATCACAATGTGCCACAAATCGTGCAATATCCGCTTTCATCCCGTTCCACCAATACTTTTGCCTTATGTCCATATACATTTTGGTGGATCCTGGGTGGATGGAGTAGGCTGAGTTATGGGCTTCGTCCATGATTAATTGCCGAAAATCTCCATTCTGGGGAACACAAATTCTATCCTCGTATCATAACGTCCCCTTATTGTCCACTCTGAAACCTGGCGCTTTGTTTTCTCCGGTTTGTTTGCGGATTTTCATTAACTCTTGATCCGATCGTTGGGCCTCTCTAATCCCATCTTCTAGTGTCGACTGAACATTTAGCACTTGGCTGGCACCTCGAGGAACAATGTGCACATTTAATCGTGCCATTTCCTCGCGCAGATTGTCATCCTTGGGTCCATAGGATTTCCGGCTTAAGGCATCGGCTACCACGTTCGCCTTTCCGGGGTGATAATGGATTTCCAAATTGTAATCCTTAACTAACTCCAGCCATCTCCTCTGCCTCAGGTTCAAATCCGGTTGGGTAAAGATGTACTTCAGACTCTTATGGTCAGTGTAAATCTCACACTTATTCCCGATCAAGTAATGCCTCCAGATCTTGAGGGCATGCACTACGGCTGCTAATTCTAAGTCATGGGTCGGATAGTTCTGCTCGTGGTTCCGGAGTTGGCGGGAGGCATATGCAACGACTTTCCCATCTTGCATCAGCACACACCCTAATCCTTGTCGGGATGCATCACAATAAATGACAAAATCCCGATGGATGTCCGGTAGGGTCAGCACTGGGGCGGTTGTCAACCTTTGTTTCAACTCTTGAAAACTTCTTTCACAACTTTCTGTCCAGGCGAACTTCTTCTCCTTCTTAAGAAGTTCCGTCATGGGTCGGGCTATCTTGGAAAATCCTTCGATAAATCTTCGATAGTACCCGGCTAATCCAAGAAAGCTTCTGATTTCACTAACATTAGTCGGTCGCTGCCAGTTGGAAACTGCTTCGACCTTCTCTGGGTCCACTACTACGCCTTCCGCAGTTAGAATGTGACCAAGGAAAGCTACTCTCTCCAGCCAGAATTCGCACTTGCTGAACTTGGCATATAACCTATGTGTTCTCAGCTTTTCCAATACTACCCGCAGATGTTGCTCATGTTCCTGAATACTCTTGGAGTAGATAAGTATGTCGTCAATAAAGACTACGACAAACTTATCCAGCTCGTCCATAAATACTTTGTTCATGAGGTTCATAAAATAGGCAGGGGCATTGGTTAGTCCGAAGGACATTACGGTGAACTCGAACTGCCCGTAGCGGGTGACAAAAGCTGTCTTAGGGATGTCACTTTCTCTAATCTTGAGCTGAAAATATCCTGACCTTAGATCGATCTTGGAAAAGTACTTGGCTCCTTTTAGCTGATCGAACAGGTCATCAATCCTGGGGAGGGGGTATTTGTTCTTAATGGTAACCTCGTTCAGTGCCCGGTAATCTACGCACAACCTCATACTCCCATCCTTCTTCTTGACAAACAGAACTGGGGCTCCCCATGGCGATGAGCTTGGTCTAATGAATCCAATTCGCTGCAGTTCTTCTAGTTGTTTCTTTAATTCCGTTAACTCAGAAGCTGCCATCCTATAGGGTCTCTTGGCTATAGGGGAGGTTCCGGGGATAAGGTCGATGACGAATTCTATATCCCTGTCTGGTGGCATACCGGGGAGTTCCTCGGGAAAAATATCTGGGTATTCGTTCACTACCGGGACTCCTTCTAAGGGCTTGGCTTCCATGCTAAACACCATTGGGTCAAACTTACTATCTCGAGTATGGCAGATCACTTGTATTCCTTCAGGGTTTGTTAGGTGTACCACTTTGTCGGTACAGCCTATGAGACCATTGTGTTGGCTTAACCAGTCCATCCCAAGGATCACGTCTATCCCCCCAGACTTAAGTACTACCAAATCTGCTAGGAAGTCTACCCCACTTAAATTGATCCTTACCCGTGGACAACCTAATTGACATTTGATGTCGCCTCCAGGCGTCCGGGTTAATAGGGGTGTTTTTAGTAGTACTGTAGGTATTTTGTGTTTCTCCACATAGCTCGAGGATATAAACGAGTGCGATGCTCCAGAATCAAATAATACTGTTGCCAGAGCTGAGTTGACTAGGTACTCACCGAGCACTACGCCTTGAGCCTCTTGAGCCTCCTGCGCGTCGATGTGATTGACGCGGGCTCGTCCAAATGATTGCTGGGGCTGCTTCGTCTGCTGGCTGTTGTCGTTGTTGCGGATAGGCACTCGGTTGGCACCGGTCAGGGCTGGTCTGGGTCCATTCACCGAGTTGGAGAAGGCTGATGTGGCCGGCTTATTCTTGGCGTAAGGGCAATTGGCAATATAATGCCCTATCTCGCGGCAGTTGAAGCAGGCCCTAACATTGTTGTTGTCGGAGGCGGCCAGACTTGCATTGCTCTGTGGGGCCCTCATGGTATTCTGGCTTCTAGGCGGGGCCTGTGATCCTGTCACTTGAGACTGAGTTCTATACTGCATCGGGGCCTGAGATCTCGGTGTAGTGTAGCTGGAGTTCCTCGGCTTTTGGAAGCGGTCCTGTTGGCGGGCCTTACTTTCCAGGAATTTGCGTTTATTATCCTTTCTCTCTTCAGCTTTGGCCCTTTCTGTGAGGATAGCCTTGTTCATCAGGGTGTTAAAGTCTGGATAGATCTGGGGAGTAAGCAAGGTCCGGAGCTCTGGGCTTAACCCCTTCTTGAACATGTCTTGCTTTTTATCGTCGTCGTTCACCTCTTCCGGCGCGTACCGGGCCAATTCTATGAACCGGTGGGTGTATTCTTCCACCGTCATGCTTCCTTGTTGTAGTGCGCGGAACTCATCCGCCTTGCGCTTCATAGTGGCCGAAGGGATGTGGTAGCGGCGGAACTCCCTTACGAATTCTCGCCAGGTGATGGTAGAGGCATCTTCGGCTGCGGCACAATAGTTTTCCCACCAGGATAATGCTGTTCCGGTGAGCTGGTGGGCTGCCAGAAGGACTTTATCCCGGTCCTGGCATTCGAATGGTTCGAGCTTCCTCTGAATTACTCGCAACCAGTCATCAGCATCCAACGGGTTGCAGGATCCGGCGAAGGTAGGTGGCTTGGTCCTTAGAAAGGTCGTCAGCTTGTCGTTTATATTCTGCCCTCGTGGCTGCCGGTTAATAAGGGCATTCGCCAGAGTCTCCAGTATGAGGGTCTGTTTATGGATGATTTGCGCCAGGTCTCCGAGGGGTGGGGGTGGTGGTAGTTGTTCTCCTTCTTGACTTCCCCCTCGGTTCTGGCTTACTTCCTGTTCTCCTTGGGGAAGATCTTGTTCAACGGGATGTGCTCCGACACTAGCGGCTATGGGGTTCCGGCCACGAGAGGCCCTCGCGACGTTCCGGGGGGTCACCTGTTGATTGGGTAGAGTGGGGTTACAATTATGTGATGTTTAAGTTGTCTAATTCGTATATATATAAGGCAGAATCTACCTTCTGCCGGTACTCATATAAACAATCAGCACACAACATACCAGCACACAACATCACAAACAACAAGCACAAACCATTTTATTACTGCAAGGGGGGTTACAACTTAGGGTAAGGCTAGGTCTCGTACTACTCGTCTGGGATCAGGCACCACAACAAAAGTGGCTGGGGACACATTACTAGGGTGGCGCCGGTCATTTTACTCACGGGGCAGGCCTTCTTCTGGGGCGGAGAGCGCGAGTGATCCTTGCTCGCCGTCCTCTGGGTTTCCACCGGCCAGGGGTTGCGCTTCAGCATCCCTTTCGACGGCGGCAGCAGAGCTTTCAGGGTTTCCGGGTGGGGCTTGTGTGTTTCCAAAAAGGGGTCCCCATCCTATGATGGGCGTCCCGAGTAAAACATGGTCTTCCCCAATCGCCGGGACAGGTGTTCCGCTTTGGGTCCAATCTTGCATACGCCGGTCTCGGGCTTGCCTGAGGCTCTCTTGGGCGACTACTTCGCTACTGACCGCGGCTGCGGCTCTCGCCTCGGCATGGGCGGCTCGGATCTGCTGTATCCTCACCGCGAGCTCTGCTTGCTCGGCTCGATGGGTCTGCTCCCTTAGAAGGTTGGCTTGCTCATCAAAGAGTTGGTCCAGGGCGGCTAGGTAAGTAGCCACTTGGTACAGGGGGCCTTCTTCGTGGCGACGTCGTTCTAGGTTTCTCATGCGTGCTTCCCAGACTGGGGTCCTGATGGCCGGCGGGAAGAACTTCGCTGGCGTGGGGGTGAGGTGCTCTTCAAAAATCCGGCACGAATAACGGAGTGCTTTTCTGATGGCCAAGGGGTAGGTGTCTTGGTGTCTAAACCCTGTGGCGGTCGCTCGCCAAGGTTGGATGTCGGGGTAGCGGTTGCTCCTGGCGATGACCAGGATCACCCTGCAGCGGAGGGTACCATGGTGCTCGTACTCTCGGCTGTAGTACCTTGGGCGCTCCGTAACGCCAAGGTCTTCCAGGGTGTTGATCAAGAGGCTGGGGAATCCAGGTGCAGCTTGGCAATCGCCCTGGGTCCATCCTTCCTCAGCCATCTGAAACAGGAACAGGGTAAATAACCTGGTACAGGTGCAAAAGGGAGCAGATGATATTTATTATTACAACAAGGGTGGTACAGTTTTCATGGATACGTGATCATTAGGGTAGGGTTTTGGCTAGGGGCGCTAATCCTATCATGGGGATTCTTCCTCAGTCCTAATAGAGCGCTTCTTTATTGGAAGGAACTGATCCATCTCGTTTTCGGTCTGAGTACCCTTATCCCAATGGGTTTCCATGGGTTCTTCTTCTTCTTCCTCTATCCATCCACCTATTCCGTTGCGGTTCTCGTATTCTTGCATCTGGGCTTGGAGGGCGGCTAAAGAATACTCGGCGTTTGCGGCTCTTGTCCGTTGTTCCTCTAACTCCTGGGTTAACTTTTCAACCCCATGGATTAGCTGCTTCAGTTGTGCCGCCTGCTCACGGTAGAGTGCATCTAAGCCAGTGAGGTAGATGGACAGGTGGGAAACCGTGTCTTCCAGGTCTTCTTCTTCTCGTCCAAGTCCCCTCATTCGGGCAATCCAAGTGCGCCCTCTTCCCTCAGCGGGTGGGAAAAATCCCATAGGAGTCCGCTGAAGGTGGTGCCTGTAGAGCACACGCAGTCGTCGCAGGGCTTTACGAGCGGCCTTTCGATAGGTGTCGGGGAAGCGGAAGCCAGTGGTGGAGATGAACCAAGGGTCCACATCAGGGTAGCGGGTGCTTTTCTCCACAAAAACCATTGTGTCGCACCGAAGGGTGCCTCCGGCGATGTACTCACGGTAGGCATACTCCGGTGGTTCCATAACCCCGACGCGTTCCAGGCTGAGCAATAGCAACTTGGGGAGGCCAGGCTCTGCGTGGCAGATTCCGCTAACCCATCCATTGCCAGCCATCTGGAACAAGGCAAAGACCAGGGGTGAGTGTTTGCAGAAAATTTCTAAATCGGGACAAGTTTTGGGGCTTGAAAAGGGGTCTCGCTCCTAGGGTCACGTCCTACGGCCAGCTTACGGCTCTGATACCACCTGAAGCGTCCCCCCCATCAGGGAAGACTTAAAAGTGTCGATTTATCAGTCCCAGGAGGCTGATAACACTTTTATTACATCAGATGGTACATCACCGTACAACTCTACGCGGTAATGGGCAGTGAAGCGCCACTATCGCGAGGATTACAACTAACACCCACACTACTACACTAGCTACGAAGAGAGGATCATCAGAGTCGTGCGCCATGCGGAGTCCTAGCGGTGGCCTCGACCACAGGCAAGACTGGGTGCAGGACAAAACCCTACTCGTTGTCTTCGGGGACGTAGTCTGGGTCTTCCACTGTAAAAGTAAGAATGGGGTGAGTACAAACGTACTCAGCAAGTCCAATCACACCCACGGAGGGGGTATAACAGAATTAAATGCACGGTTAATCCAAGGATGATGTTAGGGTTTATTTGCGGAAAAACACGGTTGTATGCAAGTGTTCGTTTAAAACGTTTTCAAAAATAGTTTCCAAGTACCAAAGAGCATACGATGTCGATCCACACAGGATCCAAGTTTTAAACTGCTACCGGACTCCCCGTCCGCCGTAGCACACGGCACAACTGCCGGACACTTTCCAAACAACTCTCACCAGCCCATCCATTCCCAGAGAGAAACACTAGTTATGTGACCACACCATAACTTGCCCAATACCGTGGGCACGGCTATTCGAATAGATTTTCAACTCTGCAGAGGTGTGCAACTTTACCCACAGGTGGGGTACCACAGCACGAACACCTTGGTGCCGGTGCAGATCCCAACAAAGCCATTACCCACCTTAGCTAGACCCGACTAGCCACCACGGGATCCATCAAGGGGTCATTCGACCTATCACCGAGGTTTAACCGGGGCATAAGTCACACAGAGCTTATCCCGTCCCCTTGATCACCCGTTGCTCTCAGCTCTCCTGATGGCTATCAGGCTAACTAGTGGGATTTATGCTAAGCCGTTGCCCATACAACGGTCAAGTGGTTCGCACGACAAGAAGCTAGGTGAGATGTCACATCAACTCGGTCCTTAGGGGTGACAGGGTGGATATCCCCCTTCCTCGCTCAACCACACAGGTACGAGCACACCAACGGCAATTCACACAGAAATGCCATCCATTCCGTCTAACTCGTCTTTCAAAACCACATTGTATCCCTTCCCACACCCACACATTTTCTTTATAAAATCAGGTGGTCAAGGTAGGGTTATCTCAAACAAGGGTGGCTATCCTACCATGTTTTCAGCACGCAAAACC
This sequence comes from Panicum hallii, assembly GCF_002211085.1. NCBI lineage: Eukaryota > Viridiplantae > Streptophyta > Magnoliopsida > Poales > Poaceae > Panicum > Panicum hallii. Next base: position 17,357,637 of record NC_038046.1, on the reverse strand, counting down.
ATGCAATTTTACAAAACAGGCCACTGGGTTGTGTTTATAAAAACTAGGACAGAAACATGCATCAAAGGGCAGAATTGAACTTGCCATCGTCAAGTCCTTGCGGGAGGTCCTGATCGAAGCACTGTCCCTCGGGTTCGGGGTCGCAGAACTGGTCCTCGTTCGCTTGATCACAGTCGGGACCTTCCTCGTTCACTCCGTGTCCTACGACGCAAACAAACAGACACACAATCAAGCGCAAGAACTAAAAGTTTTTATCGTTGAGCTTGAATAGGAAATAATTTAGTTACGGAGATAGGGGTAATATTTTTGGGTGGTTTCTTAATGGCATGGTTAGAACTATACTAGAAACGGAGTGGTGAAGTTTCGGGACAATCGGAGGTCGTTTGGCGCATAAAATGACGCGCTAAAGAGGGTTTAGGGTTGTAACGGGGGTCCAGGGACTTGTTTGTAATTATCTAAAAGGGGGTAAGGGCTTATTTGCTAATCCTAGAAATACCCTGTGCATGCTAAAAAGAATCAAATATATTTTGGTTTATGTATCGAGGGGTTCGATTTGAAATAACGGAGAGCGTAGGGTTTCTTTTGCAAAAAGAAGTATATAGGGGGTTTCTTTTGGAGGAAAACATAAAAGGGGGGGGGGGGTTATGGGCAAAACTGCCCTTCTCCTTTCTCTCCCCCCCCCCCCCCCCCGCACAAAACAGAGGAGGGCGGTGGGGTGCCGGCGCCGGCCAAATTCCGGTGGCCGGAGCTCGGGGCGGCTCGGGGTTGAGGGGGGAAAGGGAGAGGGAGAGGAGGGGAATTGATTCCCCAACTCACTTTGGCTCGGGGCGCGGCGAGGGAGCGGGGCGACGGAGGGCAGCGGGTGGCGGCCGTGTGAGGCGCGGCGGCGGCGCTGTGCTTGGGCAGGCGGAGGGCTGGGCGTGCGGTGGCGGTCGTGGGGGCGCCGGGGTGCCCTTCGGCCCCTTTTATAGGCGGCCAAGGCAGTGGGCGGTGGTGGCCGGTGCGAGGGGGCCGGCGGGCGGTGCGGGGAGCCTTAATGGCGGCCGTGTCGTGACGTCCGTGTCGTCGAGCGGCGGCGCGGGCAGCGAGGCCGGGACGACGCGACGGCGCGGGCACGTGGGCGGCGCTGTGCGGCACAGGCGACGGCGCGAGCGGCGAGGCGGGCGCCAGCGGCGGCGGGGCGGCGCTGTGCAGCGCGTGTGCGCGGGCGCGTGCGCGTACGGCGGCGTGCGCGGCCGGGGAACGGGGCAACGTGGCTGGGGGCCGGAGGCCGGGCGGCGCGGCGAACGACGGGCGGCGCGGCACACGCGGGCGCGGCAGCGGCGGGCGGCACGGCGTCGCGGGGCCGGGCGCGCGTGCGTGCGCGTGCGGCGCGGCGAGACGCGGGCCAGAGCAGGGCGCGGGCACGGCGCGGCGCACGGCGTGGCGCACGGCCACGCGGGGCACGCGGGGGCGAGCGCGTGAGCGGCACGGCGGCGCGCGGCGTGTAGCGCTCGGGAACAGAGGGAAAAGAGGGAGGAGCAGGAAGGAAGGAGGGAGAAAAGAAAAGGGAGGGAAGGAAGAAAAAAAGGAAAGAAAGAAAAGGAAAAAGGGAAAGGGAAGAAAAGGAAAAAAAAGGTGTGGCAGAACCAACCTGAATTATACCGGCTCAAGTACGCGAGTCCACTTCCGAGGGCTCCAACGTCCTTCAAACGGTATAATCCCTTGGCCTGTCGGGTAACGTCCCGATAAACCACCGATACACAGGATCAATAAGGTTACCTCACACGAAGGTGAGTCCAGAGATACAGTCACCATCATATTTTACATTGAAGGGAATTACATTACAAGAGTTTATAAAAGTAGAACAAAGTTTCAAACCTAGAGAACATAATACAAACCGTTTAAGCTATGATCTTTAGCAGCGGAAAACATACGCAATGATCTACAGCACGTCGACAAGATGGATGTCATGCTAAGCCCAGGCACGACATCACTCGGTATCACTAATGTTGGTCGGGGACGGATCCCATTCCACGGACCAACCTTCTGGAAGAGCACAGGGCCATGACAGGGAAAGAGTTGGGTCTTCAAAGGCTTTACCTGAAAAGCATAAAACTAGCAAGGCTGAGTATACTAATACTTAGCAAGGCTTACCCGGGATTGGGTATACTTTAGCCCATAGCTAGACTCATGAAGGCATTGTGAGGGCTCTGGGTTTATTTTCAGCTGAAAGGCAACAAAGAGTATGAACTACTTTCAAGTTTTAGCTTTCATCTTCTAGTTGAGTATTTATTCTAGATTAGCACCTACACTAAGCAAGCAAGGTAGTGATTATCATCCATCAAGATTATTTCTTCAACAATTACACTTTTTACTCGATGTGGTAAAAGGGATAAGCAATCTCAATCTTCGTGAGAGGCGGACGATTCGAATCGAATTTAACCTTGCAAGGTAAACCTAACACACACGCTTGGAATACCAACAGGGCGTTCCAAAGCAACCGTTTGCCTTTCATTCCGGGTCGTGGATCAGGTCCACCACAAGCGACTGTAGGACCGTACGCACACCCAATGTGTGCAGGACATACGTCTGTAGCGCGACTACAAAACCCGTATTCCTGTCTGCCTTGCAGAACGTACTCCCACACGTCGGTGCGTGTGAACATAACATAAAATCGAGTGGTGGGAGGTATGTCCACTTGCCGGGCCGATTGGCTACTAGGCTTACCGCTTACCATATTTCGCGGCATGTGGCTAGTACTTTCAAAAACTTAGCCACCACTACCACACATTTCGACCTTAAAGCTTTTATCAAAACAGACAGGGTAAACTTCCAGGTCATGATACAACACATGACCCTGTCCGTCATCCTTATACTGATTGCAGAAATGTAAACATGCAATTCCTATATCGCGCGAGTGACAGGAAATCACTCGACTTCTACCGGTCCTATTAGCGGAGCAACTATCCGATAAGGACTCGGGAGCATTACATTGGATTCCTAGGATTCATGCATCTAGGGTTTCACTTCAATTCCTAGACTTAATGCAAGATATAATATAGATAGACATAGATTGCAGTGTAAATAAAGTAGTGGGATATGTCCGGGGCTTGCCTTTACTGGTGGGACTGAAGTCAGAAATGTCAATATCTTCCGAACTTTGGTTCGGGGCTTCAGTTAATCCTTTGGTGACGTTCACTTGGTCTTCAGAAACATCTTCCGTAGACTCCGGGGAGATCTCGTAGGTACCGTTGCCGAAGTAATCGTATCTACATGCAATGCGACATTACATTCAAAGCGTGCACATAAAACTACCTTACTTCACAATACAATTACAATCTAGCACTCATATAACATATTATTCACATAACAACCAAAAAGATCTAAATTAAACCTAGACAGAGCTTTAGGAGGACAACTAATTTGGATCGGCTACTTGTTGAAGATTACCACAGAGCCGATGGGAACAACATGGGTTTAGCCGATTGATGAGTGCATCGGGTTCCTAGACGATCGATGAAAGCATCGATTACTTCAGCAGAGGAATGATTCCTAAAGCAGTTGTGTCTTAACTGAGATGTGCTTAAGTCTTATTTTAGGTAACTAAGTGTGGTTATATCGACGCGATTACGTCAGTACAACAATTGTGTGACGTATAGCCGATTGAAGTGTGGTTGAGGGTATATGATCGATAGGTATAAAACCGACCTCTCAGTCAATAAATCGACTGATAGAAGTGTGTGGATAAGGATGGGAAAATTACGGATCGATCGGCCGGGTTCGACCGATATGGAAAGGCAACTAAAATCGGCCTGGGTCGACCGATGGCAGGAACCCTAAGATTGTGGGTGCATCTTCGATATATCGACTATGTGCAGCCGATGTAGAACAGAACAAAAGAACTATATCGGCAGTAGCCGATACTAGAAAGGTAACAATCGTATCAGCTAACCAGCCGATGGTAGAAGCATCGACTGACAGCTGTTACATAGAAACACCATAGACTCAAGAAAACTGATGCTTAGCGGCTGAACCAAAAGCTGATGCTGAGGCATAACCGTAGAGATGTTTTGGCTAAGCAGCAGACACGCAAGAACTAACGGGGATCCTTATACAACAAGGAACCTAAAGAAACAGCAATCGAGACGAGGACAAAGTCCTGATGGCAGGGACATGAGCACTCGTATAAGAAGATTAACTAGATATCACACAACTCTATTTAAGACATACATGCTATGGCTTACTTTCCAGCTATAACACAAGCATACAATACAAAGCACAATAAAACATTCATTCCCTAACATTTGATCTAAACCACACATCCAAGATTTTCACTTCAAGAGCATAACACAAACTTGTAAATGTTCACTAATTTGAAACAAAGAAAGTTTTGAAAATTTTACAAAGGACACCCTAGGACTTTCTAAAACGTAGTAATTAAGTCCCTGGTCGGGAAAACAGATAATAGGAAGTTAACGACAATATTCCGGCAAAGGAATCGCCGGCATTAGAAAGGTTCAGCAGGTCAGGGCAAACCTTGGTTATGGAGAAGAACAGACGGAAGGTGATTTTCCGTGGCGAACAGGATTGGCGCGGAGAAAAGTTCGACGGTGACGAGATTCCGTGGTTGATGAAGAAGTTTGCCGGTCATGCGTTGCACGTCAAACTCGCATCACGTTGCTTCCGCCTCGACTTCCGTATAGATGAAGGGAGCTCGTCGTGCCTGGCTGCACCGCATCTCTTCCGAGCTCGTCACGCCCGACCACTATCTTCGCTCCGTAACTCCTCCTTTCGACTCGCCGCGCCATAAACGCCTCTCCGCTTCCACGAGGTTCGAGGAAGCTCGTCGTGCGTGGCTCCTCTGAGCTCACCGCAACCGGTCGCCACCTCCACGCATCATCGCCCTGCACGTCGTCACCCGGCATGATTATTCTTCTTCCTTCTGTTGTTGAGCCCACACTCGCCTCGGCCTTGCCGCGTCGCAGGTCCCTCCGCGGCCGTCCTCACCAAGGTATTACCGTGCGCAACCTCGTCGCCCTCCGTGCGGGTCTGTCCCGAGCCGCCACGCTTCAGCTCCATCTGCGCATCTCAGCGCTACCAACGCCGCGCGCTGATACGCCTCCACGCGCTTGCGCCACTCACTCCAGCGCCTACCGCGCGCGCCAAGCTCGCGCGCCCACGCTTCTACTCCGGCCGCCCAGCGTTCGCACGCTCTTGCTACCACTCCAGCCGTCACACTGCTTCCGCTGCGCGGCGCCCAGCTCCCGCGCTTGCTCGCTGCTGCCGTCTGAGCCAGCACCTCATGGGCTTGCACGTCCGCGCCGCGAGCCACTCGCGCGCCTGCCTGTTCGGCCTCTGCTCCACTTGCGCGCGCTCGCCCGCGCCACCGCCACACCCTCGCTGGCTCCCCGTGTCCGCGCCCCAGCCGAGTCGCCGCGCACAGCACTTGCTCACACACTCCTCCGCGTCGCGCACGCCTACTGCCGCGCGCGCTCTGCACACCGGTCCGCGCCGTGCCCGCAACCAGAGCCGCCTGCCACTTGCCCAGCTCGGCGCCGCACCATCGCTTGTGCTCCAGCCCCCGCTCACGCGCCGTCCGCGCGCCTGGCCGCCAGCCCGCCTGCCTCTGCGCTGCGCCAGCCGCAGCAGCGCCTGAGCCGCCGCCCCAGCGCTCGCCTCCAGCGCGCCAGTCCTCGCGCGCTGCCGCTCCTGAGCGCCCGCCTGGCGCCCACTCCGCGCGCGCTTGCCGAGCCGCCGCAGCCGCCGCTCAGGGCCGCACTTGGCCGCGCCCTGCGCCCGCCGGCCTGCTGCCCAGGCGCTCGCCCGAGCCGCCCGGCCTGCTCCTGCTGCTGCCGCATCCGAGCCGAGCCGCGCCTCCGCTCGCTCGCGCCGGCTCGCCTGCGCCGCGCCTGTGCCCGCGCGGAGCCGCTCGCCCAGCGCGCTGCGCCGCTGCCCGGGGCAGGAGCGCCCCAGGGCGCCGCCGCCGCCGCTTGCCTGGTGGGGAAGAGGAAGGGAGAGAGGAGGAGAAGAAGGAATTGAATGGAGCTGCCGCCGGTTGGGAAAGAAAAAGGGAACGGCAGATAAGGAAGAACAGAGGAGAAGGAGGAATGAAATTCTCCAAGGACTTATGCGTAATTTCAGGAAACTACAAGGGCCTTACTGTAAAACATAAATTTCTCATCAATCTAAAACCCTAATGAAGAAATGCCCAAAACGAAAGTTGTACAGTTTTTCAAACTCTACAATAATGTTTTAGGGCCCAAGTTCAAAAACTCAATATTTATATTTTTACATGTGAATCTTTGAACAAAAGTCGGATTCGAATTACTTTTGTCCTTAAAGTGTAATTTTATAAAATTCAGGACTTAAATGCAAGCATTCATGACACGTCATGATGACGGGATAGAATCGTCATAATGATTGGATAGACATGTCATGATGACTTCCACTTTTACACTTTAGTCCTGAGTAAATTTGAAAATTACTTTTGTAAATCAAACATTTACATAAAAGGACTTACACTTTTATAAAATTATACAAATACCCTTATTTTTACCATTTTACCCTAACTTTTTACCCACTTCAACATATGCATTTCAAATGCAACTTTTTGAGTAAATAAATATATATTTTTACAAAAGATAAAATAAGGAAAATATGTTTACAAAACCACCTTTCACTTATTTTAAAATTATCCTTTCCCCAAATACATTTTACAAAAACATCCCTAGTTTTTTTTTCTATAATTACAAAAATACCCCTTTCTACTTGCACTTTAAATTTTCAAAAACTTCACACAAACACACACAAGCTTTACACTCAACAAACACATATTTCACACTAACAAAATATATATCTAACATTACAAGTACACGAACTGTCACAAAAGGAAAGGAAAAGAAATAGGGAGGAAGAGAGAAAAGAAAAAGAGGGAGGGAGAAGTGCCGGCGCCGGTCGCGGCGGTGACCGCGGCCGGTCGGCCACGCGCGGGGAAGCACGTAGCGCGAGGAGAACAGCGAGGAAAAGGAAGACGCGTCGGCGCCAATCGCGGCCGCAGCCGCGGCCGGTCGGCCACGCGCGCGGTATTCGCGCGAGGAAAAGAAGTCGCGCCGGCGCTAACTGCGGTGAATGATCGCGCGCAGGCGGCAGGTCTCCGGACGGCGCGGGATGGGACGGCGATAAGAGATTAGTGTGGGTCAGAAGGGGTTAGGGCTAGGGTTTCGGCAACGGGTGATTTTTAATTGAAACACTCTAGCGCGTGATTTACTTTGGTAAATTTTCAGGGCGTTACAGGCGTGCAGTCAACATAGACTCACCTCATCATTCCTTGGAAAGTCCTGCTGTATCCAACATGGTGTTAACTAAATCAGTTAGAGTACGGTTCTTTCTTTCGGCAACCCCATTTGACTAAGGTGAATAGGGAGGCGTCCTCTCATGAATAATACCATGTTCCTCGTAGAATGAAGTAAAATATTTGAGAAGTACTCACCACCATGATCCGACCTAATTCTTTTGATCTTTCTCTCAAGTTGGTTTTCAACTTTAGCTTTATAGATTTTAAAATAGTGCAAAGCTTCATCTTTTGACTTCAACAAACGGATGAAACAAAATCTAGTATAATCATCGATCAATGTCTTGAAATATGTTTTACCACCTTTTGTCAACACGCCATTCATCTCGCACAAATAGGACTGAATTAATTCTAAAGGCGCCAAGTCTCTCGCCTCCGCAGCCTTATGAGGCTTGCGAGTTTGTTTTGGTTCAACATATACATAGCATTTAGAATTTTTGATAAAGGTAAATTTTGGAATTAAATTCAAGTTTGTTAACCGCATCATACAACCAATATTGAGGTGATAAAGCCTCGAATGCCATACATTAGATTCATCAACGTTAACCACATTGTTCACAACTTTATTACAATCATCCAAAGAGAGCTGCTATGATAACCTTTTCTAACAAATATTCCAAACTTAGATAAAGTACATTTATTGGGCTCAAAGACTAATTTAAACCATCTCTACACAGTAGAGAGCCGCTGACTAGATTTTTTTTGATGGTGGGGACATGCTGCACGTTCTTCAACTGCACTGTCTTAACCGAAGTAAATAACTTCAGATTGACCGTACCAACACCAAGAATATGCACATACGATCCGTTCCCCATCAACAAGAAGGCAGTCCCTCCGACCTTGTAAGAAGAGAACAAGAAAATATCAGCACACACATAAATATTAGCTCCAGTATCAACCCACCAGTTGGGTAAATAAAATACTGAAAGAACTATAGGTAATGAATTATCATACCCCGATGTTCCTCTAGCCTCGCTAATGACCATGTTGGCAGATTTCATGCCCTTGTGATGCGGACATTTTCCAGCGAAGTGGTCCGGACTCTCGCACACATAGCGGTTTCCTTTTTTCTTCTTCTTGAAAGTGGTTGTCTATTTAGTCTTTGTTTGGTTCTGCGTCTGCGGTAGCTTCTTCTTGTTCTTGTGGGAGTTATTCTTTTGAACAAAGTTGGCGCTATCTCCGACAACTCCTTTTCCACGTGTGTCTTTTGCTCTCGCCTTCTCTTCAACATCAAGAGAACCAATGAGCCCATCGATGGTGAAGTCTTGTCTGCTGTGTTTCAGTGAAGTAGCAAAGTCCTTCCAAGAAGGTGAAAACTTGGAGATAATACCTCCGGCCACAAACTTGTTAGGTAACATACATGGACTCTCCTTGCTGCAATTTCGGATATCTTTTGCTAGCGTATGTATCTCATAGGCTTGTTACACCATAAAACGGTCTTCCACCATCCTGTAGTCTAGGAATTGTTCCATAGCATACAACTCGCTGCCAGCGTGAGAAACTCCGTATTGAGCCTCAAGAGCATCCCATATTTCTTTCCCCATTTTGAGACGGATTTATGAGTCCATTGGGTTTTCAGCTAGAACACCTATGATGCAGCCTCGGAAAAGGTTATCGGCGGCCTCAAAGGCACTCCCTTCCTCTAGAGTGAACTGTTCGGATTTTCCCCTTTACCACATGCATAATGTTCAAAGCAGTCAACCACAATATCACCCGCTCACACCAACGGTTAAAGTTGGAACCATAAAAAATGTTTGGTCTTATTGTTGTAGCAAAGTTAGCTACCGTAAGCCTATCAACAAAATCAGATTTTTGGATTGATAGATAAATAGGCATTTTCGGTTACATTTTAATTCCAAAATTATACATACAATTTATTAATAATTTCATGACTATGAAGAGTGAAACAAGGCAAGTGCACATGTTCAAAGTTAATATTAATTTAATGATGAATACAATCAAATAAAGAAGTATCAGACTATACCCCAAGGTGGGTCCAGTGCCAGAGGCACCGGATACACCGTTATCGGCTGGAGCAAACATGCTCGACTGGCCTCCTTGAAGTAGTCGAACAAATTTGGTGCAGTGCAAATTGCCTTCTGGAAGTAGTCGTACGAGTTGTTGAAGTAGTCAATCGAGGCACCGAGTAGTCGTACTTGTTGAGGAAGTAGTCGCACAGCTTCAGGAAGTAGTCGTACGCAGGCGACGAAGAGGTACCGACGGTGATGTAGACGGACGGAGTTGGTGCACAAGGACGGAGGGCCTCGGCCCGACGAGACGGACGGAGTTGGTGCACAAGGACGGAGGGCCTCGGCCCGACGAGGTGAGTGAGCGCGCGCGTGGCTTGCCAATTCCCTTTTACCAGCTTCACAAGCGGTGTACACGCAGTACACCTTACGGGATTACACAATAATTCCCTGGTATTTAATGATGAGCTTTTAATTCTTTAATTTCAAATATCGGGCCAAAAGCCCACATATTCCGACGCCTGCAGGGAGTATGCCTTCCAGAGTCTCAGTGGAAGAAAAGATCCAAATGTGCAGTAGCACCCAAACATCATGCGCATTAACCTAGCCCCAGTGTGCTGGTGGATGTCGGTGGCTCCATGGAGCATATGGTATCATAGAAAATCATGATAAAAATCATAAAATTATGTCAGTGCTAATGGGTTCCTAGACGAGCCCCTCAACCCATGCATTAATTCCCCCTCTCAAGCATATACTCTACGTGTGCATGGGGCCTCGCAAATAAGCTCCATGATTGAGTGCGAGCAAGCAAGCAAGCCGCTTTCATCACGTCCCGATCAATCTTTGCCTGCAGGGGGGCACCGCACTTGGACTAGTCTCCTGCCTGCGCTTGAGCTCCCGGTTTGTTCCGCCGTGTTTTTCAAACACGAGGGGATGCTTTAATTATGTGTGTGTCCATCAGACACGGATATGTTTTTATGCTGCTTTAATTATGTGCCCATCAGGCACAAATATGTTTTCATGCTGTTTTCTTTATGCATTGTGAAAACGGCTTGTCCATGGATTTGAACCGGGGGAATAGGTTAGGGGTGATGATGTGGTTCATTTGTTTAAGGGGAGCTATAGTGAGGTGTCAAGCTCAAGGTTGTCAGCGTGTTCTTTTTACAACATTTTTCCTGACAAGTTTCCGCGCAAATCTTTCTTTTCTCCACTTCTACATCAAAGCTCATGTTAAAAAAAACTCGACCCTTGTGGACCACACTTTTCGCTGGAATAGCACAGGGAGTGGCCTTTTATTGTGAGAACGGAGAGTCGGAACTCCCAACCGGCCGCTGCACAGCCGCAGGCCGACCACTGCGCTACGCTCACGTTCCCACATCAAAGCTTATCTTGTTGGACCGTTTAATATTTTTGTTTTTATTTGTGCAATTTTGTTCAGTATAAGTTCAAAGCTATAGTGAAAAGGCATCCCTGCGGACTCCTGTGCCATTAGGCACAGTGTCATTGAACATCAGAGCAAGGAGAGGCAGAGATAGAATAAAAATGACCTATCACTGCTTTTGATTGGAACACGAAGTAAGCTCAGGGGAGGCAATTTTGTCTGCCTACGAACTCTGATCCAACAACAAATCAGAAACATGGAAACATGGATCCAGCTAAAGAACAAGAAACAATGCATGGATAAACATCCACATATCATACTACTGAGGCATTCATCACTTCAATAGACAAAATCAATCAAACATGTATCATCATTTAAGCTGAACAATTAGTTGGCCACTGATGCACCCTCCACAGAGCTACACAAATCTAGCTAGTTCCTTAGTGATTGCACACCGCTACTTCCGGTTTGATGTTGATGTGCTCATGATGACTTGAGTTTTCAGCAGAACTCATCATCTGCCGTCCTAATTTGGCCACGAACTGTGCTATCCATCACTGATGTAGGAGACTGCTGGCTGCAGATTCTCAGTTCATTGGTTTCAGTTGGAGGTCGTGGTGGGGAGCTGTTTGCCACGCCAACTGCATCAGTGGCTTTGGTGCCAAAACATAGACTAGAAGTTCTAGCTCACTGCCACGTCATACATATACCATATTTGCTTTGTCTTTTCTCACCACAATTGGAGCACCACGCTTGACTATACATTCCTTTATTTGATTTTGAATTCTTGGTTCGGTATGTTTGAAACATGAGGAATTAGTTTGATGATATGTTATATGGGATTGAAGGGGCCTTGTCCATGAATTCGAACCAACGAACCATGTATTAGTTCTTGGTTTAAAATGTGGATGATTGCTTAAAGTGAAGCTTTTCTGAGTTGTCAAGGTCACGCTTATTAGTGTGTGTTTTAAGTAAAACGAGTTGACAAGCCAAGTTTCCTTGTAAATCTTTTCTCCACTACTACTTGGCAATCCTGTCTTGTTGGACCAATATTCTATATTTAATTGTGTAAATGAATTATGTTATAAACTAGTAACTAGGTGTAGTACTAGTTCCTAAAAGATTGCTGTAGCTTCAGCTCTGAGATCAATACAAAATTTAGTGTTTATAAGATAAAATAAAGTGGTTTGAACACATGTGCTTAATTCTGTCCGTGATGCTAGCATATGCCCAAGTTCCATAAAAATAAAATAATGCTTATGCATAGGTAAAACAAAATACTTACCGGCTCAGTATCTGTTGAGTTGCATGCACCAACCAATTCAACCTAAAAGCTTACAGGAAGAGGTGTGCAATTTATTTATACTCCAACACTCCCCCTCCCTGAGGCCTCAAATGTGAAAATAGGAGTCGGCTGCAATTATTCTATTTAATCGCGTCCGTGAGGATTCTAACTCAAGATATCTGGTTTTGATATATATTGAGTTGTATGCACCAACCAATTCAACCCAAAAGCTTAAGCTGATGGCAAGAGGTGGGCAAAACCCACTTAATACTCCAACAGTATCTAGCTAGAAACATTCTCCTTATTGATTTCCTTTCTTTTCATTTCTTTTTCTTTTGCATTTACTTAAGCCATTTATAATATATAGTGCTAACTATTAGAGGCAAGCCTTTGTTGTTTTTAAGGGGGAGAAGCTGGCCAATTCAACAGATTGGTCATTGCTGAAAGCCACATAGGCTTGCAAGTGAAGAAGCATTACTAGCAAGTACATTACGAACTCCTGGGACATGCGCTGACCGCCAAATCCAGATGAGACATTACATATGACCCATCACTGGCTGCCCTTGATTGAAACACAAAGAAAAACACTCTGATCCGACACAAAGACAGATCACGTTCCATCTGAAGAATTTAGGAAACATTCACATTTCCTTCAAAGACAAATTCACCACTTTAAAAATTCAATCCGACGTGTGTCATCATTTAAGCTGAACAATAATTGGAAAAACGGTAAAACAAAGAGAGAGAAGAGAGGAGATGGTTGCCGTCAGGTCCAAACGGATAATAAGCCTGGTTCACTGGCCTCTTATTCCGTATGAGATTATAAGCAGATGCTCAGTTCAAGCTTATTGGTTTCAGTTGGCGCCTGTGGTGGGCAGCTGTTTGTTACGCCAACTCCAAGCGTTTGAGGGAGGAATCCTTCTAGATTTACCACGAGAAATTGATCCGTCTCATGTAAAATTCACTCGAGGAGAGAGGACGGTAGCCAGAGTTGGAGGATCTTCTCTCAACCGCTTTGCACACTTGCTGTGTGACACATCCACGGTCGGATCTCACACTGCTGTCTTACATGTGGATCTGTTCGGTGGGGGGCCTGTTACAATTGCAAGGCAGCCCGTGTAGCACTGGAATTTGCAACGACGCAACTGTAAGTGCAAGGAAATTCTGATCCGAATCAAATTGTGTTGCAGATCGATCAAAGAGTAAAAATGCACCGTTGGTCCTCAAACTTACCTATAGTGTCATCTAGATCCCCAAACTTCCAAAATACACTTCCAGATCTCAAACTTGCTAATTATGTAACATAAAGTCCTAATTAACATTTTTAAGTTATAAAGCAGAAGCATTTTTACTAATATGGAGCTTACATGTGGGCCAAATTTTATTTTTAATTTTTGCGCTAAAATTTTATATTTTCAAAATTTTCTCCAAAATCTTATTGAAACCTTTATGTCCGAAATATTTTTCAAAGTTTCCTCCAAAATTTATCCTTTTTTTCATTTTCTGATTTCCTTTTACAAATTTTGTCATATAAGTTTCATTTTCCTAAAATTTTTATATAGATCTTTTGTATTTGAACATATTTGTACAAGTAAATTTGCTATGACTTTTTTTATATGTTTTGTATATAATTTCGTATTTGATGAAATTATACAACTTTCGGTTTAGCTTAAGCAACTATAATTTGGACTCACGCGAGATGATTAGCAAGTTTAATAATTGGAATGTGCATTTTGAAAGTTTAGGAATCTGAATGACACCTCGAGTCAAATTTAAGTTCCAGCTATGCATTTTACTCTTGATCAAAAGTGAATAAAAACCCTTGTGCAGATAAGCAGAATCAAATAAGTGCATTGCATGCTCTTTTCTATTTATTTTTGTGGAGGTCGCGTGAACAACGTGCTGCCATCATTGATTAGCAAAAGCTATTCTATGGAGCTAGACACAGATGTTTTTGGTCTGTTCTCTCTCTTCTCTCACTCTCTCAGGCAACATTTTTGCCGACAAAGATATGAACGAGCGATCATTGTTCCGAGCCTGTATATAACACTGTTATGTCGCTGTTAGTAACCTTGTCCAAACCCAAAGAGGAGTGGCTATGTTTAAGCTCCTTGTCATGGTTACTTTATTATCCATGAGCTGGCCATGGCCAGATCCAAATCACATTGCCAGGGCCCAGGGGGACAATCAGAGGCAATAAGGATAGACAACAAGCCAGTAATTCCAGTGACTGATGCTCACCAGCGCCTTTTATCATTACTGAGAGAGAGTGACAGATGCTCAGCAGTTGAATGGCAGTTAGGCCACAAGTCATCAACCCCAGTGACAGGTGTCCCAATTAGAAAATGGGTTAGATTAAAGAAGTGTATACCAATTCGGCAGACTAGCACACATGGCAAAATACAGCAGGAAAGCTTGGCTTGCAAGCATCTGCCACTCTTCTGAAAAATCAAGCACAAAGCCCTTCTTTTCTTCCATGTTGCTTACATTACATGCCAGCTCAGTTCTGTACAATCATGCACACGCAGCTCAATCAGGCACTCACCCAGGGGTAAGAGAAACGAAGACCAATTGAACAAGAAAAAACAAAACCGTATATGCAATCAGAACTCAAATCTCAAAACTGTGGTATATCATGTATCACGCGCTATGTACATCACCGCAACACGAGAAAAAAAGAAGTGTATTGTCGATCAGTTGGCCGTTCATCTCAGTGTTCCAGTTTCGAGCCATTGCTCTCCTGAATCAGTGGCGGGAGGTCCATGTCTGCAATGTCCACGTGCACCATCAGCTTGGCAATGTCGTCGACGGAGAACGGTATGCTGCAATCAGAAATGCAGTCTTGATGAGGATCCATCCATGTATCATCAAGTAACTGAGATGGGGGGGGGGGGGGGGTTCAAGATTCAAGAAGAGAGGAAGCAATACCTGAAGTCATCGTCTAACAAGAACGAGTTGATATCGTCGTGCGCGGATGGACTGCTGGAGCCCTCGATCATCTTGGTCCGCATGCTTGAGATGACCTGCGGTTTTGAGATAATTCAGTCAAAGAAGTGAACAAGTGGAAGACTGGAAGTTCTTGACATGAATGTGTCGGAATTGACTCA
This sequence comes from Panicum hallii, assembly GCF_002211085.1. NCBI lineage: Eukaryota > Viridiplantae > Streptophyta > Magnoliopsida > Poales > Poaceae > Panicum > Panicum hallii. Next base: position 17,342,564 of record NC_038046.1, on the reverse strand, counting down.
CTTCTGGTGGAATGCCCAGGGTTCCATACTTGTCATCGCAATACATCGTACTGATCCGGTACAGTTGCTGCATGCTCAGCGCCTGTCGGTACCATAGAACAGGACCAATTTTGTCACTAACTTGAGAATGATGGTATCAAGAGCATGTAGTAGTTTGCAAGGTTCAGAAACTTACTGGGCAAAAGTCGTCTGTGATCTCTGTGAGACTCCTGCTGTGCTTCTCTTCGAGTATCAAGAGTGTGACTGCTTGCCTTATATGCTTCAGCTCATCCCAAGCAGAGCCCGCATACTGTTTACAGTTACAGGTGAAGAAGGTTAGCAAGTGCTTTCTCAAGGCTTTGTTGGAACAATATGAAGGACTTAATGACCTCTTCAGTCAGCCAAAAGCACCAGTGCTCTAGCTCATCAAGTCCAGCTTTGACATATTCTCCATTACTGAACGAACAGCACTCACGCCGTAGCAGGAGACTAATTGAACAAATGTTGCATGAGTTCATGGTGCTAGTTCTTAAAACTATAAGCAAATGATAATATGCGCCATACCTGTTAAACAGTTGCACATTGATAAAAGAAAAAACTTGAGTGAACAACTTGCAAATCAGGAATGCCGGCACCTACAATGCAACCAGGCTTGAGTGAAGTGTGTTTCAATGAAGAACAGTAACTAATACTACAGTTTTGGGTTTTTGGTACGTACATAATTTGATTTCAAGATATTGAGAGAATTTGTGAGGATTTTGATGATGCTCTGCCAATGTGCCATGGAAGCCTGCTGTGCCAAATCTGTTCCTTGAGAACATGATCCCCTTGGACTGACAACAAATGTTCTTGGTGCCTAGAGAAGATTTCAGCCCTGAGTCTTAATTTTTGGCAAAGACGCTTGGAAACTACAATGTGCAGAACACTACCTGAATACACAGGCTGAGAAGTGGGGACAGTTCCTTCTTCAGATTGTGCCTGATTATCCCATAGACCTTCTCCAACAATGCTGTGAGCTGCTGCTTGAACGCAATAGCTGGATATTTGGCCTCAACCTGGTAAACTTCAGCTAGTCCGCTGATCAACCGTCCATCAGAAACTGGATGGTCAGGATGACTAGCATCTTGGTTTTCCTGGAGGCAGATCAGATTTCAGAATTCCCAAGTCCATTGGCAACATCTCTTTTGATTTTTGATAAGCACATAGTTGGATTTCTTCATATACCTGTGGAACCTTGAGAGGCGACGCTCTTCGCCTCTGACGAGCCAAAGCAGCTACCCCGTTGATTTTCAGTGTCCTTTGGAGAAGAACCAGCAGTGTGCATGAATTGGACAGCCAATATGCTAATGTATCATTGTTGTCTCGACCCTAGCAGATATTAAAATTATGTTACGTTTCTTATTAAACATAAAATTAATATGACCTGACAGATACCTCAAGGGCACCAGTAATCTTCTGAATAATTCGGTCAAAGACTGAGGTCCTCTCCTCTTCAAATGATCTCCAATGGACCAGACATCGATAGATGAGGTAGGCAGCAATAGGCCTGCCGATCGAGAAGCCCAGATCTTCAGAGAGACACTTGATCAGAAGATCCTGAATATTTTGAGATGTAACAAAAAAAATGCTCAGATGCATCGCGAGAATGGCGAAGCCACTAAAGCTGAAAAGTTCAGGCCAGTGTCATACTTGCTGTTGCTTCTCAGCTTCATGGCCATTTGAGCTAGGTTGTTCAGCATTCTTCTCCTAGTTAGAAATCCATAGCGTCAATTGTCAAGTCAGCAATGTATAAACAGCCCAAAAAAGTATTTCTGGATCGAAGTGGCTGTAGGCTCATACATACATGGATATTTCCCTCCCTATCTACTGTGATGGGCTTCACTGCACCATTTGGTGTTTTCTCATTCTCAGGACTTTCCTGCCAACATAGATATGCACAACTATCATTAGTCTGGCGATGGTAATCCAGCATGTAATAGATTGGCAATGGTAATCCAGCACGTAATAGTTTGGCAATGCTCATAGCAGGTACCTGAATATTAGGCGCTTCACGGTTTTCGGTCAATGGTGACTTGATAGTAGGAATTGATGCAACAGCCTGTCGAAGCATTTTGTTTTCTTCATCTAGATTGGAAGCCTTCTCCTCCATCCTATGTAACAACCGTGCAAAACACCAGAATCATTTGCATCATGAATTCACAGAAAATGCGCAGTGCGCAACAAGGTGAGTAGTATCTGATTCTGAACTTGCAATACAACCTTTTCAGGGAATCTTGCAGCCGTTTGTTCTTAACCTCCTCAACTCCAAGCAGTCTGGCCAGCTTCTCATTCCTCAATTCAGCTTCAGCAAGCGCCTTCTTTGCGGCAAACGTTTCCTTCATTTCAACTCCCAGCAGATCCTGCAACCCGCAAAGCGCAACAGGTTGATGCTGAATGTTCAGAGATCAGATTGCACGTGAAACCATTCCACATTCCACAATCTCTGAATCGAACTGCTATGAGCGAGAGACCTTCAGCCGATCAACTTCGGCGTTCAGCGAGTTAACCTTCTCGGTGTCCTCGACCATCACCACGGTCTCCTTGATCACCCGGGCCGCTTCCGACTCCGCAATCGCCTTCTTCGCCGCCTCCCTCTCGTTGACGGCCCTCGTCTCGGCGTCGTTGACGGCCTGCTGGAGCACGTCCACCATCTCACGCAGCCTGCACATCTCATCCAGCATCTCCCTCTCAAGATCTTCCTGCACATTGCCCATGTATCAAGCAGAGAACACAACAAAATCGGGCACCGTGTATGAGCAGTAGAGGATGAGGGCCGGACCAGTCTGAGCTTCCTGAGCTCCCTGCTCGCAATGCCCTGCCTCCAAGCACGCTGGCAGGTCAGGGCGGCCCTCTTCGTCATCAGGTAGCTCCACACTGCCCGGTGCGCACGCCATTGCGCCTTTTTTCCCCCCCGACACGACGAGAAATTAGAGTTCATTGCAAGAGCGTGCAGAGACATGCTGGTGCTAATGGCTAATGCTACAGTTGATCACGGGGATGCTACCTGGATGCGCGTGGCTGCTCTGATCTGCTTCCGGAGCGAGAGCTCGCGGCGAGCCACCATGGCCCTGACGGCCGCCTGCACGGTGACCGCGGCGGCCCGCAGCCGCAGCCGCGACGAATCCTTCCATGACAGGTACCGGCGTCGCAGGGTCCTCTGGAGGAAGAACGCCGCGGCGACGACGAGCACGGGGCGCCCCGCGGCGTCCCAGCTCGCGAGCTTGCCGTACCTCTGAACGAACGCCCCTGCAGCAAGAATCCGAAGCGCCGGCGGATTGGATCACGACCGAGCTCGCCTGATCCTTCTAGGACGGATGGAATCGACGAGAGGAGCGGGGTGGCACTCACGGAAGAGAAGCTGCAGCCACGCGATCAGGCGCCGCGCCGGGCTGTCCTGCGCCCGTGCGACGGTGACCACGGCGGCGGCGTGCCTCCTCTGATCTCCATCCATAGGCGGCCTTGACCTCTACGGGGCTTCTGCTGCGCCCGCTGCAGGCAATCGCGTGTCAAACCTTGGGGATCGGATCGGATTAGCGGAGGAACAAGCTAGAACTGGATAGGCGAAGCATGATCAAGCTTGTTACCGATTAGCTAGCTCATGAGCAGAGGTCGCAGCATCTCGCGGTTGGCATCTCTGCTTCCTCGCTTCCTAGCTGGCTTGGTACTTTCCCCTCTCTCTCGCACAGCCTTTCCCTTCTCCCCCCTTTTGATTTTCGGTAAGGCTAACAATGACATGTCACCCTCAAAATCTTAGATGGGACAGCATTACAAAGAAATTCAGGAACTAAGTATCTGTCTGATGGCCATTTCTATCAACGAAAACTGATTTAATTTAGTGTTGCCGACAGTGAAATCTGTGGGTCAGGAACAGGAAGGGCAGATTCTGGAGTATTATACTAGTATAAAATACACGGAGCAAATTAAAAGCGCAGCACAAGTTCGTTGCTAGTAGAGGGAAAAATAATACCAGTTGGGCGAGCTGGAAAAAGGTTTGGTGGTGGCCTGGCTGGCCAGTTCCTGCTGCCCATCAATGGAGAAGATGATGCGTTTCGACTTCAACATTTTAATTAGTCCTATTTTGTTTTATGGTAAACATGATTATGCATCTGATATGATTATTGAGAGATTAATTAGGGTGGAAAGGCGACGTGCTGCCTACTACACATACACTCTGTGAAGTGGGGCCCTGGTGGGGTCGGTGCCAGAGAAACAGGACAGCGCAGGCTAGGTGTAGTACTGATACCGGAGTGGACACTGCCCGCTGGGCCCGGCAACGGGAAAGGCGGGAAGGTAACGGAAGTAACTGGTGGCCGGGCAGCGTATGTACGTTGGAAATGAAATTGGGCCGGGCCGGAAAGGAGCCGGTATGGCGCGCTTCATGTCCACTAACCCACCCCTGTTTTTGTTTTTTTCGGCCATGGATCCACAACTGTGCTCGAGGCACTCGTCGGCACCCAAAAATTTACATAATATTCATGTAGAAAATTCACATGAAACAACTTAATATATCATCATTTATTTGGCCAACAAAAAAAATTCTAAATGCTCTCTACCTACAAAATAAACACATTAATTAATTGACAAAAGGAAACAAATATTCCCGCCCACTGTCATTATAAAATAATTAACCCGAAACAAAGCCGGTTTGAATCGTGAAACTTTCATAGTAAGATTTGTATAGACAATTCACGGGGACCACTTCAATTCGGGGAACGATCGAGGAAAAAAATTTGGCATCATTCCAAACGGGTGTGCAATGACAAAGTGAACAACTGAACTAGAATTGAGACGACGACGCCAGACGCTGAGACCGGAGCCCTCGAACTTGGAGCGGGTGAAGGCGTCGATGCGCCGCGCCGTCTCCGGGCAGAGGCGCAAATCCAATACCGCGAAGCGAGCGCTAGCGAGCTTCACAGCGATCGATCCGGATCACGTGCAAGTGCAATCACCGCTGACCTTCCGCATGCGCGGGTCCTACAACGGCCTTTTTTTCCTTTCGTTTACTGGCTTCATTGCGTGCGACGCGACAGCATCGTAAGCTGCGTACGTAATGTGCCTAGGTATTAACTAGTTTCTTTTTCTATTTTTGTTTCTAAACGTTTTTCCTTTACAAAATACCTAGTATTCTCTTTCTTTTTCTTTTTTCAGTTTTTTTTACCTTCTTTGTGTTGTGTTTTCGAAATGTTCTTTTTGACAATTGTATCGTACAAAGTATGCTAAAAAGTTATCTCGAGAAGTTGTATTTTTATAAACTGTATGGTGAACTTATGTATCAGAGTTGTGTGAGAAGATTTCCTGATAACATTCACATGGAAGTTATGTTTAAAATTATTATTTAGTAAGTAGACTAAAAAACGTTACGCGTAAAAGTTGTGTTAAAAAGTTATCCTATAAAAAGTTGAATAGAAAAATTATAGGTAAAAGTTATGCATATTATAAAAGATGTGCTTGAAAATTATTATCTAATATTATGCTAAAAATATCATCTAATAATTATTTAGAAGAAATTATACACACGTACATAAGTTATAACTTTTAAAAATAGAAAGCGGTGGAGAAAAACTTTCCTGAAAAGAAAAATCACATGATGTCCGAGTTAGCTCGTAGCGCTCCTGGCGCGCTCACCGATTAGCAGAGACCGGGCAGAGGTGCTTCACCCAGTCCCCGACCACGCGCTTGCCGATTCCGATGCTAATTTAGTTGTTGAAGTCCGACACGGACACCATGTCCGCGCGTCTACATATATGTGCGTCCACAATGCACAGGCACGACACGCCTGTTCTACCTAGTACTCGACTCCATCCCTCACGCTCGAATCGGTCGCTGCCGACGACGACGATGAGCACCGGCGGCAACTCGCTGCCGCCGCAGTCGTGCCCCGACGGCGCGAAGCGGCGCGTGTGCTACTACTACGACCGCTTCATCGCCGGCGTCGACTACGGCGAGGACCACGTCATGGTGCCCCCCCGCGTCGACATGGCGCACGCGCTCATCCGCTCCTGCGGCCTGCTCGGCGACATGGCCCGCCTCCGCACCAGGCCCGCTACCGACGCCGAGATCTCCGGCTTCCATGACGGCCGCTACGTCGGGCTCCTGCGGGATCTCACCCCGGAGGGCTTCGGCGTCGGCGGCGAGGTCGCGCGCAGGGCCAGGTGATGCAACGTCGGCGCGGTCTCCACGGACGGCCGCACCGTCGACAACCCCCGTCGCCGGCCTCTGGGACTACTGCCAGCGCTACGCCGGCGGGTCGCTGGCCGACGTCGCCATCAACTGGTCCGGCGGCATGCACCACGCGCAGTGGCGGATCTAGAATTTTAGTAAAGGGTATGCCGCGATAATTTTTTTCATATACAATTCCGTATAACCTATGTAGAAACGGTATACTCCAAAATCTGCTAAAATTTTTGGTATACATTAGTATAAATTATACGTGAATTCTTAAATTCAACAATTAAGAGCTATAAAATATGTAAATCTAAAATATGCATAAAAGAAGCTGACACATCTAAAATAGTTCAAAGATGAATATATTTTTGAGTGGGTACATGTCCGTCCTTATATATTCAGGGGATAGGGTTACAGGATATATATATATATATATATATATATATATATGTATATGTATATGTATATGTATATGTATATGTATATGTATATGTATATGTGATGTTCCTAGCTTGGTACGATATGAGGAGTCCTATTTCGGTTATACCGAATAATTTCTATGCTGACTAGTTCGATAAAATATTTTACAACAGTTTATAGGACATACACCATCCTTACTCTAGAAAGATCCATGCAATATCAGCAGGCAATGTCAGCACATCTGATATTTTGTTTTATCTTTAAAATATCTCTTTTACGATGAACATTTTTACGTCTTCTTAGTAATAATATATTTAGAATATTATGGTGTGTTCTAAAACATTTTTTGTTTTATTTTTTAGACGTTTCCCTGGTGAGGCACAGGCGCATCAGCCCGGCGGTGGACCGGCCTCCTGCAACGACTGCGGCTGCAGTCGCTCGCGCTACATAAGATGCCCCCGGAAAATGTGCCCGTTCATAGCCAAACAATATCTATGACTATTGGATCGAAGCCTCCGGCTAGGGCATTATCCATACGAATCCCTCTCGTATTTCCACGAAGGATTCCAATCTCGAATTGAATTTCATTAAAATCAACAAAGGGTAATCCTATCAAAGTCAAGTTATTTCCCTGGTCATCGAACGACATGTGCTTTACGATTTGTAAGCTTTTCTTTTTCTCAAAAGCCAATCAAATTCCGCAACAATTGAATGATGGTAACCGAACGAATTAGTATCGGAACCAGTGTTCAAGCTACCAGTTTGACAAAAAAAAATTCGGAGGCGACGGGTAAGACCGGTAGGCCGGTGTTTTGGCCTAAATTTTGAATTAAACTTGAAACTCCAGGCGAATTTGAACCGAAAATTACCGATGCTACCGGTATGATATTTACAGGTCAGCGGATTTTCGCCATCGCCAATTTTTTGCTGAAATTCCGAACTCTGATTGGAAATGCTACTTTCGTGCTGGAGTCTGGATTTAGCCGTGTCGGACCCCTAATCATTCTTTCTCATCAACTATCTTAGACCCTCTTTGCTAGGGTTTCATGAAGTGCTTCTCCACCGGCTTCATCTAGAGTCCTACCAAATGTCTTTTTCTAAGAGCTCCTTTGGCAGAGCTCCACGAATGGCTCCAAAGCCAGCTCCAGCAGGAGCCCTGCCAAGCGAAGCGCTTCCGCGGAAGGCGTGGAAGAGAAACGGAGTCCTTATTCCAGGAGCTCAGGCGGAGCTGGTGGAGCCAGAAAACATAGCTCCTCCAGCTCCGGCTCCACGGGTCCTAAAACAGCTTCAGGGCTGAAGCCGTGCAGGAGCCGGAGCCCAAATTGCACTAGGCGGCAGGAGCTGAAAATAGTAGCTCCTCCCGGCTCCACCTTGACTCCGTGCTGATGCAAATGAAATTATCTCCTAACTTAACCAAAATTACACCCTATCTGCCTCCCACCTCATGGCTGGAAGCAACAGCGGCGCGGCCGCGCTGGGCCTGCAGCTCCGTCAGCCATGTGCGCCTCCGCTGGAGCCGGCACCGGCACGCGGCCCCGTCTTGGCTGGCACTGCCGCGGGAGGACGGCACGGCGGGGACGAAGCAGCGCGGCCATGGCCCCAGCAGCATGGCCTGACAGAGTGACGGAGATGCAGCATCGATTGGGATGGAGCAGGGCGGCGGGGCCGAACAGACGGAGCTCGCGAGTACCGGGTAGGATGAGGCCGGAAGCCTGAACTTGCTAGCCCATGGCGACTGCGAAGGTATCTGCTCACACCACCATGGCACCATCTATTTCTTTGACTGAACGAGAGAGAAAGCACAGAGCATAGACGAACGGATAGGGGTGGACACTCGAAGAGGAAAGAGAAGGTCCACTCCAAAATTCATTTGCTAACTGAATCGAATAGTTAGGGGTATAATAGATATTTACCATTTTTCTATATGTTTATTGAAAATGAAGAAGCCATTTTGCCAAATGATCAACTCCATCAGAGAAGCTCCGTCAGAGAAGCGGTTCCACCAAAGAAGCCAAAGAAGCCACGGTCGGAGCTGTTTCAGCTGGAGCTGAAGCCCTACCAAACAATACCCTTAATTTTGCCAAACATACCCTTAATTTTGATTTGTTTCAGTGATTCGTGTACTCTCGTTGTTGTGCCAGCAATTATGAAGTATCGTTGTTGTGCCAGCAATTATGAAGTAGCGACTTCGATGCTACTCAGTTGCTGGCAGCAACGATATGGCCTGCCGCTGCGGACAACCTCACATCTCAGGTCTGAACTTTTTTTTTAGATCAATCCCGCTCCATCTGCTTGCTCTGAATGCATCGGTGCGAAATCACCGTCCCATCGGAAATTCCTCCATCCGCAGTGAAAAGTTAGTTACCATTTCCTTTGAGATTATGAATTTATCTCAGGCACATTTTCATGTGAATAATGGTTAGATCTTTCTATGTCCACCTTAAGATGAAGCAAGCCTTTCTATGCATCCGTTTCTTCCCGACCAGAGATGAAACACCCATCCTCCACCCGGAGAACGGAATTCCAGAACATCACTACATCAGTGCATTTCAAAACGGTCACACCAGAAACTTTGCTGTCACTGTAATTTTTCTCCAACTATTTTCTTCTTTGCAATTTACAATATGGTGACAATCCATATGAACGACCACAAGATGACTGACTCGTAGCTGTGGAAAACCTTTTCCAGACGCTGGAGGACCCCGAGCTTTTCCAATAGCAGCTCTGGGACCTGACCAGGGGCATCCGACCCCTTCACTACAATATAATATGAATTGAGGACCCCCTTCCCCCAAAAAAAATGGGGTAGAAGATTGAAGAAAGAACCAATCAATCAAAGCAAAGACCTAACGAAAAGCAACAAATACATCTAACAATTACCCTGACCAGACAGCAAAAGGCATGAGTGTATGTATGTACATGAGTTATGCACAGGTTGAGTGGAGAACAGAATGAAGAGACTTGCAGATGGAAGGGCCACCCAGTTAATCCTTTCTTTGGTGTAGGAAGGTAAATCCAGAGTTCTCCCGGATCAAAGGTGGCATATCGATGTCTGTCACCTCGATTTCTGTCATCGATTTCGAGATGTCATCCACCGAAAATGGAATGCTGTGATTAGTAGTACACTGTTAGATGGCAAGTTTCAAGTAAATGTAGTCAACTAGTTATCAGCATAGGAATAAGGAAATAACCTGGAATCATCATCCAACAAGAAAGAGCTGCTCACTGCATTATTAGAATCTTCCGTCATCATTACTCTCATATTTGAGATGACCTACGTCATTTTGGATGACAACATCAGAAACAAAATAGCACCATATACACAATAACATAAGGAGTTTGAGCTGAGTGACAACTTAAATCAAGTACAAGGAGCTTACATCTGAGGAAACGGTGTGGGTACCATACTTATCATCCCAATACATTGTACTGATTCTATATAGTTGTTGTATGCTAAGGACCTGAAATTGGCAAAATGGGTGACAAGCTGTAAGGGATAAATCATAACGAACAAATGCTGCTGTGTAGCAAGAGATAAGTAAGTTTACAGATCACTTACAGGGCACAAATCATTGGTAATTTCTTTCAACGTTTTCTTTGGCTTTTGATGAATTACCTATAACATAAACGGTTAGAATATCTGATTTCAACTCAGAAAGTTGCAAATAAAACATCCAAACTGCATAGAATACATACAAGGAATCCAACAGCCTGCCTAATATGTTTTAATTCTTCCCAAGAAGAACCTGCATACTGTTTATGCAACATGATATTAGCATATAAACTAAATATTGTCCAAATTTTTTTTAAAAAATAGAAAGATTATACCTCTTCAGTCGCATAAATGCACCACTGTTCTAGTTCTGCCAACCCAGCTTTCACATATTCTCCATTGCTAAACGAACAGCATTCCCGTCGAAGAAGCAGACTACAATACAAGGAGTTTCTTAAAACCCAAACGGAAGGAGAACCTAATGTACCACATGCAGAGCAACTATTGAAATCTTACCTATTAAACAACTGGACGTTAATGAATGAAAAGATTTGTGTGAACACTTTGCTGATTAAGAATGAAGGGACCTGTTAATATCAATGTGAGTCGGGTCAATGCATATTTTTACTCTAAAAGGTAGAATGTGAAGTTAATTTTAGGTGACATACAAAATTGGCTTTCAAAACGTTCAAGTAATTTGTCAATATCTTCACAATGCTCTGCCAATGGGCAATCAGAGTTTGCTGAGCTAAGGCATTTGCTTGAGATCGTGATCCTTTAATTAGACTAGCACGAGATGTTCTTGGTGCCTGAAAAATTAAGAACCAAGAAAAAAAAATAAAACATGAGGTTTACTCCTGAAATAACGGATAGTAAAGAAACAGCGATGGATACCTGGATGCAAAGACCAAGCAAAGGAGATATCTCTTTTTTCAAGTTGTCCCTTATCATTCCATAGATCTTCTCAAGGAAAGCTGTGAGCTGCTGCTTGAAAAGCAGGGCAGGATACTTGGCTTCAACTTGACGAAGATCACCTAGCCCTCCAATCAAGCGACTTCCCAGAAAAGCACGCCCAGCGCTTTGTGGTGAGGCTCGCATCCCCTTTGTATTTTAGAAACAGTGAATTCAGCGTTTTTCTCACTAGAAAACTAGAATGCCAAGTAATAATACCAGGGTGAAGAAAAATGGTTTACCGAAAACACCCTCCCAAAAGACGCAGCAGATGACCTACGTCTTTGAGGAGTCAGTCCAGCTGCTCCAGTTGTTTTCAGTGTTCGTTGCAGCAGCAGCAGTAGTGTAGATGAATTTGAGAGCCAATATGCCAACTTGTCATTGTTGTCCTGGGACTTTGGAAAGACAGAATTTGAACTTAGTTATATAGCAACACCACATATATCGACTGAAAAGAATAAACCTTTTGTCCATATGTTCTGACAATACCCAGAATTTTTGAATATATGCTGTAGCTGCAATTACTTTGTTTCTATCTTTCCAGTTGTACAAATATACACCAGTTCGTAGTCAGAATTTACTAGGCAAGCAAATTGTAAAGTGTAGTTCTCCGAGAAAAAGGGAGTAAAGTCAAACAAACAAGCACAGTTCATTACCTCAATAGCAGAGCCAATTGTTTGAATAATACGGTCGAAAACACCAGTCCTTTCAACTTCAAATGATCTCCAGTGTAGAAGACACCTGTAGATAAGGCAAGCTGCAATAGGTTTGCCACTGGAGAATCCCAGATCTTGTGACACACACTTGATGAGCAGGTCTTGATTTTCCTGGAGCACAAAATTCATATATGATGAAATGAAATCACTAACTGTTATAACGATCAAACCAAAGCTGGTGCATTATTTTAGGAAATAAAGGTGGAACGAACAAAGTAGTCAACAAAAAACAAACCTGCTGCTTCTCGTTAAGTGATTTTTGTGGCTTCTCTTCAGCTTCAAGCTCCTTGGGGTTTAATGAGATAGGGGTGACATCCTATGTAAAGATTTCAAGATATAAAAAAGGTCATCACAACATCACTAATATCAGTTACTCCAGAATTATATGTCAAGTGTTTTTAACATTGTTCTTTTCACTTACTGGTGATGACTTCACTTCTCCATTTAGAGCATTCCCATTCTCCGGAGTTTTCAGCTAACAAAGTTGGATTAAAATATTAAGTCACCATAACAAAAACAAGTATGAATGTACAGAATGCCTGTAGTAAGCAGGAACCAAGCATACCTGGAAAGGAGACTTAGGATATGCAGCTAATGATTTTGCTGTAGGAGAAATTGCAACAGCCTGTTGGCGGAGCACTTTGTTCTCAGATTCCATGTTGGTCGCTTTCTCCTCCAGCCTGGTTTTATTTTAATGAAAATATATTAGGCATTTATTCTTAACGAAAACGGTGCAACGAATCAAAATATTAGATAGGTGAGAGTGAAAGTGAGACCAATTAATGATATTCTGGAACCTTATTTAGACTATACCTCTGGACAGTGTCCTGAAGTTGCTCAATCTTTTTCTCTGCACCCTCAAACTTCTTAATTAGTTCTTCATTTCTCCGTTCAGATTCAGCATGTTCTCTTTTTGCAGCTTCTGTTGCTTGCCTTTCAGTTTGCAGCAAAGCCTGCAATAATTAAAAAAAAAGGGTATAACTTCAACTAGATCATGCAACAAGCACATGTTTTCAGATTCCAAGCACAAAGCATCCTTTTGTCCAATCATATCTTATCTGAACATTTCACAAACTGTGAAACAGAAATGATTAACAACATTTTATACTTTTATTCATATGATAAGCAGCAAGTGAGATCCAAAGGAATGTAGATGTTACTGTAGCTGCCAATGAAAATGTCCCAATGAAAGATCAGCTGCCACCATACCTTTAGCTGTTCAACTTCGGCTGTCAGTGAGTTAATCTTTTCAGTGTCTTCGACTAGAACAGGAGTCTCTTTGATTACTGGAGGGGCTTCTTCAATTGCCTTTCTAGCAGCTTCTCTTTCCTTAACAACCATGGCCTTTGCTTCTTCAACTTGAAGCTGCATATCATGCAATGTCTCTTGCAGCTTAGCAATTTCCTGGGCTTTTGCTTCCTCAAGGTCAGTCTGCAAGTAAAGAACATTAGAACTGGCCCACAATTACCAAATTTCAAGCAGTGTTGTGATAAGAAGCGAAATAACCCTTAATCGCTTCTCCAATCCTAAGCGCCAGGTTAGCTCTTCAACACGCTTCTCAAGTTTATCCTTGGCCTCTTTAAGGGCCCCTGTTTCTCTCGCAGCCTGCAGATGGTCATTGTACACAGAGATGATGTTTGTGCTATAGTATAGAAAATTGAAGGACTGCAGAGGATAAGAGATGTAAATATACCATCTTGAGCTTTCTGAGCTCTCTTCTTGCAAGCCTTTGTCTCCACGCACACTGGTAAGTAAGAGCCGCACCTTGCAGATTCTTGTAATGTGAGTAGTCTCTGTGGCAGCGCCATCGAGCCTGTGTTCAAAATATCATGTCAATGAAATGATCATTAAACGAAATGAAATAACTGAAGAAGGAAACAAGTAGTGTAGAAATTCTGAAATTTGAATAACAACTTAATTGAAAATATCATACTTGGATGTGGACAGCTGCTTTTGTTTCCTTTCTGAATCTGAATTCTTTGCGAGCAGACATTGCCCTTAAGCCTGTCTGCAGTGTGATTACAGCTGCTTGCAGTTGTAAATAAGACTCTCGTGCTTTGTGGCGACGCATATTCTTTTGTATTTTCACTGCTGCTGCTTCCCGCCTCATGCACTCATACAGCTTACGAGCCAAGGTTCCTGGATTGCAAGAGGAAAAAAGATAGGTGTGTTAAGTTGGTAAATGCCATAGAAAACCACATGGATTCAACATTATAATATACTTGGGAAAAGAAAATCAACATCAGCATTGCTTCTGTCTAACATTTTACATAAAGAAAGAGAGGAATGGGTACCTCTGACAAAAGATTGCAGTTGTGTTGCTGATTTTTTAAGCTCAACAAACTGTTTCTTTGCAATATATGTACATATTTGTCTCTGTATGATTCTTGCTGCTCTTCCTAATACTTCAGCTCTACGTGCATCCAAATCAGCCATCTGTCCAGCTCTCAGAAACACCTTTGTTTTTCCAATCTGGAAAAAATAGCAAGAGACAAGCTAAGAGCTATGAACCAAGGGTAGCACCAATGAAAAGTACATATATGAAGGACAGAATTCGTACATATGTTTCCCAAACATAATAATGCAAGCCTGAAATCTAGAGCATAGGCATTTGCCTGAAAAGTAAATCCACTTCTAAAAGACAAAAGCAGCTATCAAGTCTCAAGGATTTCTTTTCTTTGTTGTCAAAGGTACAAGAAAAGGTTGACATGGATACAACAGTAAAGATCAATTTAAGAAACATATCAATATTAGACTATTTTAGGATGCATGAAAAATTGTAAGAGCAAAAAAAATCAGGTAAGAAAAATTCTAGTTCAGATCACTAAAATCCTACGTTTGTTGTGATTAGATGCCTATATTAGGTTCCAATGCTAAATGAAACGACATGAGAAAGTCAGCAGTATTGAGATCATAGTTGCATTTCCGTGTGTCACCTGGTAGTTCTCCAGACCCATTTTTTCCAAAATCTTCTGGCACGCGATCTTATCATCATTGCTATGCACACCAATACAAAGGGGGAAAAAAAGTAAATGAATAGATTGAATTTCAAAAGTAAATGCTGGAGAAAAGGACAGAAAACTCCATTTTGCTTTCTTTGTGAACTTCCTACCTCCCTTCTAAAACTTCAGGAGCAAGGACACCAAAACGATTGACAAATTCGTAAAAAGTTTTTCTTGTGGGGTATCCAGCACAGCTGATCCTGATAGCTTCAAGAACACCCTGTGATACGTCTTAATTAGTTCAATTGACTCTAGCATCTATTATACTAACAGAGTTTAAGAATCTTACTCCACATCGTAGTTGCTGTATAACATTTGTGTTCTCAAAAATGGCTGGCTTGAGGAGATTATTTGGCTTCACGCATCTAATATAGTGGGGTTCAGTAGAGCTCAAAGTTTCCATGAGAGATTGAAGTTGCAGCTGAAATTGGTACAACAAGAATGTCAGTTATCAACAACAAATAGAGAGAACATTAAGGAGAATCAACAAACTTGCTTTCCCAATTTATGTACCAGTACATAAAAAACAAACATTTGTACCGAGGGTAAAAACAAAAAAACATTCAAAATGAATAAAGCAATAAGTATAGTCATATAAAGAAATGCTAAAGTTTATGACCGCACTACTATATCACTAAGTAGCACAAGGAGAAACCATGTCCATCACTGCCATACACCATCTGGGAGGCAGCACGACTTTCCAAAAACGCTATTGTAGTGAGAGATATACGCATACCAAAAGGAGCATACAGACACATGGATTAAGTTGCACCCTGGTGCATTCACATACTAAAAAGGCTTTATCAATTTATATCTTTAATCTTTTTATTCGCATATCAGGCGCAACGTCACAAGGTAAAACTGTATGCGCTTCAAACATTCTTTTCATAGAGACCACACTTGTGCAATATACAATGGCACACATAAGGTCTAAAATGTCAACCTTATAAGTGTTTGCATAGTTGCATTATATATGACAAAGAAGGGACCGTTAGAAAAGAAACAAAGATAGAGTTGTAATTTAAAGAGAAAGTTAGTGCAGAGTCTACAAGTTACTAACAGTGTTAGTGATAAGTTGGCCAGATCCAGATTTTTTGACCCATTAAAGAGACAGTGATGTGAAGTTGTAAACATTGGAATGAAGCAACAAAGAATTAGCCTATTTTCTAATCCCAATACAATTTACAAATTCCTATCCAATGCCCAGATTCCCTCCAAGCTAAACTCTCTGCTCAGGCAGCAATGCAGGAGCCAAACCATCCTATATAGCCCAGACCAGTATGATCTTTTGTGCATTCAGTCTTGAAAAAAATGCAGATCAGCATCCAGCCCAGCTAGCTTAACATGCTGACCAGGTGTGCCGTGCTGTTGTACACTTCTACATCGTGGGTAAACACCATCGAAAGCAGGATGAAATCATGATGAAGAGAAGAAATTGAATTTGATTTGAGCCCATATGAAGTAGCCCAACTATAAGCACACCTGGGATTTGTTCAACTGTAGCTAACATAATATTGAATAGTCTGCCATACAATGTCATCAGGTGCCATGCTAGGAATGTCAAAAGTGTGTCGACTGTTTATGTATTGGGGAACATTGAATAGGAAATATGGCATAGATCAAAGCCTAATAAAGAGCTCCAGGCATGGATTGAAGTGACAGCGGCATGGATAGCATCTTTCAACAATGGCACCAAATGTTATTCTAAGGGCAAAAAAAAAATGCAGTGGGGTGCATATAGCTTCTATGACTGGACTGATGCTTCCAAAAATACAGATAAGGTGAAAATGATAGCCACTAAAGAAACTTATTTTATTGATATATAAGCAACAAAATAAAGTATGATGTTTGAATAAGCAACAAAATAAAACAGAATTTCACACCTTGAAACGTGATCCAATGGATGAAAATTTTGAGGACTTTGCTGTCTCCTGAGGGAGTGGAGGGAATAAACCAGCTACAAACGGGCATGAAGAAGCATTCAGCAGATCCTGATGTTCAGCCACTACATAGTCTTTGTTCTTGTCTAAGAATTGATCAGCCTGGTATGTCACCTGTGTATGGCACAAAAAACTTCTAATGATAACATCCTCACATTTTTTATACAAGAATTTACATATCCTTTTATGAAGAAGACTTACATCACCAGCATAATGGACTACTGTAAAATCAGTACGTGAAAGTTTTGGTTTGGCAAACCGCTTGTTATTCTTAAATGTTGTATATAGCTTCTGCGCAAATGTCTCATGTGTTGATCTAGGAAACATACTGCACAGAAAATTTTAGGGAAAGCAATCAATTTACAAGCGTCAGATAACAGAGAATTCAAATAGCTAACAACAGTTGCCATAGTAACTGAAGGAATCTATGTTGCTTGCAAGTGGGAATTCCCAAAGCATACCATGCTTCATCCAGAAGTGCAATCAATCCACCTTTCTGAAAAAATAGGAATACATGTTATTAGTGTCATACACAATTCTAAAACAAGATTTGAAACTAAAAATATTTTATTTCGGAGTTTCCACTAGACCGTTACCAAATACCCAAATTTGTTTCACCAAACTCTAGCTCATCTTAATAATAAAAGTATCATAAATGAGTTTTTAGCCTGTAGACCAACCAAGTCTTGCATTTTAGTGATATATACTCTTTAAGTTACATTATGACACTTGTGCATTTTGTGTGCCATGCATGTACCTTCTCTATCAAGTCTAGCACGTCTTGATTATCAACAAACTCAATGTAACTCCAGTTTATCTCTTCTCTGGTATACTCTTCTTGTTCCATTTTGAACACATGCTGCAGACAAATGCCACATGTTTATTTAAGGTCAGGAATCTCAAGAATAAAGTGATATCATTGAGAGTAAATTCAGTACATACCTGGTTAAAATGTTGTTGCAGCTTTTCATTTGTATAATTGATACATAGCTGTTCAAAACTGTTCAGAGCAATTCAACAGCTCCGTTTAGCACATTTTCTATTATGCGGTTTTTTTTATCCAGTTCACGAGTTAGAAAACACTAACCTGTTAACTTTGAAGCTCTCAAAACCATAGATATCAAGGACACCAATCAATTGTTTTGAGTTAGGGTCCTGTCCAATTGAGACATTAATTTTTTCCACAATCCTGTGAACAAGACCACAGTAATAACAGATGTCAGGATATGATCACTGGAATCTACATGTAATTTTCAGACAGGTGAGGAAAAGAATCATTACCAATCGAACAATCGGGAGTATATTGTTTTGGCTAATGCATCTCTGCTAGCAATTGCAGAAGCAGGATCAAGTGTTCTAGTAATAATTTCTTCAGGCGTGACTATTACTCGAGTTATCAGCGCTTTTTCCAAATTCTTGCAATCACATCTGCAAGAAACTTTAGTGCTTAGCATTTTTTGTGGTCACACTGAACATATAGGAAATTAAGCATTCTATGTAAGGAGAAACATGCACTCACTTCAAAAGTTCTGCTGCAGTATTAAGGTGGAACCTGGACTTATCATCCTTGATTACAGATGAATCAATTTCTGTTCCCTTGGCAAAATCTATATTTCCAAGATGAAGTACAGCTGCTACAACCCTGAATATAGCTTCCTGTAAAATAAATGAATTATGATGGTTGTTGGTAATCCTTAAACTAACATTATAGGAACTTCAGACTAACAAGAGACACACCTGCTCTTCCTCATTAATTCCAACTATGTCCATGGCCCTTTTTGTTGCTAAATACTCTTCGGCGTCATTAATTCCGTCCACCTCGATACAGCTTGACTGGTTGAGGTAATGAAAGGATCTAGGATCAGACAGCTTGTACCTCTGAATGTCCTGCAGGTTACAAAGATCAAAACATAAGAAATAAGCCTTCTCAACTATGTTGAGTTACATGCCCAAAATACCAATTATCAAAAACCACATAGTAATAGGAAGTCAATCTGAAAAGTACCTCAGGTGGTGCAGCACAAAGGAAGTAAAAGCAATGATAATTCCTTTCCGGGGTATTAATTTGGCACACACGTGATCTTTCCAGCAAGTAAGTTCTGATAGCAGCTCCTGAGATCCGTCCAGTCTTGTCAAATTGGATCTCAACAAACTTGCCAAAGCGACTTTACCAGAAATTAAACAAATGTCAACATCAAACAACCATTTCATAATATCCAAAACGGGAGAAATAGAGATAGAGAAGGACTTACCTTGAGTTGTTGTTTCGCACAGTTTTTGCGTTACCAAAAGCTTCAAGAACTGGATTGGACTGAAATTGTGTATGGCATAACACTATAAGACTGACAACCAACACAAATATTTTCGATTTAAAAGATACATATAGCAAGGAGATAAATGAAAAAGGTTAAACGGCCTTGCCTCTAGGACTTGTTGTTCTACTGTACGTCCTTCTACTCCAGATCGCCCACCTAAGTGTGCTAGATATCTCATAAGCATCTTTGTTGTCTCAGTCTTTCCAGCACCACTTTCACCACTGACCAATATAGAGTTGCTTTTCCCTTCATTTATCATTGCCCTGGTTTCTCACATTGACAGGTTGCATCAGAGTAGTGCAGTCATGTAAATTAGTCAATGAATGCCATATTGCCATATATATAAATATTTACACTAGAAGAATTCACCTGTAAGCAACATCCGCAATAGCAAAGACATGGGGACTCAATTCCCCAAAATCTGCACCCTTGTATTGTTCCATCATGTGGGTATCATAAAGATGTGGCAATCTTTGAAATGGATTTACAGCAATCAAAATGCTGCCAGTGTAAGTCTGAGTGCAACAGAATTGTTTCATGAGCAACTTATGCAATTTATTTGGTGTAAGATTTTAGGCAAAGATGGTAAGGAGCTCACATATATTTCATTCAGTTCATAGCGGGTAGCAAGATTCTGAAGAACACCAGGTTCATGTAAGTACGACAGCCTTGTCATATCATCAACTCCTCCAGGTGGAGCTTCCATATCCTTGGGAAAAACTTTTGATCTGTCTGTGGTAACCTGTGCAAAAGCATTAAGTGCGATGAAATTCAGAATCCACTTTCTGTCAAAAAGATACAGCCTACATCTTGAGTCCAGAAGAATACAAAAAATTGGAACAGATCTGTAAATTTCCTTTTTAGAATAACACCAATATTCCTGAGGAAATGCTAAGTACAAAGAAACCAACATAATTTGAATTTTTTATAGCAAGAGGAAGATGTAGATCTTATGCAGAAAGCATGAGAAGAAAAAGTAAATGGTACCTTTTTCCCATTTGATGTCTGCACATGTACTTCATTGTTTTTTATGCTAACAACCTCCCCATCTATCCAAGCTAGAGTCGGGTCTTCTACCCAAACATGAGAACCAACGATGATGTTAACTGGAGTTCCCTGTGAGACAAATGGTGAAATAATCAAAGAGATGTCAAGAGAAAACAGAGTTAAGGAATAACTTAATGGATAAAGCATTGCTTGACTATCACTTCCTTTCCCTCATGTCACTATGTCTGTGAATTCAACACATCTTGTTGAATTGTTATAGATGTTTTCCATGAAATGAGTGTGTGATGCTGTGATTTAAATAATGAAAGAAACAGTATTCTAACAGCACAATGAGTTAGGCTCTGAACCCTGTGAATATATTATATCCATCACCAGGCTTCGAAGCCCAGAAGCTAGGATTTGGACCAAAGGTGAGACCAACTTTGTTTGAAAGCATCACTTAGAGGGGAATAGAGGAAGATGGACAATCCAGCTTGCAGGGGAATGAAATTTAACAACATAAGGAAAGGGATAGGCACGCAACAACCCCTGTGTCATCTGGCAAACAAACAGAACAGACTTACTACCAACAAAAGTTGTGCTACACCTAACAAAAGAAATTGTGGGATGCAATTAAATTTCATGAAAAAATTGCTTTCTTTATTCCCAAACATATTGAGGAGGCTAGATGTTTTCTTTCATAGAGGTAAAAAATAAAATCTGTAGTTCTTTTTCTGACAATTCATTTAACCCTACTTATGCAATACAGTCCCCTGCCATGCACAAAAGTACAAATGGAAATTTGTGTTTCCACTTT
This sequence comes from Panicum hallii, assembly GCF_002211085.1. Lineage (NCBI taxonomy): Eukaryota > Viridiplantae > Streptophyta > Magnoliopsida > Poales > Poaceae > Panicum > Panicum hallii. The sequence continues at coordinate 17,321,740 of NC_038046.1, read as the reverse complement.
ATGCATCAATTATGTACCTCAGCACTTAACCAAATTCTGAAGATCAGTAGCGAGAAGTTACAGGCTTACAGCTAGCACAGTGGTTAGGCCCACAGCCCAAGCATATCAAAGCAGTGCAATTTTCAGTACAGTACAAGGTTGTGTTACAACTTAGAAGGCCCCAAATACACTGTTTTCTCTATAGTAATTATACCAAGACAGCATGCAGATTGATAAGTACTTCGATGTTGATAAGTACTCTTTACATCAAGTAAGTGATACAAATACGAACAGAATACTACATGGTACAATCTTCAGGCAATCATGCATTTAACAGTCAAAAGTATCCATTAATAAACTTGAGTGATCATTTAGATTCCAAACCACTAAACGAATAGGACAAATGCAGTTTACTACCCAAAATATTATACAAATTTTGAGCAATGCAACTTTAAATCACAAGATTCCTGGTATTGAAATTTTCAAATAATATCATGGCTCATAAAATTTGTGTCAACACTATTCATGAAACTACCAATAACTAATTTAATCCTTATGGCTTGCTCATCAAAACATCAATGGTTTATCACACAACTCTAGTTAGCTCTTTATTAAGGAACAATTGAGTTCAAATCCTTGGCACCTACTTGATATAAAAGGTACTTCATACAGAACCTACAAGAAACATGCATCAATCATCTATGGAATAGTGTAGTTCCATTTCCAGTGCAAACATATCGGCTAGCAATCTTGACAAAGACCCATCTAAACTAAAATTAAGGTCTGTTTAGCAGAAAGCCTTCAAACAGAGAGGGGAAATATGAACACAGTCTTCCTATTATTACTGCTAAACAAACTTAATTGCAAACAAGGGCTACGATTTATATCACCAGCGTAGTTTTCAGGAGACGCAGGCATGACGCTTTCACCTATAGAGTGAAGTAAGGATAGCAATACCGCTGCGTGAATGTGGTAGAAGCAATTCATTATCCAACCCCGCTAACTATCCAAATTCCACATAAAAAAAGGGTCCTCTTTAAGCGGCATGCACAGCAAGTAAAGCAAACTCCAAAAATAGCAGCAAAGCTCGCTCCAAAGTTGTAAGAACTCTACTGCTAGCAGAAGCATGCTGTATAAAAAAAATCTTACAAGACTAGGGTTGATAATTTTACTATTGACTAAGGCTTCCAAATGCGCAAGCAGCCCACGCATCTCAATTAAGCCCTGATAACCAATCCAGAGCAGCAAAACCCGGCAAAACATGATGCGATCCGCAGCCATCCGAAGCGAAACGCGCCCAGCACACAAGCTAGCAGCAGTAGTTGGGAAAGCAAAGGGCCGCACAAGCAAAGGATCCGGAACAGTACCATGGGCGGATCAGGCTCGGATCAGAGGGGACCAGGGATCCGTCAGCTCCGGCAGAGGGGACCCCGCCGCCGGCGAGGTCAGCGGCCGTCGAGGCGGCGAATTGGGCTACCTCTGCTCCGTTTCCCACCTACCCCCCACGCTCCTGCTTGCTGTTGCTTCTCGCGGTCCTTCTGTTTCTTTCTCTTTTCTTTTTCCTTTCTCTTCCGCGAGGTTGCTTCAAGATTGACTCCACCCCGCACGTGGTGGTTGCCGCCGGCGATGATAGCACGGCGGTTCCGTGCGTGCGTGCGCGGCGACGGCGAGTTGGGGAGGGGAGGGGGAGACGGCGGAGGGCAGAAATGGTAATTACGTGCTGCTCTGGTTTCTTGCGGTTTGAAAGAATCGAGGAATTCTGCTCTGGTCCTAAAATGCGCTGTTTCCGGACGGCAAAAAGGCAATTAAATAGCTGCGCTTTTGCCTCAAGGACCTATGTTTCTGCTGATTTTCGTCGAAGCCCTTTTGTGATTTACATTCAAAGACCTGAGTGCAAAACAATATTGGCAGTTTTTAGAGAGATCATGTTCAGGCTTATCAAATATCTACCAAATCAATGAGCTTAGATTTGGAAGAGTAATGAACGAGATATCTGGTGCAACCATTTGTACAAATGATATCTGGTGCAGCTTTGGAAAGATTGTTGCGACAAATTCAACTGGTAACATTGCATGCAAGAAGGGGCAGAATTGGAAATAGAACACAGCAGCAGTACTCTCTAGAGCCACACCAAGTAGGTACTGCATATCGGAAACGGATTTAGTGGTGTCAAAAAAGAAAAAAGAAACGACTTTAGCGATTTTATTAGAGAGCTCAAGTTGCAATTTTGTGATCAGGCACCGGAACGTAGGGCACAAATATTTTTCTCCCCCTTGTCCGTGAGGGCGGCGCCCTTTCGGCTACCGGGCGCTGCAGCTCCGGCTGCGTGCTCTCGCGGCGGTGACGAAACTACCCCTCGGGCCTATTGGTGTGGCATGGGATACGCGGTCGCTGGGGAGTCGCACCGCCCTGGACAAGCTGGAGGGCTTGGAGCTGCTTTTGAGGCCAGGATGTCGCGGCGACTGCTTCTAGCTGGCTGTGGGGGCCACGCCGCCTGGGGGCCGCCGCCGCCCATCCTCCGTGCACGCAGATCATGTGATCAAAAGTGCACCGAGTGGCTGCAACGAGAAACTTGGAAGCCTGCAGGATTTTAGGCTATGATTGAATCCACCTCTAAATGGTAAAAGGATAAATGGTAAAATTTTTACTCCTGTCACATCAGATGTTTGGACGCTAATTAGAATTATTAAATATAGTTTAATTAAAAAAATAATTACATAGATGAGGACTAAATGACGAGACGAATCTATTAAGCCTAATTAATCCATAATTAGCAAAATTACGGTAGCATTTGCCCTTTTGCACTTTGGAGTGTTTGGATCTAAAAGTGTAAAAGAGCAAAAATTTTGCACTTTCTCTTTCTCTTTCCCATTCATCCAAACATGGCCTTACAATCTGGAAGCTAGAAGCTCAACAGCTTCCAAACGGGCTGGATTTTGGGGTAGATTCTAGAATCTAGATTGTGGGATTCTATTCTTAAAATCCCGGAAGCTGGAGCGCGTGAGCTTCCGGTGGATTCCACCCAATAAAATTACAATTTTACCCTTGTACGTTTTGAGAAATTACATCAATCTACCACCTCTCGTTCCTACGTATCTCTTTCGTCCTTCCCGACTTCCCGTCGCAAGCTGTCCCTGCTGACCTGCTCCAATCCCGCCGCCCCTGCTCCAATCTGGCCGCCTCCATCCCATGCCGTGTGAGAACTGCCCAATTTAACACCATTTTAAATGAATCGCCGGTCGTTATATTTAAGAGGAGAGCTAACACGCGCTCGCGCTTCGGCGTGCCACGTGTTAACCCACATCTAAATCACGACGACCAACACGACATTCACCCAAAATGAGGCTAAATCCGGTAGTCCCGGTACGTGCTCCACCATATGCCCAAGATCGTGCATATACACGTACCGTTCACAATCTAGTATTTCGCCATTGTACCACAAAGAGCAATTTTAAATAGCAAGTTCGAATTGAAGTTAAGGTTCAACACAAGTTACAAGCCTTGGGCTCACAATCCAAATTAAAAGGGACATAATTCATGAAGTTTAGTGTGACATGATAATTCCCCAAAAGACGAGTATGCAGCGGAAAAATAAAGCGCGCAACGAGACGGAGTCTTGCTCAAGGATGCTGTCGACACCACAATGACCTACTCCTCGCCCGCACCGGGATCGGCGGGGTAGAAGTGGCCAAAAATAATTTCCGGCTCACCTGCAACTTAGTTAAGGAAATATAGCAACATGAGTACAAAGGTACTCGCAAGACTTACGCGAATAAGTAAACAAGGAGTATGCAAATGAGGGCTCACAAGAAAGCTTTAGGGTTAAGTTGTTAGCATAAGCATGAACTTTCTAACCAAAACCATTCTAGCATTCTAGAATTTTTATTATCTTGCCCAACCCACCATAAAATTTTAGTTAAACATTGACCAACCATAAGAGGTGACATAAGCATCATACACCACATGCGACCAAGATCGATACAACTACGAAGAATTCGTCGAAACTTGAGCTTGCTCATAACCGAGAGCGCGGCAATTCGAATTGATTCATTAACCTTGCAAGGGTGTACAACTTTACCCACACGACACAAGGACCATGCGACTCGCCCAACCGATCACGTTGGGTGAGGGGGTACTCGCATCAACCATTCCCGACGAGTTATAACCGTTGAACATCACGCCTAACTTGCGCGGAGAGTAACCTAGGTCCACCGGGGACACCCCTAAGCCTCTCTACAAAGCCCCACGGCCACGCATCTAGGACCGTGCATCAACGATTAGAACTAAAGGGTATTCGGCTTATCCACCCCATGAATGGATATGTGGTAGTACGATAAGTGCTTAATTTTCAAGGTCATCCACGGACGGTCCTTAATCGGTTCAAGCGGACTAAACCTCCGAGACTCCTTTCTCTAGGCCCTACCTTCCGCTCGAACCAACACCACACTTCCAACTAGACCGATCCGAACCAACATTCCGACACCGGACAACATGTTTAAGATAACACAAAGTGGGTGAAACAAATGATCCTATTCCAAATTTCCCTACAAGATATCTACCAACCCTAGACACGACTAAGCATTTAGTTTAAATGAGTTGCAAGTGGCTACGTGTGCCAAGGGCATGGATAAACAAATCAAGAGAGGGCATTGCATGAAAATAGGACCGACGATGCAATAGATAAATATTTAATATAAGCATAGATATCCCAAGTGAAATAACTAAATTTAAGCAAGTTAAATAGGTCAAGGAATCATGCTTAGCTGCTTGCCTTGATTCTCTTCGGACTCGACCACGAACTCTACTCCCGGCTCGGCTTCGACGGTTGCGGAAGGCTCAACGGGTTCGTCCTCCGGAGTCTCGGTCACTAAAATGCATGAATGATATGCGTGCATTAGAATGATGCTGATGACATGAAATGAGATGATATGATATGGATTGGAATGAAGCACCACTCAAAGCAAGGAAGCGAGCAAGCAAAACACATCGAAGCGCGATTAATGCTTAAATCTAAGCCCGAAGGCGAACCTACTCACAAACAAATGGCAAGAGCAATTCCTTGCTCCTGCGCCGCACGCCCCCAGGCCGCTTGCTCCTGCGCCGCACGCCCCCAGGCCGTCCCTCCCCGCTACGCGCCAACCCCCGCCCTGCGCAGCGACGACCAGCGCCACCGGCCGCCCTGCGCAGCGGCACCCCGTACCACCGCCGCCCCACCTCCATTACTGCCGCCACCGGCCTCCACCGCGCCTCCCTCCTTCCAGCCCCTCGCCGGCCTACAAATACCCCCCCCCCCCGCGACGCGCCTCTCCACCGCCACAAGCTCCCCCTGCAACCCCCAGCCCCTCCCCGGCCTTGCTCCCCCGCCGCCGCCAGGACCTCCGCCCGCCACCCCCCTGGCCCTCGTGGGCAGCACGCCCCACGCAGCCCCGGCACAAGGTGAATGGGGGAATGGATTCCCCCCACTCCCCTCTCCGTGTAGCTCTGTTCCCGGGCGCCGCCGTGCCCTAGGGCCGCCGGATTGGGTGGCGCCGCCGGCCCCTGTTCCCCCCCCCCCCTCCTCTGTTCTGGTAACGAGAGGAAGAAGAAAGGCACAATTGCCCTGAGCCCCCTGCCCTTTTGCCTATTCCCTAAAGAACCACACCTCCCTTTAAACCCTTTTCCCAAATAACCCCCCTACTCATCCTATTTAGTAAATGAACCCCTCCACTGCACAAGATATTTATGGATAGGCCCCTGACCCTTTTTAGAGTACCCTGAGTATTTCTAGAAATTACAATCAAGCCCTCCTCTCCCCGACAGAAATCACAAATAGGTCCTCAGGCCCTATTTCCTTCCCTAAAACCCCGTTCGGCCTATTATTTTATGCGCCAAAAATCCCCCGTTTGCCCTGAAACTTTACCACGGTATTTCTAGCATAATGACGGCCGTGCCATCAAGAAATCCCCCGAAAATATTATTTCTACCATTATTTCTTAAGTTATTTCCGATTCGGGCTTGTAGATAAAACCTTTACCTCTTTTCTTTATTGAATGTTGTTTATGTGCGCCGTAGATCACGAGGTGCCCGAGGGAGAGCCCGTCGACGAGCAGTACTACGAGCAAGAGTCTGAGAACCAGTGCCGTGAGCCAGAAGGACAGTACCTCGATCAGGATTTCCCGGAAGGCTTTGTGAATGGCAAGTCCAATCCCATCCTTTGATGCATTCTTATCCTAGATTTATAAATACAACCTATTGGCCTGTTTTGTAAAGTGCATTGTTTTATTGCAAGACCTGGTTGGATAGCCACCCCTTGATTGCTATAACCCTACCCCGATAGACCTAGGATTTGCTAGGCTAGGCGTAAACTACATGACAGAGAAACCTGTTACCTATTTTTTTCTCTCATTATATTGTAAACCATGATTACAAGCGCTTTACTAAGGATAAGGGTACGGGTGTTTTAGAAGATCAGAATGGAATGTTGGGGAAATAAAAGAAAGGCTTGACCTGGCGGGATGGACGGCGTTTTCGGTGCGAAATGCCGCTTGCGTGCTTGTACCTTTGTGGTTGGGCATGAGATGTCCGTCTGGTCGGTATAAGGATGAACTGGGGTGTCATCTTGCCTAACCCTTTTTCGTACAACCACTCGACCGTTGTGTGGGCAACGGCTTAGCATAAACCCCACTGGTTGTTCTACTAGCCAAAAAGGAGAGCGGGTGAGTAACGGGAGACCATGGAGAAGGGATACGATCTGTGTGAGTGATATTCCGGTTATGACTTCATGGATGGGTCATTAACCCCATGGTAGCTTCCGTGTTGGCTAGTTAGATTCAGCTAAGGTGGGTAATGGCTTTGTTAGGATCCGCCGCGACATTAAGGTGTTCGTAGCGCGGTACCCTACTTGTGGGTAAAGTGTACAACCTCTGCAGAGTGTAAAAATCTATTCGAATAGCCGTGTCCACGGTATTGGACGCGTTACGGCATGGTCACTTCAATAGATGTTTCGGGATGATTGGTTTTGTGGCATAGGTTGTTTTGAAAGTACTCGGCAGTTGCGCAGTAAGCTACTGTGGACGCCGAGTCCGATGACACTAAAACTTGGATCCTTCGTGCAGGATCAACACTACTTGAGATTTGATTACTATAAAAATGTTTTGAGAAAGTGCTTTTATTAAATAAACCCTTGCATGTGTAAAATCTTGCTTTATCGCAAATCAACCCTAACCCCACCCTTGATATAACCTGCATGATCTCTGTTATCACCCCCCTCCGCGGGTGTGGTTGGACTTGTTGAGTACCTTTGTACTCACCCTATATATATATGTGGTTTTCTCAGAGGAAGACCCGGACTACGTGATCGGAAACGACGAATAAGGGTCGTGTCCGCGCCCAACTCTGCCTGTGGTGTTGGCCCTCCGCAAGATGCTTCTGCTAGCGTGTTACTCTGAGCCCGAGTTGGATCCCGCGTGGGTCACGCTTTGGTGTATTACCATAGCTATTTTATTACTAGTTATCGTCTGTATCGAGTGCCCGCCTCCTCGGAGGTTTGTACGGTAATGTACCATCTGATGTAATAAATGTGTATCAGCCTCCTGGGACTGATTTGTATATCACATTTAAGTCTCCTCGGATAAGGGGACGCTTCAGGCGCTCACCCGCAGCGCGGACGAGCGAGGCGGGGCGGCGGAGAACAGGACGGTGGAGAGTGGCGGCGGCGGACGGGGCGCGCGTCGGGGAGCGGCAGCGGTGAAGGAAAGGGGCGATTGGGGGCCGGGGTCGAGTGAGTAGGTGGAGGGGAAGCTTCGCGCGCGGGGAATCGGGCGGAGGTGGAGCGACGGCGGGGGATTGCGGCGGCGGCGGCTCGGACCGGGAGAGGAAGAGGCGGAGGCAGGGGCGTGCGGTTCAAATGGGGAGAGGGGAGAGGAAGGCGAAGCGGCGGGGAGAGAAGAGAGAGCGGGCGGCACGGGAGACGAGGGGGCGGCGGCCATGCTGGACGGGCCAGTGGCCGCCGGCGTGCGCCACCGCGCGGGCGCCCAACGGGCGGGCGCGGATGGCCGGGGGAGGCGGAGGGAGGCGCTGACGCGCGGGCCCGGGCGCGCGGAGGAGAGAGAGAGAGGGCTGACGGGTGGGGCCGGGAGGAGAGGAAAAAGAAAAAGGCAACGGTTCAACTTACAAAATCAAAAACATGCATTTCCCGGGCTCCAAAAACTACCAAATTTTTACTGAAGCTAGATTAAATCATCAAGAACACAATGGAACAACAAGATCATAAAAATCTAATATGGATTGCCCACAAAAAATCAAACAACATTGCAGTTTTCAGATTTTTCAAGAATTTTATGGCTCGGGTTAGGCATCCAAAAATTGCACAAAAATATTTATAATTCACAATTTGAAATCCAGTATTTTAATAAATTATTTGGAGGCACATTCACATAACAAAATTTAAACTTTCTTCCCAACATACACTCAAACAATGCAAGAAAAATTAAATAGCTCAATTCGAAAATATGCACATGATGCTTGATGATGCTTGGGTTATGCTCAAGATGATGTTGCTTAATAATTTTAATCATGTTATTAGTTTTGGGTCGTGACATGCCGGCTCCAAGGCCAGCCTTCCTGGCCATCGCGGCCGCCCAGCCGGCCGTCCTCAGCCCGACGGCGCCCGTCCCCGGCCCCTTCCAACGCGGGCAGAGGAGACGCGCGGCCGGCCACGGGCAAGGATGGCCAGTCCGGCTCTGCCCAGGCTCCAGCCCGGCGCCGGCCGTCCCCGCCTAGACGCTCGGCGAGGCGCCGTTCCTCCCGGCCGGCGGCTGCCCGTCCGTGCCTAGCCGCCGGTCCACCCCATCGGCGGCCGCCCCTCCCTGCCGGTGTCGATCCATGGGCACCGCCTGCTCCCCGCCGGCTGCGCCTGCCTTCTCCCCGTCAGCGCCACCCGTCCAGGGGCCGGCAGGTGCCGCCCCTTCCACGGCCAGGCGCGGCCATCCCCGTTCGGCCAGTAGCAAGGGCATAGAAGGAAGGCATGCTCCAAAAATCCATAAAATCAACTAGTGGAATCTAGTTATCCAAACGGCAGGATTCCGATTTTATCTCAAATCCAAATTTTCACAATCCATCAAAATCTAGCTTCTTCCAAAATCTGAATGTGATACAAACGGGGCCTAAGCGAGTGGCTTGTTTGGTTCGCGCTCACAGGCTCGCCGCCCACTTATTTGGTCGTTTTACACTGGACGATGTGTTGGGAGCAAATTAAGCGAGATTGCGAGGATGCCTATTTTTTGTCAGTTTACGGTCACAAAACCATGCCTCATGATTCAGTTTTCAATGTCAATACCATGGTTTCGTCATGCATAATCATTGGTATTAGTTACGATATCGGTTATATATTCTCCATATAAACTCTTAGTATAGTGGTATAGGTATACTTATCTCGAAGAGTTTAAATATCTCGATGTCTTTTACCTATGCATAATAGTAATATTTTATAGTTAAATTAGCGTACTGATGACTAACAATACTCAACTAAGGGGAGTAGATATTCCCTCTATTTCTTTTATATGAAATGCACGCACTTTGTAATATTTTGTTATTTTCATAAACGCCATAGATTTGAAAATATTTGGAGTTAACATTTTGTATTCTTTTTTATTTTTATTTTTCTATATATGAAAATATTTATTTTCTTATATATAAAAAAGAATTGAAAGGGTATATATGTGATCAATAGTAGGTGCGTAGTTTTCACAAATTCGAAAAAGCTGCAAAAGTAGGGTACAACCTGCTTTCAAATTTATACTATAGAAAAGCAGTTTTTTCAAAACAGTTGTAGAAAAGTTGAACCCCTTTGGTTCAGTTTCTGCTTTCTAAAAGCAGAAACAGATTCAGAAAGCTGAACCAAACGCAGCCTTAGTCTCACATGATGCTAGTTCTAGAGAGAATTCCCTGTATGCCATCAAAATTTGATCCACTCTCTTATGTGCCATTGAAATTCTTCACTTTTCTTGTGTGCCGTTGTTTGAAATTTGCATTCCCTACTGAGAATATAGGTGGATGCAATATTAAATTCTGTATGAATAAATCACGATAAATACAGGAACTAACATGCATAAGTGTAATATCCTAGTCAGTATAAACAACATAACCAGAAACTCAGGATATATGGTTAAGGAACAGATCAGATCATAGAATACGTACTCAGCCATGGCTGGAGGATTGACGACGATGAACTGTCGCTGCTGGAGACGACGAAGGCGGTTGGCCCGTGAGGCAACAGAGTTGGGTGGAAGACACGCCATGGTGAAGATCTTGAGCAGTCGCGCAAAAGCGCTTCCCAAAAACTTTATTTGCCCTCTCCCGGTGCAGGATCTCAAAGACGAAGAGTTTCGGAGACCTGTTCTCCCGTTTGCCGCTGCACCCCGGCGCTCGGGATGGAGAAGACTACGGTGGCGGCGCAGCAATGAGAAGAGGCAAAAACCTAGGGTTTGGTGTATGTTTGGTGGAGGCCGATGAGTCATATATATAAAGAAGTCAAACCGACCTCGCGTTGTGATCGGGATCTAAATCGATTAGGTTTAGGGTTTAGACTTCCATATCTCGCAACTTAGAGACCAAGTCACCAAAAATTAAAACTGCAAAAAGAAGCCACGCCCCCGCAAGGTGAGGGGCCGGATTTTGACGGACCATTCACGCAAGTGCCACGCGCCCGCACCCTTCGCCCAGCCTGAGCCCGGCGAAGCGAGACGTGGCGTGCGCGCGCATGTAGTGTTTTATCTTCCCTCCTCCATCACATAACTTGGAGGAGTGGAGACAACCTCCATATTATGTTGGTCATTCCACTCCTCCACTAGTAAGGTGGGATTAAATTTATACCACTTCCTTTTGCACCCATAAATCTTTAAAATTTATTAGAATTTCTAAATTTGCTAATGGACCAAGCCCACTAGAATTCCAGCATTCCCTTCAATGTCATCGACGTCAATTTTGTACCAAGCGGTTACCGTTACGCTGCAGATGCCGTCAAAGTACCATAGGAAATATCAATTTTGCCCCCGCATTATGCTAACAAGATGCGCCCATGTACAGGCATCTAATCCCACCAGGACCCAGGCGGACTCATCCCTTCCAAATCAATCCCCTTCCCATCGAAATCGAGCAGCAGCTGCTTAGAAACCCTAGCACGGCGGCGAGCGGCGATGGGGCGCGCTACCTGGGAAGGAGGCTGGTGCGCGTCCTGGTCGGCAGCCAGGTGACGGTCGCGGGCGCGAGAGCGCGCCAGCCAGGAGGCGGCTTGAGCGCCTGGGTGGCGGCTCCGCGCGCGCCAGCGAGGAGCCGTCCGCGGGCGCGGGAGGGCGCCAGGAGGCGGCTTGAGCGCCAGGCAGGGCGCGGGTGCGGGGAGCGCCCCTGAAGCTGGGTCCACTAGAATCATGGGTCGTAGGCACGGCTGGAGGCTCCGAGGGGGGATGTGGTGCTGTGCGAACATGCGTGGCTAGAATCATGGCGGCTCCAGATGCATTCAACAGAGAAACAAATTGCACAAGGAAAGGCAAAGGCTGGGAAGACAAAGGCAATGAAGGCAAAGAAGCAGCAAAACATGGCACCACCTAATAGTCCTGCAATAGAAGCAAGAGGAAAATTCTGATCTAAATTTCTAGCTTTGGCTTTTGGTATTATTTTGCTCGGTTTGTAAGGTCTGTATGACATGGTTGTGTAATCAGCTTTGCATGACTTAATGTGTGACAAATTGATACTGAGCCTTTGTATGTGAGATATTTATGTCATTTGTCTCAATGTGAATCGTTATTATATCAATCATTTGTAATCCAGTAAGCCGTTTGTAAATCATTATTTTTGTTAATCATTTTTAATTCAGTAAACCATTTGTCATGTGTTAGTGTGAATGTCAGAAATTTAAATGAATCTGAGATAGCAATGGCAGGGAACGAGCCAAAATTTACTTCACTATCATAGGAGGCGTAAAAGAGTCATTTCCATAGCAAGTTAACTACAATATAACAGTTTACTAATGTCAATGGTATTGTGGGGAGTGTAAATTTCAAACAATGGCACACAGGGGAAGTGAAGAATTTAAGTGGCACACAAGGAAATAGATCAAATTTCAATGGCGTACAGGAATTGGCTCCTAGTTCTATTATAAAAATGATCAAGGGAACCACGCTTGAAAACATTGCACTAGGCTTAAGAATTTGCTACACCCTTTCCATGTTTTAGTCGAACTATTGCGCTTTGTGCCACTAGGCTCAAGAATTAGACTAAAGATGAATCATGGTACATCCATAGGTTATCTTAGGTTGATGGGAACCATGTGGAATGTCACACTCACACAACAATCCTTGTACTAGAACTGAGAAGCAACCCTAAATTTTGGAGTTTGGGCATGCCGCCGGTACAACGCTTCATTCATAACTCACTCTGAAAAACGCATCTAAGTCTAGCAAACATAATGCAAAATTGGTGCCAAGCAAAGATGGCAGCTATGCATGCATTTTTACATAAAAATAATGCATCGAAGAAAATTTTGGCTGACATACATGTGGGCCTAATTCCACTACATCTTGTTTAGTGCTAAGAAGGGGTTTTTAAGTGAGAACCCGTGAGCTAAATTATGGTGCAAGTACAGCAAAACACTTGAGGTAATGCCATGTGGCAAATATGAACACGTGGTGTATTATGTAGCCACAAAAATGATATCATTAAGCATTTTTCCCATTATTAGATCTGTTGTTATTAGCGTTTGCAGCAATTTAAAAATACTGGTAACTAAATTCGAGTTTTATAGATCGTAAAATTGGATGATACCTGCATTTTTATTTTCCAATACAAAAGAAATACACTTCTATGGTTATTTTCCAATACAAAAGAAATACACTTCTATGGTTATCTTCGTCTCTCCTTGGTAACTACCCTGAATGTGCCACCACGCCGCTTCCTTCATTTCAACCGGGGCAGGATAAAAAATTGGAGATATCGATTTGGGTGCCCGGCATGTGCGATTTGACAATTAGCTTCGGACGGGTCCAGGGACCAGCAGGGCTACTTCCTGCTGGCATTCTCTATGGCTTAAGACCACGCATGGGTCAAACACGCGCCCTCATGGGCTATGACTTTCCCTATGCCGTCCAAGTCCAAGCGCACGGTCCCGACCAGCCGGCCGGTCGGTTGGAGCCTCGGCCCGCGTCTCGACTGAGAGGACGACCGAGGCCTAGGTACGTACTATGGTTGCGACATAAGATGCCAACCGAACTTCGGCACGCATGTGTCACTTCCCCTGACCGACGAGGTTGGGGGTGGCCGGCTAGGCCTCGCACGTTGACCGTCTCGGGGCCAGGTGCTGAGGATAAGGACGGACGCACCAGAGTCAACTACCATATAGGACCAACGACTCCCCCCTCTTACTGCCGCTATAGAAGGACACTTCGAGTTGGTTTAGCTACCGGCCATTTTCGAAAACGACAGTTTGGCGCCGTCCATGGGGAGAACATCGTGCATCCGCCGTCCCGGCGATCAGATGGCGTTCATCTCTGACACGTCCAGCCTCGTGAGTCTGAGCGATACGATTCGCTTCGACTTGTTGGAGTTTCCCATGGCCTTGGACCGTGGGAACCCCACGTCTTCACGCCCTTCCAGGCTTTCCGCTTCGGAAGCCTGGACTTCATCGCCGATCGTCTCGGCACGCTCCGCCTCCTCGAGGAGGCCGCTCCCCTGATGTCGCTCGAGGAAGATACCACCTCGATCAACCCGCTGGCTGACCTCAACACCGAGGGCTTACATGGCGCATCGAGCTCATGCTCGGTGCCAACCCTTCAGCGAGTAACATGGACTTGCTACTGTTCTCGTTGCGCAACATTTTCCGCTAGCTCTCCGGATGCACCCCGCTGTCCCCACCTCGCTCACCGCGCGGTCGATCCACTTTTGGCCTCACAAACGCCGCAAGCGTTTGCGCCAGGGAGCTCTGGAGGGGCCTACCGCAGCCCCGCCCGTGACTGAGTTTGTGGGCATCACGGGGTACAGTCCTGCCTCGTTCCACGACCTCTTCTCCGACGACGACCTCCTGAGCGAGGGTTCCGGCATTGGTGACGTGTCGTCCCCTGGCTGCCCCGCACTGCAGGAATGCGCCATGGCAGACGTGCAGGGGCGAAAACTGGTCCCAGTGGAGAACGAGGACACGCACACCCCGCCAGACCTGCGCGCACTGGCCCATGCTAATGCCTAGGTGCATGGCGAGAACTTACGCCAGCGACGACAACAAAGGTCGCCGCCCGTATCGATGCACCCTTGACGCAACTCCAAGTCGAATGCTCGTAACATTGTGGGCGGCGCGCGGGCGCGCGCCCGTCAAGTCCAGCAGGCCATCATCGCGGACGTCGGCGGCCCCCCGCTGTTTGCGCGGGCCAGGTAGAACATCACCGCCGCAGTGATGCTCCTGCGCAACCTGCTCGAGCCTGCAGACCCACAATAGCAGGAGCTCTACCGCAACATCCGGATGTTGGTGGAGTGTGCCGCCGTGCAGCAGGTGGAAAGCTTCACGTCACGTGACCGACATGCGGCCTCCTGCTCAGTCGGGGGGGGGGAGGAGGGGGTGGCAGGCTCGCAGCAGCCAAACCCCTCAGTCCACCAACAGCAAAGGCGCCCACCCTAGACGGGTCGCGACGCCCCGGCTACGCCTCGCCTTGATCCGGCGCCCTCGGTGCGCGGCTGTAACATCCCAATTTTTTTCTGCTTGCTTAAAATCATCGTTTAGAAGTAACTACATAATTTATAAATATAACCGAGACTAAATAATAAAATCAACAAGGTTTTTCTTTTTCCTTTTCTGTTTCCTAACGTGACCAATCGTTCCTTTATTACCGTGGCCCACGAGCCCATCAACCCAACCGTGTCGATTCCCTTCCAGGCCAACGTGGCCTAAGTGACTTTCTCCTTCTTCCTTCCGTGCAAATAACAAAGCCACCCACCATAGATTGCAGAAGCAGCAGCAGTAGAGCTCAGCGTTCCTTCTCACATTCCCTAGAACTCTCCCGAAGTTCATCGTACACCATTGTAACCCAGGTAAACGCGGCTCAGTGTCCTGACCTCGTTTTCCCCATCAATTCCGCTCATGCACAGAAGTCTCCCGAAGCCACCGTACGCAGACTTTACTCCGGTAAACGGCCAGCAGCGCTGAGCCGACAGCTTACCCGCCGTCCTTTGCCCTTTCTCGCACAACCATGCCGGGGAGGTTGTCGCTGCACCGAGGCTTCAACCTTTTGGCCCCAGCTGTGCCCACTCGTCGTGCTGCCGGCCGTGACATGACTCGTCGGGCAGCATAGCAGGAAAGATGGACGAGCGAACTGTGAGAGCGTCCACACGAATAGCAGCGCACTGGAGATTTTTCCCGGCAAGCACCGCCTTTCCTCCGCTATTTAAGCAGACCCACGGCCACCACAGCGCCTCTAATCCACTTGACCGCCACATCCCAGTCGCAGCTGCCGTAAGCTGAGCTCAAGCTTCTTCCCCAAACCGAAATCACTGCCATCGTCGATCTGCTCCTGTGAACCTTTCTTGAACCGACCAAAGGCAAGGTGAGCACCACCGGCATCCTCTCTACCTCCCTCGCCTGCTGAATCGTTGATTCCATTGTCTTCCCAAGCCGTCACCGAGCTCTGCCTGCCATGGCCGCCACCCCCGATGCAGCAGCTATTCCCCATGGCCTCCACCCAAACTGCTACCTCAAATGGTCAAGCCGTGAACCCCGGAGTCATTTCCCCCACTCTCTGGTTGCCTCTCCCCCTTTCCCCAGTGCTAGCCAAAGCTTTCCCGAGCTCGTTCATGGCGGACAGAGAAGAAGAACGAACGAATTCTATCCTTTTCACTGGTCTGCGTTGAGGCAAGTTGACCAAACGTGATGGGCCAAGATTAACGGAAACCCACACAACTAAACCAATCAGCTTGCGTGCTTCACAACCAGGCCAACCAGAGATGAGACCAAGTCCCCCTAAGCCCAACCACGTGAAGCAGGCCCGTACTAACATGTTTCCTCTTTATTTTCGTAATTACCAAACCCACTATACTGTTTAGACCATATCTCATTCATCCTAACTCCGATTGACCCAATTCTTCTTCCCAAATTCATATAAAATCAAAATCTATCAAATGAAACCAATGTTTGTATGATGTGCTGATGTTTGTTTGTATGTTTGAATGATTGTTGTTTGCGCATCGCGAATCGGAAATAGAACCCGTGCATGAAGGAAAACCGGAGGAACCGAACAAACCGGAGTTCGACGCAGAGGACTCCTACGCCAGCGAAGGCAAGTCTTATTGACCCCTGCTTGATCATATTGCACCTATTGTGATGAACTACCCATTACGGCCTTTAGTATAGGTTATTGCATATGATACCGATATTGTGCCGAGTGAATGAGATGAACCTTGTCACTACCTTGACAGCATATTGTTATGATGTCTTGCATGATGATATGTTTGGTTGTTCTTGAATATTCTGAGCTGAACTTGTAAATGAGATGAGATGTTGACCGGAGCAGTATTTGGGATAGTGGATGTGTAAGCGCTACCGTGGTGGTAGACTTACGTTCCGGTGCTACCATGGAGGTAGGCTCGAGGTTATGATTTTGTGGATGGTGACTACCCTGGTGAACCCTAAGGATCGAGCTTTAAAGCGCATCCCATCGGCGGTGGGATTGTTGATAAAATTCATCCCGACCCATCAAGGCAAGGAACTTCTCGTGGAGATCCATGTTGGCATATGTGGACACCACGCAGCCACGAGGTTGCCAGTGGGCAAGGCCTTCCGCCAAGGTTTCTACTTGCCGACAGCACTGCACGACGCGGAGGAGGTCGTCTGCATGTGCAAGGGGTGTTAGTTCTATGCTAGGCAGATCCACTTGCCAGCGTAGGCGCTTCAGACCATCCCCCTCACCTGGCCGTTCGCGGTCTGGGGTATCGATATGGTCGGGCCTCTCAGGAAGGTCCTGGTGGTTTCACTTACCTGCTCGTCGCGGTGGACAAGTTCACCAAGTGAATTGAGCCGACACCCATCACCAAAACCAACTCCCAAGAGGCCATCAAGTTCTTCCTAGACATCGTCTACCAATTTGGTGTGTCAAACATCCTCATCACAGACAACAGGACCAACTTCACAGGCAAGAAGTTCTTGGAGTTCACCGACGAATATGGGATCAGGATCAACTAGGCCTCGATCGGACACCCTCGCACCAATGGGCAGGTGGAGAGGGCGAATGGCATGGTCCTGCAAGGGCTCAAGCCTCGTATCTTCGACCAGCTCAACAAGTTTGCTGGGCGGTGGGTCCAGGAGCTCCCAGCCATCCTCTGGAGCCTAAGGACAAAATCGGTCCATGGGGTTCGCCCTTTTCTTCCTAACATACGTGGCAGAAGCGGTTCTTCCCTCCGACCTAGACTATGGCGCCCCAAGGGTAAAACCTTTGACACCGAGCCACGGAGGCTCAGCACGATATGGTTGACTTATTGGATGAGGCCCGGGAGACGGGCTTGATCCGCTCTGCTCGCTACCAGCAAACTATTCGCATGTACCACGAGAGGAACATCCGAGGAAGAACCCTCGAAGTCGGCGACTTGGTGCTGCGGAGCGCCCAGTCGACCAAGGACAAGCACAAGCTTACTTCCCCCTGGGAAGGACCCTACACGATAGCTGAGGTGGTCCGGCCAGCAACCTGCCGACTGAAGGACAGCGACAACAACATCCTCACCAACACTTGGAACATTGAGCAGTTACGTCGTTTCTTCCCCTAAATTCACTCCTTCACGTGCGCTCCTTTAAACGACAACTCCTACAGCGACCCAGCCCAAGCACTCTTGGCCCGGGTTGCTCGGGGGCCCCATGGGGTACACCGCCACATGCACTGCTACCCCCTCTTTCCTTTTGCAAATCACGCACAAAAAGGCAACTTTTTTCGACCGAGCGAAAGGGCGACCCGTTCCTCCCGCGCAACCTAAGTGATTTTTGTTGGGCCACTAGCGCACTGAACCCTCGTCACAACCTACGGTGAACTAGCAGCTGACGCCACACGGGCCAGCCCCCGGATACATGCTGCAGCCTACGGTTAATGAGCAGGTTTGAAAGGAAAAGTGCGAAGGCAGAAATCACTCCAGGAAACAAAGGGATACGGGCGGGACCAGCTTCCCAAAAACCCATAAAATGAAAATGATTACAAACATTTGGATCGTTCACTCGGGGGCCCTTCAAGACCCCACACAAACTACTCTAGAAATGAAAGCTAACTATGCAACAAATCTTTCTACTGCGGCCCCTTGTCCGTGTTGGCTGACGACATGGACGGGAGGAGCTGCACTGTAGGGTCGATCGGAGGATTTCCATGATCGGGAGCTGGCCTGGTCAGGACAGCTCTTGACTCAGTACATCGGACGCTGCCTCTGCCCAGAGTCACTTCCATCTCCGCGCGACGGGCCTCCTTCACCCACTCCACGTGAGAGCGGAAAAGGGTCGGGGGGAAGCGGCGCAGGCGGAATAGAGTAAAGGGGCTGGCTCTGGCAGATTGGAATGGTGCAAGGGCGAGATGAGGAAGACGACGACCTCCGCCCCTCTCCCCTTTTAAAGGGGCGCCAAGTGGAAGCCCAACCGACAGGGCATGGCGCGTGGCGCGGGGGTCCACCATGACTGTAGCATGGGTGGAGAAACGAGGCGACGCTCTAACTTCCCAAGTATGTCTCCTCGGGCCTCGCCCCCGATCAATAACAACATCTAATAAGCGGGCGGTACAAGCCTCCCAAATATCATTAAAGCAAGAATGATTACAAACACCTAGAATTGTTCACTCGGGGGCCCTTCATACATTGTTCAAAACATATCTACAAAATGTCTCCAAGGTCGACACGACCGCCGCTACATCAACCGCAAGAGCCCCCTAGACACCGTCTTGGCCCGAGTCAGCGCCCCTCGTGAGGATGTCATCGACGTCGACCTCCATAGCAATGGCAGCAGCGGCTCCAGCAAACACAATGACGAGCGCCCTCCGCTCCTGGTGGCTGGTCTCCACCGGGAACCTGAGTTCCTGCCGGACCAAACCCGCGCCGAGGCCAACTTGTGGCGGCCCCTTGGAAAACGCCTAACGCCACCGCGCCCCTGACCTGGTGCGGCAGGGACCGGAAACGGTCGGGTAGCAGCTGCCCCTCCGGCCTCACCACCCTCACCGCATCAAGCGCCACGCGGGCAAGAGCCTCGTGGCGGCCTTCCAGGTCATTCAGGCGGCAGCGCAGATCCTCCGCCTCAAGACGAGAAGCAGCCACCTCCTCCTCCAAACCGAAAACACGGAGGGTTAAGAACGCTACAACCACTTTGGAAATAAAAATAAATGGAAGCCCTCAGCATACGGGACACACCTGCTGCCCGAGCGTGGGCATCTGCGGCCTCAGCTAAGGCCGAAGTCGTCTCCTCCTCCAACCACGAAGGGCGGCTTGGACGGCGGGAGGTCGGACTCCAGCCTGCCAATCTCTCGCATCGCATCCGAGTACCGGCCCCTGGCCTCGAACGCCTCGCGGACAAGGTCCCGAATCTCTCTACGCTGACCCCAGTTGGACTCGGAGAAAGAGGACGATCCCGGCGACACCGACGCCATGGCGGTGGAGGGTTCTACAACTGCTCCACGCGCGGTGATGAAGTCCCGAGGACCCGTGGAGATAGCTCTGCACAAAAGCAGAGCCAAACATCACCAATCACGGGCAAGAGCACAGCCACAGGGTGAACAACGCTTACCCCTGATGGTGTAGGATCTCCCGGAGGCACGGTGGCCCTCGAGGCGGAGCACTGGAGCCCTCGTCCGCCGGGTGCTTCTCTCCCACCATCTCGCAAAAGGGTAAGAAAAACAGGAGAACCTCTCCTTCTCTTCTAAACGAAAAGCTAACTTTCGCTGGTGAGAGCATCTGGCCGGGATGGAGAAGCCTTAAAATGAGACCCTAACACCACGCAGTGCACGACCCCAGGGAGAGGAAAAGGTATGAATTCTCCCCCTCCAATTCGAATTAAATCAAAACAGGGAAAGTCAGCAGGCGCAGTTACTCCCGCCGATCTCGAAAATCATGGCGGAGCAAGTGCCCCATCGCCTCCGTGGCAGTATTGCCTCCGGTGCGCTCCCCAAAAAACTGCACAAGCACTCTGACTTCCCAAGTAAGCTTCAATAGGCCACGTCCTCATTCGATATTCGCATTTAATTGATCGATTTTCAAATTGCCCTAAAACCAAAAAGGCACAGAAAGCACGCCGATGGGTCCTAACTCGGGAACCCGACCGACCAAGGTTTGAAGGCTGGTCCACGAAGGACTCGAGGCCGCCTCACATCAAATGGAGCCTAGGGAGAAAACGCAGATGAGCCCTAGTGGCCCTCGCCCGACCTGCTCAGGCAGCAATTCGGGTCATCTTGACCTTCTCATCCGATCCGGACCTTAAGCCATGCTCACAGAATCTCCATCAAGGAAAGGCCAACAGGGCACCTGAGTCGGTCGGACGAGCCAGACATCTGCCGGGAGGTGGGTCGTGGAGCAGTGGAATGCCACCTGCGGGTTATGCCGATCCCATCACAAACGGCGAAACCGGATTCCACTCGGATGCCTGAAATTATGCTCGGGCACACCCGTCAGGAGCTCACTGAGCCCGTCACTCGAGCCATCGAGGCAAGTGACGCCTGCTCAGCCCCTCCAGTTGTGGAGACCGTGGACAGGGTTACCTCCACGCGTGCACGCATATGATACCTCGACCTGACCGCCTTCCTTTATGACAAAGGCCGCGGCAAGTTGGGCTACTGTGTTCATACTCCGAAAAAATGACAAACCTTTAGCCTCCGACTGGACTTGTGGTCGGGCGCGGCAGATACAAAGCACTCCAGAATAACGCGTTTTATTTCTGGCAGATAAACATTACGAAGTATAGTCGGCCCATGGCCACTACAAAGTAAAAAAAAACATGTTACCACCACAAGGGTGGTAACGTTGGAAGCCTTGAGGAGAGCTGCTGCAAGTGCGGGAAGACTGGGAGGAGCATCTTCCTCGCAAGCCTTCTTCTTGCAGCCCCCTTCCTCAAGGGCACCTTGGCAGGGGACGCCAGCGAGCAGTCCATTTGCCGCCGCCGCCAACTAAACTCCCTCGCCGCCTCAAGTGATAGCAAGGAGCTCTATCTCCCGGGCAGCTCCCGCAGGCACAGCTCACATCGGGAAGGGATGAGGAGTTCCTCCCCGTACCTAGACCCGAACAGTGGAAACACTGACACATCCTCCCCCGGGAGCCTACGCCTCCCCCGTGGTCGCCCAAGGCACCTGGGGAAGCTGCACCGATTGCCCAACAGAGATGGTGCCCTACTTGTGCACCCGCTCCCCTCGATCATCTAAGCCAAGCACTCGGAGGACCAAGCTTGGGAGAAGCCCGGGCACACGGCGTCGCCCACGCGCTATCCTCTACCGCTCGCAAGCGTTCTTCTAGCACCATATGCTGGAGGAACCACCGGCTCCATCAGGTGGACGCACATCAGCTGAGAGCAACTCCATTATACAAGACAAGGCTTGCCCACGACTCAGGTTGTGGATGGGTTCAAAAATTGGGTCCCGGGGGCCAAAATTTATAGATGCTCGGGCACCTCCTATCCCAAAAGCCAGCTTCGCCGCATGGATCGCGGCTCTGCCTCAAAAGCATGGAAATCCTCACGGGGAAATAGGGAGGAGCCCATCTGCGGTAGGCCGACGCGACGGATCGGGCAGGCATCGATGTTCCAAACCAAAAGGCTGGCAGCTGGTACCGCTGCGGCACACTTATTGTGCGATCAGATCAAGGCAACCCCGATTGACTCGCAGTCACAAGGGGAGCCTCTTCTACATGGTGTCTCTTTGCAACTGAGGCAAAGCGATACGACCTCTCACTCTGAAGAAAAGCACGGCACGGTGAAAATGGCGCCTTCATGATTAAACAAATCGCAAAGCCGCTCGGGGGCCTCTGACTGGTCCAGGGACCCGGGCCCACTTCGTGCTGGCATTCTGGATGGCCTAAGACCACGCGTGGGTCAAACGGGCGCCCTCCTGGGCCATGACTTTCTCCAGGCCGTCCAGGCTCACGGTCCCGACTGACCGGTCAGTCGGCTGGAGCCTCGGCCCGCGTCCCCGACCGAGGGGGCAGCCGAGGCCTAGGTCCGTACTATGGTTTTGACCTAAGACGCCAATCGAACTCTGCCATGCACGTGTCACTTTCCCCGACCGACGAGGTCGGGGCCGTCCAGTCCTCGCACACTAACCGTCCTCGGGGCTAGGTGCTGAGGATAAGGACGGATGCACCAGAGTCAAATGAAGACCTTCTTAAGTCGTTCCCAGGAGTCGATGGAGTTGCTGCCGAGGCTCTCCAGCCAAGTGAGCGGTGCAGGATCCAAAGCCATCGGGAAGTAGACGACTTTGGTGATATTTGAGCCCCCTGCGACCTCAATGGCCATGGAGTAGCAACGGAGCCACTGCTGGGGAGCCTGCTTGCCGTCGTACTTGGTGATACCGATCGGCTTGAAACCCTCTAGGTACTTGTAGCTGCTGAAACGAGCAGAGAAAGCAGGAAATCGATCGCTACAGTCAGTACCTTCAGTTTCGACTTCTTCGCGGGTCTTGCGCCTGGAGGAGATCACGGTGCGCGCGTCGCGACCTTCATTGATGTGCTGGCGCAGGTCCTCCGGGGGAGGTCGTCGATTGGCCTGTCGCAGATGACCCCCTTGCGGTGGCTGTTGCCTCCCGACAGGGGCCTGGCTCCCACGTGCGTTGTCGTTGCTGATCTGGTGTTGAGGACGGCCACCAGCCGTTCGACTGCGAGCCTGACTTCGACTCTCATCCACGCGTTCTTCCCGGATGATGGATGCCAGATTGTGTTGATCCAGCTGGATCCAAGCCCTCTGCGCATAGAGGAGTGCTTGACGTACCTCCGGATCGTGGCTGCGCTCGAGGATGGCCGTCACCCTGGCGATGTTGGCCACCGGAGTCCTGAAACCCCGCTCGCTTACAGCAGCAAACTCAGGGTCGAGCTTGCGATGCATAGATCGCCTTCGCTCGTTAGCCCTCCTCCGCCGGATTGTGCGGGCCCTGTTCCTAGCCCTCCGCGTCTCACAATCGGCGTCGTTCTTGTCATCGACGTTGGCCGTGATCTCATCTTCGGAGATCGCTTCGAAGTTGTCGATGGGAAAGTCCCCACCGTCCTCGCCTTCTTCGGCCATCAGCACCTGGCGGGAGGAGAGGTCATGAGAGCTTTCGTCGACTAGTTCAGTCGACCCCTCCGCCACCGCAGCCAATGGCTTGCCCTCTTGGAAGGGCAATGGCTCGAGGTGAGCCACAAGCCGGCCCTCTGTCTCGAGTAGATCGGAGAGCATCATGCCCCCCCAATGCACAATGCGCCCCTTCGGCAAAGAGGTAATCACCAAATCACCGGGGCCAGAACAACCCGAAGCCCCCCGACACGCGGTGGCTTCAGGCTTTCCGTCTTGGAGCAGCAAGTCTAGCTCCTTCTCTAACATGGAGAGGGACCCAGATGCGTTGGCCTCCTAAAGATCAGTGGCCGGTTTGCATGAGCCGAGTTGAGTCCAACCATGCGAATCCCTAGATTGGAACAAGTCCAAACCAGGGGTAGTTGTCGCAACATCAGAAGAAGTCGAGCCTGGAGCAGACTCCACCTCGACCTGTGCTGCGGGAGTATGAAGCGGCAAGTTGTCGAGCTTGTCGACGAACTTGTCGAGGCCGCTGCGAGGATCCGCAGCGAGGGTTTTTGGCTTCATGTCGACGAGGAATCGCCGAAAACTATCCGCACCATCTGCGATGCAGACCCACGAGCCAAAAACGAACGTCGTACCCTGAGAGGGAACTGACCTGATGAAGTTGAAAGACGCCATCGAGCTCGCCGGTGGATCTTCGACGCGCTCCCCTACCTGGCGCGCCAGCTGTCGGTGTTTAACCGGCTGCCCACCGAGGGATATACCCAAGGTGGTAAGTTTTGGGTGAGGAGACGTCGAGATCGGGAACTCGAAGGTGCAAGGAACACAAGACTTTTAGACAGGTTCGGGCCGCACGGAACGTAACACCCTACGTCCTGTATGGTGGTTTGTATTCCCTTTGGTGTAGAATGACCTGATGATCTTCTGTTTTTAGGGGGGTCCCTGACCTCCCTTATATATCCGAGAGGTCAGGGTTATAAAGATGCTAACCAACCTCCGTCGAGGGATCATACCAGAGCATATCTCGAGTAGATCCTCTCCGTGTTGGTTAGCTCTATCTCCTATTTAAACGGGATAAATAAGAGATAAATAAAATGAATAAGAGATAAGACGGGCTTAATCTCTTAGACTACGTAATGTGCCCAGTCCGGTGGCCCCGGGTCTGACACTACCGTAAAGGGCCAACCACTCTCCCCACGGGGGGTTACAGTCCCTCTTACTGCCGCTGCAGGAGGACATTGTTTCACCTGCCCGTCCTCGTGAAGGGACGGTACACAATGTCATCACAACGCGGCAGACACGCCTCCATCACAACGGAGTGACGAGGCGTAGAGCCAGGGACGAAGCGTGACTACCGTACCTACTTATCGTCGCACTCTCATCCCCGACCGACGGAGCATGATGCACAACGACAAGATAAGACGGCCGCCCCACGACGGAGGACCTGGGCGGTGGTCTTCGGACAGCCCGGCTGATAGAGTTGGTGGCCCCGAATGACGGAGCTAATGACCCCGACCAGCGAAGGAAGGAATACTCTTCCTTTCTACCTCAGTCTTTCTACCCTTAGTTGCCCTGTAATGGATGACCCCCTTCTGGACTATAAAAGGGAGGGTCATTCGCGTAGGAAGGAGATGGTGAGAAGCTAGATCTCGATAGATCTCGATCGTACCACATCATCTACTCGTAAGCTTGTAACTTCCCAAACTCTCACAAGCACATGGGCTCGAGCAATGCAACCGACTGGACGTAGGGCAAGATTGCCTGAACCAGTATAAATCTTGAGCCACTATGTACTAGGCCACATCCGATCATGATGCGCGATACACATTTCGAGTTGGTTTAGCTGCGAGCCATTTCCGGAACCGACAGCTTCCTAATTAGACTCGCGCATAGGTGATTAAGCTAATAGGTTGATTATTGGTCTAAAACAAAACTAATAGATTAATAACTCGAGATTTTTTGTGCCTCGATTTGTACAACTAGAGAACCAAGTAGGAGTAGAACATGTACGTACTTACATTCTTGGTTTCTTTTCAAAAGAAAAACATTCTTGGTTCTTTTAGGTGAACATGACAACAGCTTACAGTCTGTTTCATTCTCTGCTGATATTAGTTCAAGCTAAGAAGGCCGGATTGCTTAGGTGTTCATAGACTCACACATTTGTGATTCCATCCCTTTGAAAACTCACATAGCCACATAGGGCAACTAATACTATTGAAATCGTTCTCCTATGTGCATAGCAAGTTTGAATTAAATGTTAAAACTTCTTACCACAATCTTCCACATATTTTTCTTAATCATGATTAGACAATGTTTTTGCACGTTTTGCGGTATACTTGTGATAACTTTTCTTTTAGAGTAGATTCTGAACCGACATAGTAAATATTATATATACGTGTCAAGATTCTCTGAGACAAAGTTTATAATTCCATCTTTGTATAAAAGTTAATAAGTGAGAGGATCCCACACACACGACATGTGCATTTGGTGTTTGCACTTTTGCACCAAATAGATATTTACACTAATGCAATCATGTTTCCTCTACAACAGATCAGAAGCAAAATTGTCTGGATCATTTAACCACTTCGCCTAACAAGTAACGACAGCTCTCTCTCTCGCCCGCTCCCCCTAAGGATTGCCTGATTAGGGGACGTACTCCTATCTATCTCGTGAAAGATGGATAGCCGGTGTATCTTTAAACCCAACTACGGCCCAACAAAGCCCAATCAACAGCAAGCCACCGGATATTTTTAGGCTGCGCTAAAAAAACCGTACAAACCTCCGTAACAGGCCCGCAAGATGGCAGAAAAATAGAATTAAGCCCTGGCTGCAACGGTGGCTTGTTGTGCATGCCGGTTTATTCTTTTACTCTATTTTTTCCTTTAATGTGTTTGTTATTTTTAGTCTTTGTGATTAACTCGCTATGTTTATAATTCTGTGCTTTCAACATTTTGAGTAACTGGGTTCAAAAGCTTTTTAGAACCCCATTCGACAATTTAGAAAACTAGTTCAACATTTCTATAAAAATGTTGAAATAATATTAAAATGTTGATTAATATGTAATTAGTAGTCAACATTTAGAAATATGAGATCCAACATTTCTTCAAACCTAGTCCAACATTTTGCAAAAATCATTTCGATATTTTCATTTAAATGTTGAAGTAATATATTCAACATGTTGAAACGGTTAATTGGAAATGTTGAATATTAAAAATATAAAAAATATATTCATATTGGATCTTATTTTGTTATGTTAATTCTAAATAACATTATATTTCAAACGATTTTGAAATTAGATAAACGGTGCAAGAGATAAATGCTTTTAAAGTTTGAAAACAAACTAACGGTGCTCACTTATCCTTCCAACCGAAGTCTGCCACGTGTAAAGCCCAAGCGTCAGAATGTGCATGGCCGATGCCTCGTGCGGCCGTGCGCCTACATCCGCGTGGAATCTCAACCATTCACGGTTCCAACAGGAATCACAAATATTGGTAGGCGTGTATGCTTATTTCTTCCGGAAAATATATAGGAATTCTCGTCTAATTAGATCCAGTAGTAGGCCGCCCATAGGCTAGAAAATTCGGTCCAAAATTTTTTTTTTAAGTAAAATAGTAGGAGCTCTGCCTTTCAATCAAGACGAAAGATGAGAAAAATAGTGAATTCTTAAGCAACTGCGTAGATTTATAGGATCAGTTACTATTCTTTTTTGTTTTGCTGGGTTCTTCAGATTTAACCAAAAGAAGACCTACCTGCAATCAGCCCCTCGAGGATAACGGAATTAACCAATTTTTATCTTTTTCTGTGCCAGGAACCAGATTTGAACTGGTGACACGAGGGGAGCCTACAACTTCGCCAAAGCCGACTAGCATCCCTTTCCACTGAGATCCTTTCCTTCCTTTCTATAGGAAATGACAGATGTTGCTTGAGGATCCACGAATCAAATGATATTTTTTTTCTAATTTCTGCCGCTTCTTCTCCCTCTGAATCAAACTTTTTTTTGCCATAATGTGCCGGTCGTTAACTCCTCGCTAGCTGCCGCCGTTTTTAGGACCGACCGCGGTTCGGATAGACTGATTCTGCGATTTGTAGTACGGTCATTTCACTCGAATCCACTGGCCTGAGAGGCGGTGGTTTACCCTGTGGCGGATGTCAGCGGTTCGAGCCCATGACTCTCTATCTTCAAGTGATCTTTGCCCCTCGAATGGAAAAATCCAATTCAATGAGGATTTGGCGCATATCCGGAAGGGAGCAAATACGATCAATTGTTATAGATTGACTTCTCCTGTTGCTTGATTTGGTGAGTCAAGTGTGTTTCCGACTCCTGCCAAGCTTAAAAAAGGCACCCCTTCTCCCGAAGCTACGGGGCTATTTTGCCGAGTTCCTTAGAGAGAGCCTTTTACGGAACTGCGAAATCCGAATACCAGCTACTAACCCCGGCCAGGCACCCTCCCGGTAGTGCCAGGGTCTCACGATCAGAATGGTATCTTTCCGGACCACGAATCCGGAAAGCGCTGGTTCGATCCCAGCTCGTGAGCTCGTAAGTTCCAGTATGAGTACAGCGCCGAACATAAAGCTTGTGAAGATCCTTCAATCAAAGATAGATAGCTCGGATAGATCGGGTATCCGAAAACATATCTTGGGGACGGCCTAAAGCACTCATGGTATCATTATGAATGTACAAGCTAAAACTGTGAAAACCAGAAATGTGGAAATCGACCCCGGCCTATTTTCTTGCCCCTTCAGTTTGAGAGTTTCTGATCCGGTCTCTTCTTTCACAAAACGCAAATCCTTTTGGTATGAACTTGGGGAATATATTTAATTTATTTACTTCTGATGGAAATAGACTGACTACCGGAGATATTCATTAAGTTACATTACCTGCTGCACCGAGCATTGATTTGAAAAAGGTGGCTTAACTAATGAAAGAAAGATGGAACCAGATGCTTTTGTCTTCAATTCTGCTTATCTGAGTTAGTGATCTAAGATAGTAATCCTGGTCTTTTTTTTGTGTGGAATCCGCAGCTGCTGGATATGATCAATGTAAAGATTTGATTTTCTAGACTGAAAACAGTGATGTTTCTCAGACCCGCTGCGCGCGCGCCTTCTCCAAGAAAGCTCGATTTATTAGGCGATATGAGGGTTTTCCAACTTGAGCCCAACTCACCTTAATGAAAACTGTATATGGAGTCAGCCCAACTCGCCTTCTCGCTCTCCTCGCGGCGCTCCTTGCTCGCGGAGCGGCTACTCCATCCGACTAGTTCCGGGTTCGAGTCCCGGGCAACCCTTTCGTTGAAGATCTCAGTTCTTTCGCGCATATGGAGTCAGTCCATCCCTACAAGAAAAGGGGTAACCAAACGAGAGGTCTACTGGGTACTCGAATAATAACCACTCACGCAATGCCACAGGGCACATAACAACTCTAGGTCATCATTGCCGAGCATGGTTGCAAAATATCTAGCAGCTCCAACTCCCCATGACTAACCCCAGGACTAACCCCAGACGACTAGTGATGCCAAAACAAGCGGGTTCGAAGCAAGAAGCCACGGCAGATCATCGTTGCCAAGCTCAAGACAAAGCAGCTCCAACTTTCTGCCAGGACCCACACCCCGCCCCCGGCAAATGCCAAATCTCCCAAGCGAAAAAACAGGCGCTGAAGATTGGGGTTCACCTCGTGTTATTGTTGCCGAGCCATGCCTCCAACACAGCAACTCCGACTTCACGCTGCTAAGTTCCACCTCCTCAAGTCAACGGGATGCTTTGTTCACCAGGAAGGACATCATGAAGGAAGGACATCATGACTGAGGGTGTGTTCGTTTCCCCTTAGAGGGCTCTAAAAAACTTTAGAGTGCTCGCTCCCTGTAAAGAATCGCGGCCTCTAAGGGAAGGACACTCGCGCGATTAGAGGCCGGATTAGAGACCGGTTCGGTGCCAAACCTCTAAACTTTATGTTTCACACCTTTAGACACTGGACACCGGAAACGAACGGACCCTGAGACGAATTCTAACAGTGACGCCTTTGAGAACGAAATGACGCTGAAAGCGCCGCCGCCACTCGTCCAAAATTGGACTGGGTTTTCACCTATGGAAGACCATAGATGTGCCGGAGGGATACGACGCCCTCAACAGGAAAAACGGCGCACACGGGCGTCACTGTCGTCGAGGCTTTCGGCCAAGGTCCCCCGGCACAAACGCCGCGCCAGGATGCCGGAACCCTAGCTCGCCGCCACCACCACCGTCGTTGCCCTGACGTCCCGTAGCAGCCCTTCCAGAGGGGAATCGACGCGCCGGCTGCGCCTTGCAGCCGCGTAGTCGCGTCGACCGCCACCCCCTCCGACTGGCTACCCATGGAGACCGGGCATCCCCTGCCGTGCACGCAACACTGCCGGTCGGTGCACCCCGCCGCCGAGGCGTCACGCCTCCCTCAGGCAAGGACACCGCCGGGTCCCTCAGCTCGCGGCTTGCAAGGTGAAGCGCCGGCAGCCGGACCACCGCCCAGACCCCCGGTCGACGACCTTGCCACACCATCGCGCCGCACTCCGCAGCCGACCGCCCGCGGTCCACGCCTCGCGCCGCCTTCCGCGGCCGCCGCCATGCGCTGTCGTCCGTAGCCGCCAGGCAGCAGCGCGGTACTCGCGCCGCCTTCCACCCGCCCTCGCGCAGGTCCTGGCCTCAGGGCTGCAGATCCGCCCGAGGAGGCAGCGGCTCCGTCCCTGGGGGCCACGGATCCGGCCGATGGAGCACCGGAGCAGCCCCTAGGAGCCGTCGGAGAAGAACGCCGCCGCCGCCCGCACAACGCGCCAGGACGCTTCCCGGCTGAGACGCCCCGCCGCCTCCCTCCTTGCTGGTGCCGGGCTTCCGGTCCCCAGCTCGGGCGACCGCGAGGAGGAGGGGGAGGAGGGAGGAAGCCCGGCGGCGGTGCTGCGAGGTTCCCCCGTGCCACCTGCGGGACGCGGGGGGCGGTGGAACATCCTCGAGTGTTTAAGAATTAAGACCTGCAAAACTGGCCGTATTAGGCCCAGATCAACTTCCTTTCCACCAGCCCGCTACACGCCTGTCACCACCACCAGCAGGCACTACCATCACGCGGCTCCACGCCACGACGCCCCGCGCTGGCGCCGCCATTTCGTCGAACACCTGGTTGGCGGTCGTCCCCGGAGCACCGCCGCTCCCTCCGGCACGATGCCGCGGCTGGCGATCGGGATGGCGAGGACCTCGGCGGAACGAAGTCATCACGTATAAGTGGAGGGGCGACGAGGACAAGAAAGAGGTCAGCGCGGCACCGCGGTTCAAGGGGCGGGGGGCCAAGAAAGAGGCCACCGAGATCGTTTGGGCATTTCCGTGGAACCGACCCGGCGTGACATTGCATTTACCCCTTATAAATTCTCGAATCAGCAAGCCGCCGTAACCGTTTCCGCACGGGAGAATTTCAAAGCCTGAGAACTCCGGGGAGGAGGAATGGAGGAACGAGGGCGCAGCGCGACGCCGACACCGCAGCCGCGCACCTCCCCGCTCGCCGCGGCGGCGCGGCCGTCGTGGAGGGACGTCCCCGACAACATCCTCGTCCGCATCTCCGCCTTCCTCCGCTGCCACGCTGACCGCGTCCACATGGCCTGCGCCAGCAAGCTGTGGAGCGCCGCGGTGCGGGGGCTAGGGCGCCCGCCGCCGCTCGTGCTGCCCCCGCTCCCACCGCTGCCGCCCCAGCTCCCGTGGCTCATCTTCCCCAACACAGCGACGCCCACCTTCTACAGCCCGATCGCCCGCCGCCACCACCGGCTCGGCCGGCTCCCGCCCGACGTCCGCCGCGCGCGCTGCTGCGGCTCGGGCGACGGCGGTTGGCTCGTCCTCGCGCTCGACTCGCGCCACTCGCACGCGCTCTACAACCTCAACACCAGCCGGCGCATCGCGCTCCCGTCGACCTTCACGACCCCGGCGGACCAGGACTTACCGCTGGTCGTGCGCGCCGCCACGATCTCCGCCCCGCCGTCCGGCACCGACCGGTACATGGTCGCCGCCATCGTGCTCGTCGGCAACCGTTCCACCGCCGCGTTCTGGAGCGAGGGCAGCGAGAGCTGGTTCTCGACGGGGGCTCTGCTGGATGCGAGGCCGCAGGATGCCATCTACCACGGGGGCGCCCGCGCCTTCTTCTTCGTCACATCCCGCGAGGACGTCGTCTCGTTCCGGCCGACGTACGGCTGGAACAACAACGTGAACCTGGCCCGCGTGGACTACGACATGCAGCCGCGGGGGGACTACGCCGACGACGTCGGCTTCCTCGAAGAGACGGGCCTGGGCACGATGAGGCGATACCTCGTGGAGTCCCGGGGGCGCCTGCTCATGGTCGTCAGGTGCTTCTACTACGAGGGCGGCCGCACGGAGGTGATCCGGGTTTTCGAGTTCCACGTCAAGCCTCCGGCGGGCAACGGCCAGCGGCCTTGCGCGACCTGGAAGCACCTAGGCACCGGACTGGATGGCCGGATGCTGTTCCTGGGGCGGGGCTGCTCCAGGTCCTTCGAGGTCGCTCGCTACGATGGGTTCCAGGAGTCCATGATCTATTTCCTGGACGACGGCTTGGTCTCCGTGCCATCGGTGGACGACAGGACGCTGTACTCCTTCACCGACATGGGCAGGTACGACATGGGGGGGATTGCCACCGCGCCATGGCCTGTGGGTCTCTACCCGACCAGGTCCGACAATGCTCCCCCAACCTGGTGGCTCCATTGACCTGACGATTCTTGCATCCTTCGTCTTACGATCTTCCCTTAACGATCAATCGTGCACTGCACGCTTTGTTGCGCATACTATGCTGGCGTATTTCGGTGGCTGTTGTGTCCTCTCGTCCATGTGTACTGCGAGGTGCTGAGACATTTGGTATGGTTAATTGTGGTATGTGAGATGCTATGAGAGAAGGATGATGCTAGCTCGCTTTCGCTCTCTGTCTCTCTCTCTTGTGATGTTAAAATCTGTTCAGGTCCTGCAACTGAAAAATAGCTGTATAAATAGCAGATTCTGAAAGGATTTGCAGCTGAAGAACCCTCACTGGTTCTAAATTTCTAACATTCTTGGCATGTTACAATTCTGTGCTCTCTGCACCTTGTCATTGTGACATTGTCTCATGTACAGGGTCAAAGGATTGCGAGTTAAGTATACTCGAGCCACTTCTAGTTCAGGTCCTGCAACTGAAGATCAGTTGGAGAGAACGGATTTTGCAAGTGTTGCGGCTGAAGAGCCCCAACTGAATTTCCAATGTTCTTTTATTTGCATGTTGACAGTTTGGCACAAGTATTTTGTGGTCTTTGGTACATTGCCATGGCCTCATGTTCTCACATTGATTGAGGACATCGTAATCCTGTAAAAAGTACGTACTGGTAGTAGTTTCTTCAGGTTAATTCGTTACTGAAATCAAAATGCTGATCCATTTTTTACATTCGTTACACGTTGCAGCATGCTCTCTGTGTAGTGGCATCTTAGTCACAGAAATCGTGATTTTCGTCTAATCACGTTTGTTTATTCCGACTGACAGTTTTTTTTGGATAAAAAGAAGGCCCGTATAAGCTGATGTTCCTCTTGGCTATCACTTGCTGAGTGTGACGCAGTATCAATTAGCAACACGCATCGTTCCCAAAGAAATCTGAAACCGTGCCGCCTTTCCTGAATGGATGGGTATCCACCACCGTGCCCTCCCTGAATGAAGAAATGAGTACACAAGCATCACCCGAATCAAAGAGAACTCTTCATCAAAGCTATATCTTCCATCATTCTTTTATCAAACGTTCAAGAAAGGTTATCCAACTCAAATCCTTACTGAGAAGAACTGTCTTCAGGAGATGTCAGTTGGGGACCGAAGTGTTTGAACAAAAGAACAGAGGAGGGAGGTCTTGTGGACAAGGTGTATATTAGTCCCATTGCTAATCATGTTATTATCGCCAAAAGAGCATGTAATATAAATTAGGGAGATGCTAGGCTTCAGTCCCCTGAACAATTCATTTTCTCCTTTTGTTTCCTAATTTAACCATCTAAAATGAGTGTTTACTAATTATCGTTTCTCGTCGTCATCGTCATCATCATCATCGGCTTTCTCACGTCAAGAAAAATATACCAAACTACGTTAAACGGAGTACCGAAATGTTCATAGTTTTTGTAGATTTTACCGAACTGAATACCGAAATCCATCAAATAACAATGTACTGAAAATTATTCCCGACTTTGATTTGGACAAGCGAGTTTGTGGGCGTTTCCATTTCTCAGAGCACCGAAGGCGCCGCTGTCCCGTCCCCTCGTATAAAATTCTCGAACCATGACCGCCCCGGGCGCAACCGCTTCGTGGGCACACCACCGCAGGCGAAAAATTCAAAATCCTGAACGCCTGAGGAGAGGATGGAGCAGGAAGGAGAGCTCACCTTCGCGGCGACTCCGCAGCAGCGCACCTCCCCCCGCGCTGCGGCCGCGGAAGCTGCGGCGCCGTCGTGGGCGGACGTCCCCGACAACATCCTCGTCCGCGTCTCCGCCTTCCTCCGCTGCCGCGCGGACCGCGCCCACATGGCCTGCGCCAACTCGATGTGGAGGAGCCGTGCGGGGGGTGGGGCGCCCGCTCCCGCCGCTGCCGCCCCTGCTCCCGTGGCTCATCTTCCCCAACACCGAGACGCCCACGTTCTACAGCCCGATCACCCGCCGCTACCACCGGCTCCGCCTGCTCCCGCACGACGTCCGCGCCGCGCGCTTCTGCGGCTCGGGCGACGGCGGCTGGCTCGTCCTCGCGTTCGGCTCGCGCAACGGGTACGCGCTCTACAACCTCGACAACGGCGAGCGCATCCCGCTCCCGCCGGGGTTCAGGACCGCGAGGAACGCCCAGTTCCCGCTCGTCGTGCGAGCCGCCACGCTCTCCGGCGCGCCGTCCCCCGACACCCCCTACATGGTCGCCGCCATCGTGCTCGCCGCCTCCGGCAACATCGCCGCGTTCTGGAGCCCGGGCAGCGAAAGCTGGTTCTCGCCGGGGGGCCTGCGCAGGATGCGGCCGCAGGATGTCATCTTCTTCAACGGCGGCTTCATCTCCGTCGGGGCCAACGAGGGCGTCATCACGTTCTGGCCGGTACATGGCCCCCAAGGCAACGTGAGCTTTGCCCTCGTGGACTACGATATGCAGCTGCGCGAGGACTACGCCGAGGACCTCGTCTTCGTGCAGGGCCACGGCATGATGAACCGCTACCTCGTCGGGTCCCGGGGCCGCCTGCTTATGGTGGTCAGATACATCTACGACGATGGCACACTGACGCTCCGGGTCTTTGGGCTCCTTGTCACGGCACCAGCAACGGCCGACGTCCCGCGTCCTCGCGCGACCTGGGTGAATCTCGGCCAGGAGCTGGATGGCCAGATGTTGTTCCTGGGGCGGGGCTGCTCCAGGTCCTTCGAGGTCGCTGACTACGAGGGGTTCCAGGACTCCATGATCTACTACCTCGACGAGGAACACATGGTCTCCGGGCCATTGCATGGCGACAGGAGGCTCTACTCCTTCACTGACACGGGCAGGTACGACATGGATGAGGTTGCCACCGCGCCATGGCCTGAGGGTCTCTACCCGACCACGTCTGACAACGCTCCCCCAACCTGGTGGCTCCATTGACCTGACGATTTATGGCATCAATCGTGGCTATGATGTTCGGATGCTATTGTGCATTGCGTCCGGCCTCTCCTCTTTAGTTCGTCGTACTGAGTAGGTCTGAAACATTTGGTCTTGTTAATACATGCTAATTGCAGTTGTATGGGAGGGCTCCCATGTTTTGCAAGTATCGCAACTGAAAACCTCCACTGAATTTCTGATATTCTTTCAAGTTGGCACCAATTTCTTTATGCCCTTTGGTACACTTTGTGATTGTCTCATGTTAATCCTGTTCAGGTTGCTTGCTGCTTTAGTATAAAATGTGATCCTTCAGTAGGACAATTTTGCAGGTATAGCAGCTGAAAATCTTCATTCAGTTTCTGACATCTTGTGATCTGCTTTCTTGCCACAATTTTTCTGTTCTTCAGAAGCAACTGTCAGGTCTCTGTCCTGTACTTTTCTTTGAACTTTCTAAACGGATTCTGTATGCTAACATGAATATGTGAAAACATGAGTTCTGACAGTTTCTTCTGAACAGCATAGCAGTTTTTCTAGTCACCAGCTTACTGCTGCTCCCAATATCATTCAGTTCGCTATTGTGACACGGCGAGTTTTGTTTTGTGCTCTTTATTAACTTTATATGCTTTACCCAGATTTCACACTTCATCTCGTTTAATTAACGACCCTGAATTTTGGCGATGTTTGTGACCTAAAGGCATGCATTGCTATATCGTGGTTCAGTGCAAGTACTTGCGTACGTAAACCTGGCACACTGTTGTTTAGCCTTGTTCTGTTGACCATAACGCAACCAGAACAGTGGACGAAATGTGGATTACCTACGTGGCTTAGTTATAGATTGTTGCCTTAGTTAATCTGAATTTCAAATTGGGTCAGTGTTTTCGCCAGAGAGGCTACCCGATGCATACGTTGCTTATGGCAGATGTTTCGGATGACCATCGGCAGATTTTGCTTCTGGCTTTGCCGTCGCCGTTTTGAATCTTTTGATGCACCAGTCAGTGTAAATTGCAAGTCTTGGTTTTCGATGAAAACAGAGTTTGTTCAGCCAAAGATCTTGTGCAGTTTCAAGATAGGTGCCGATCAGGATTCACAGGTAGGTGGAGTGCAAAAGTCAATAGGGCTTAGGAAATTGTCCATTTATTACAAGCATAGAGATTGTCTGTACATACGCACAAAAAAGTACCTCCTGCTAGGGTGTCCAGCCCGAAGGGTGTGAGAGTATCCGTAGCCTCGCCCTATGCCTGTGGATGACCGGGCGGGCGGCGTGTTGTCACGTCACAGCGCCGCGCGCGTGAGCTGAGGGTAATTATGATCTGCTGCAGGAGGGCTGCGGCGTGCGCTGCTACAGTGTGCACGGAAGCTACAACACGGCAGGTTAACCCGGCTCCTCCACCCGTCAGCGGGAAGGAACCCAGTGTCAGCACGACTTACACTGTGCATGACACTGATAGTAGGTACTGTGCCGGTAAGGCGGCACTCGGCCATACCCTGGCAGAAGATATGCACATCAGCTTCCTGATCGAGGACTACAGAGAGGAGCTGGAGAGAAA
This sequence comes from Panicum hallii, assembly GCF_002211085.1. Classification (NCBI taxonomy): domain Eukaryota; kingdom Viridiplantae; phylum Streptophyta; class Magnoliopsida; order Poales; family Poaceae; genus Panicum; species Panicum hallii. The sequence continues at coordinate 17,285,388 of NC_038046.1, read as the reverse complement.
GATTTCCGAATCTATGGCATAAAGGCTCCAATGTATACGTTATTTAATATGCAGCCAGGCTCACCTGTCGGGGCCCCGCGCAGTGTACGCGCTCCCCTTGAGCCTATAAAAGGGGGAGCACGCTCGTTGGAACACAGGTTCACTCAAGTACACACACTCACGCCCTTGAAGTCTCACAAGCAATACAACATAAGGTGGACGTAGGGTTTTACGCTCCGGCGGCCTGAACCATGTGCTTTTCGTGTTCATCCACTTCTTGATCTAGTGTACCTTGACTTCCCCCAAACTCATCCTAGACTAGGATTAGGCGGGTGTATTCCGCCACCCGGCCGGAGATTTCCTTTGACAGATATCTATCCAGCTCTGACTTAGTAACACATAACATGAGTTTTATTGATATTTTAACCTTAAATTAGAATTATAACATATAGATTCTAGTACAATTTTTTTATTTGGAATGCAGCAGGAAATTACCAGACTTTTTTTTTGAGATTGGAAATTACCAGATTCTGGTATACTGGCAGAAGAGAAGAGGGGGCGCAGCAGAAAAACCAAAAGCAAAAGGCAAGCAAAACGGGCCTCGGATCAAAGTCGGTTCCGAGCCCATTCGCAAAAGCCCACCCTGAAAAGGCCCGCGTAACCGTCACAAGCGTCTTCCTCCTCCCAGTCCCAACCATTCGCCAGACCGCCACCGCCTCCCTCAAAACCCTAGGCCGCAAACAAAACTGCGCCTCGCTTAAACCCGCGAGCCCCCCGCATATGTTCTGCCCGGGCCCCTCCTAGCTACCACCCCCGCTAGAGCCGCCGCCCCCACCTCGCCGGCGGCCATGGCGACCCCGTCGTACGCGGCGGTGAAGTGCCTCAACACGTGCCCGTCAAGCCGCAAGCGCTTCTCGGTAGGCGTCTCCCCCGACGCCTGTTTCGCTGACACCGAATCGAGCTCGCGGACGGGTTCTGCGGGTGCTGATGGGCTCCATGTTTGCTTGTGCAGTTCAAGACCTTCTCGCAGCGGGTGGAGGAGATCGACATCGATGTGTACCGCAGCCTCCACGCGGTGAAGGCTGAGCCCTCCAGCGGCTCGTCCTTCTTCATCGACGCCCTCGTGGAGTGGAGGGTATGCGATTTCTCCTTCGCTTGCTTCGTTTATTCCAAGTTTTCTATCCTTAAAATCCACTTTTGAATCAACAGGGGAGCTTAATTTGGTGCTTAAAGCATCAGAAAGCGTTTAAATTGGCGCCTTAACTCTTGTTTGCTGATGCTGTCCTGTGCGTTATATTGTGTAATCTAGTCAGGATTACATCCAAGAAAATAGAAACAAGTGCTTTTTAAAATTCCACTCAGGGTGAAATGGAACCTTAGTTCCATCTAAATTGCTTATTTTTCTGATTGAATTAGCAGAGTCCAAGGTTGTGATAGAGAAACCTAGAATGTTGGGGGTCTACCCAAGAATTTTAGATTTGTTAGTTTATTTCTCATGCATAGGCTTGGATAGAAAATGATCTTACACGCTTTAATGCCCCAACTTCTTGCTTTCACCTAACATTTTTTCACTTAAGCCTTTCAATGCCAGCAAACTACACAGGTTCAATCTTGTGCTGTAGGAACTCTAGAAGCATGAAAAAACGTACAAGTTTCAACCACTCCCTGCTGCCAACCCCCCTCCCAAAATATTGATTGGCTCAACTTTTCCCAACCCTGTTAGAGCTGGTCTCTTTCTACCATCACCCTCCATTGCCATGCTTAAGCTGCATCATGCCCCTGTCACCTTTCTGGCCAATATCCAGCACCATGGTTTTCTAGGTTTCTCCTGGCTTGTGTCTTGGTCCACCGTCCACTACTATGCATGGCTTGGGTGAGTGCATCACTCTCAATTGGAATTCTACATTGACTGCTCCCACCACTGTTATTGCGTTGCACCACCTGCTAAATCAGGCACCACCATTGCTTCACTTTAGGCTTGCGCTTGGCATGTTACAGTTCAATGGTTATCATCATGCTCGATGCATGGTATAGAGGGGCTAATTGGGCAAGGGCCATTAACTCATGAATAGAGCTTAGAGGAGATGCTATTTTTTGAAAATTGAAAAGATTGAGCTGAATATGTAAGTATGTTTCCTTATAGACATAAGGAGTCTGTTAGGAGTTAGATGGGAAAGTAGGCACTTTTTTACTAGCTATTCTTTTATGATCCATTTCGGAATATATTTCTACAACATTGTAATACTGTTTTGTAAGGCAATGCAACAGATTCAGCAAAAGAATTCCTTTTCCCATTCCTTTTCAAATCTACACTTCTAGAATCAGAGTTCATCTCCCATGTCACCATCAATTTATGAAGTCGGTGTAGGTTCCTTTCCATGGTTCCTTTAATTGCTATAGAGCAGATTGTGGATATGCCACCCCCAGTCCAGAGTTGATTGTAACATGACCATGAGTTGTGCGCTGTGAGGAATGGCATTGCGCCAAGGATATGATGGTTCAGAAGGTCCAACACATGCACGAGCGCATCTCGTTCGGTCTAGTGATGGAGCTGAATGCATGGTATAGGCTGAGCACTTTCAGCAGAGGCGCGATGTGGGCTGGGTTGGAACATATCTGTAAGGGCTTCTAAGTTGAATTGTTGCTAGTTTTCTGGTGCTAACAGATGCCCTAGCTGGGCTTGCTTGGGCTACTGATGGAGGTTCGGCCTTGATGTAGGCCAAGCACGACATGGGGGCATGGCTTGTGCCCAACAGGAGCACATCTAGAAGGGGTTTTGGGTTATAGACTTATATCTAGGCCCTATGGAAATTTAGTTCTTTTTATTGCAAATGGATAGTTATAGACAATTACTGCCACTTCTAATTTTGTTCCATTTTTCATGTTAATCCAGGAGCTCAATACCGCAGAGGATTTTATCTCATTTTACGAGGAGATGATACCATTGGTGCAGACCTTACCTCAAATTGTATTGCACCGTGAAAAGCTCTTTTCTGCTCTTCTACTGAGAGTGAACATGAGTGCAAGATTGTCCCTGGAGCCAATACTCATGTAAGTTTATCGTGGAGTTATGCACTTAGTTGAATGAAATTACTTTCTCTTTGTGGCACTTAAAATGCTATGCTATCATTCCCTTTCCTTATTTGTTTGGTTTGGGTCACACATATGTGAATGATGCATGATTGCTGGTGTTTGGGGTTTGTGTTCGATACTGTGTTCCACAATTTTGAAAATATTGTCTTCATAAGATAATAAGAAAATAAATTGGAAATGGACTCAAGTTTGTAATGCTTCATATCTGATCATCTGCCAAAACTTTCTATACATGAATGAATTGGTATCCTTGATTGTTCTGTTGGACAGTAAATGGAAACTGCATGTTTATAGCCTGTGTCTGTACTTAATTATAGATGTTTTGTTGGATCTGCATACAACCTGTATGAGTTAAAGATAGCCAGTTTTAAGCCACCTTAATAATAGGTGATCCTTATTAGCTCTCCGCAGTTTCTTTTTTGGTAGAGAGTTACAGGTAGTTGGGTCTCAGTTTATTGACAACTATTTGATTACATACATGCAATAGTTTCATTGGTATTCTACTGGATTAATTATCTTTATTTGCACTCTTGTGATCCGTAATTTTGAATTATTTATTTCTTTTGGTTGAAAAGAAATCACAATTAACCTGAATTTAACCTTTTTTTAACTAATTTATTTTGCTTCCGTCAAGTAATGGGCTCCAATACGCTATAACTTGTAGGATCGGAATTTCAATCTCACTAGGTCACTAGTGGAATGCTACTTTGAGTTTAATGTTGAATAGATGTTTGGTCTGTGGTTTGTTACTGATTTAGCCACTATTGGATGTCTAAAGGATTCCTTTTTGACATGCAGGTTGATCACAGCTCTCTCCAGGGACATCCTAGAAGATTTTTTGCCGTGAGTTCTAGTTAAATCAATTACAGTTACTCAGCATGGTTGTTAGTCTGTAGCGTTATACTGTTGTGTAGGCTGCATCATACTGTTGTGTAGACCCTGGTCATTATTGCTAGCTTGGTTTTGTGTTTTTTTGCAAACATGATTACCTTGACCTAGTTTTTCTCTACTACGGCCTAGATTAAATCAACCTAAGAGGAATGCAATCTCTATTGTTCTGCTGCAAAAATTGACTATGAGACTTCGTTTTTCATACACTATGAAAGGTCTTGGAGGTCCTTAATACACCTTTTTTTGACCTTCTTGCCTGTTTTATTGATTACAGTTTTCTAGGAAGACATGCTAATGCCATGTTAGCTCTTCTTAATGATGGAGGCGATCGTGACCCTGAAATCCTGGAGCAGGTTGGTCTGCTCAGTGTGGTTCATAAGTCTTGTTTGCAGTTGTTTAGTAGCAGAAGTCATATGTTCTGTTGTTTTTCAGGTTTTCACATCTTGGTCATATATAATGATGTACTTGCAAAAGTATCTAGTGAAAGATATTGTCCAAGTTCTAAGGTGAGTTTGCATCTTTAAAACTTAAAAGTGAGGTCTTCGTATGCTATTGGTTCAAACCTCATTTAATGGCCTCTGCTCCATGATCTGATAAACCACTTGCATTTGTTGTTAGCCCATAAAACCAGTTGCATTTGTTGATATCCAACTTCAGCCATCTAACTGGTTGCCAACTTATTTATCATTGTTGAAGGACCACATCAGCGCTGAGATACTTCCCGAAGGATTATGTTAGAGCATTTATGGCTGAATCTGTTTCATTTTTGCTGAGGAATGCACCTAATAATCAGCTAGCACAAGGTATTTTTTTCTCTCACTATGTTCCTTTGCTGAAGTATATACCAAGCAGGCGAACATTGAGTGGCAAATTCTCAAAATACTGATGTATGGACGAATTAACGCTCAGATCCATGTTTCCCTCTTAGGTTTAATGAAACTTCTACTTGAGGCTGCTAAGAAATCATCACCTGTAAGGACAGACGGGGTGATATCTTTGCTGTGGCATGTCATGAAAGGAACTTCCACAAAGCTCCACTCAAGAGCTGGGAAAGTCTTGAAGTTCTTGTTGAGCAAGTCAACTTTTACCACTATCCATGATAAATTCCCTGATGGTTAGATAACCTTCTACCAATGACATGTACTATTATGATTTTCTTGTACATCAGTTGCACTTCCCTTACGATCCATATGTTCTATCTATTGCTTGTCTTCATTGTCCCACTTTGTTATGTGTTATGGTTTAGCTGAATTCATCAGGGCATTGCCATAATTCATAACTGACTTTAGGCTTCTCTATCTTTTGTAACAATAATGCAGGGCTTAACATCATTTTTTTTTTGCATAATCATTTCAGACAAAAATCTGTATTATGTTTCATAACCATAATGTGAGGCCTAACATCATTTTTTTTAGCATAGCCGGCGGTCAAAATCTATATTGACAGCTGTTCATTTTTGTACTTTCTTGCTGTTCTTCAATAATGTAACCACTTCATAGTGCAAAATGCAGGGTCTTCTACTATTCATGAGGTAATGACAGGGCTGATTCAAAGATTATGCGATGAAGTGGATCCAAAAGAACTGCCATTGATATATACTTGTTTATTTGAAGAAATCAACAACTGTCTTAAGGATGGCTGTTTGGAGCATTTGAAGTGCTTGATTGATTTTCTTGCATTTGCTTTACAAAAGAAGCAAAACAATGTGTTCGGTCAGATTTACCATTTCATCATCAATATGCTTTCGCTGCCTGAATTCATTGCTAGTTCAGATTAGATAATTAGTGAATTCTTTTATCTTTTGCCAGATAAGGTGAAGATGATTAAACTTCTTGAGTTGCTGGTTAGTAGATATGTGTTGCCTGGTAGCAACCTAGTAGAAGCTTCTTCATCTGAAGTTCTTGGAAGTATTTTGGACTTTCTGCTTTGTGTTCTGGATGTTCCAATCTTCTCTAGCAATTTATCCATCGTATCACCCTTTTATGCCCCAGTGTTTGAACTAACAAATCTGAGGTAAAATGTTCTTGCTGGTCGTATTTGTTTACTTTGATAACTCCTGGTCATTTCTCTTTTGACCAAATGGTAGTGATCTAACACCTAACACTGATTTCAATTGTGCGTTCAGTGTGATAGTCTTTGTAAAGAAACTTTTGGTAAAAGGTCCACAAATTATACAACATTTTGAAAGCCAGATATTGAGGTATGTGATATGTTTTCTTCTATTTCTTACAATATAATGTACAGTAGAAAATTCACATGCAAAAGGTTTGACCATGCAATTTTATGCCTTGTAGTGCAATGGGAAATTTTCTTGCAAGTTCACCGGAGGATGTTCTCTTTATCCTTCTGCATTTCTTTAAAGAATCAAAGAAGCAAATAATGCTTCATAGCACTGATGCAAATCATCTGGATTCAGTGGAAAAAGTGTGCAAGTTCTTTGAATCAAAATTCTCTGTCTGGATAGAGTTGTTAAACGATACAGTCAAAAATGGCAATCGATCAAGTAATCAGGTCAGTGAAGAGGAAGCTGCTATACTGTGGGGATCTATTTGCTGCTATCCTAACATAAATGGTGGACATCAAGATAGTTTGTCATTGCTGAAGAAGTTAATCTGCAACTTTGATCGGCTGATTGAAGTAGGAGAAGGTGATTTGCTTGAAGATTTCTTTAGTTTCTTACAATAAGCACCATAGCTGCCCTTTCTAACAGGCATAAATTCTATTGATCAACATGCAGAGAACATGAATGGTCTTCCAAAGACTACCTGGAGAAGTCTACTTGGTGCAGCGTTGTCGTCATACCATGAACTTTTAGTGGTTAATGCAAATAGAAATTCAGAATTAAGTTTTTTCATATCGCTTGCCAAGAGTCACAGTACATGCCCACAAGTACTGTCTGCTGTAGCCGAATATTTGGATTCCCTACAAGGGTAAAGCTACATATATTTTTTACTCGCCAGTTTAATTCTTGTCTTCTTAATTTGTTTGATTCTGGAAATTCTTCATTTTTTTTCCTTTATGCTTCTGTGAACAGAGTAGCATCCCTGGAAGTGACAGAGGAATTTGATCCACAAAAGCTCTTGGATCTGTTATCTATCTTTGCTGTCAACTTGAGCAGTCCAAACAAGGATGTTCGGATTTTAACATTGAGAATCCTATCATATTTTGTGAAGATGGATCAACGTCTAGGCACAAATGAAGAGCGACCACACAAGAGACAAAAAATAGAAGATTCTGGAGAGGAAACTGTTGCTAAATACGCTAATGTATGTCTTTTCAGCTAATGTTTTTACTTGCTATTTTGCTGGTGTTGGTCTAATGTTTTCCTTTATATCAGGTTTTGGATACCCTTCTCACTGTCGAGTCAACTCCAATTTCAGTATCTACTAGCCGGAAAATCGCTATCTTCATTTCTCGGATACAAATGAGTCTATCTTCCAAGATGGTTCATGATGATTACATATTTTCTCTCTTACATGGTATTATTGGCATATTATACAATAGATTTAGTGAACTGTGGCCACCAACGCTGGATTGTCTTGCTGTCCTTGTTAGAAAACACAAAGAGCTTGTGTGGAGTCAGTTTGTTCAGTTTGTTGCAATTCACCAATCAAAAGGCCTGACTGTGAAGAATCAGGAGAAGCTGGAACCTGCAAGCCAACCACAGTGTATGTATCAAGCATTTATCTAATGTTCTTTTTGGCACTGTTCTACTATAAACCAATACTTTAGTGCCCTTACCCAAAACACCTCAGTCGTTACCGTTTGTGTATTCGTTCATTCTCTACATGCATGCATTTGTGCATTGAGTTGATGTCTTCATCTCCTGTGCAGTAGTACAACTAGTCCTCTTTAGAAGTTCTTGACACTTAATGGGGATTTGTACCAGATTCTGAAGGTTGTGTTTGTAGGATGTGCTGCAGTTATATTATTGCCAAGCTGTTGTCCCATTGTCAGATAAGCTATGGTTTTGACGACGAAGTTCTGGCATGATATGCTTTTAGTTGACACCTGATGGTCTATTTGAGGATACTGAATTTTGTCTAGTTGTGTATACTCTCTAACTTAGTGTTTTGCATGCATTGAGAATGTAGTCTCTTTGTGCAACATGATTTACATCATGAACTGTTAATTTGTTGACTTCCACATATTTGTGATTTCCTTGTAATTGGCCTAAAATGCTTGGTAGTTATCACGGAAAGCAACAGATATGAAGCAGAAAGGGTGGATGATGTATACGTACAATCTTGTGTCCACCCTCCTGTGGTTCTGTATATTCCATTTGTACTGTAGTTTCTTACTTCATGTTTGGTATTGCAGCTATTTTTGACTGCTTCAGCTTGTATCTTGCTATGGACTTCGATTGCACACCGGTTGAGACCATGGCTACATTGTTGCTTCAGTCCCTCCAAAGGATTCCTGATGTTGCTGAGTCCCGATCTCGACATCTTGTACCACTATTTCTAAAATTTATGGGTTATGATGATGGGAGCATCTTTAGGTATTTAGTCGATACACTGTGTTATTTCTGCAGTTTAGACCTATTAGGAAGTTCGTTCCATGTTGATACATTTTTTCAACTTCGAATTTCTGCAGTGCTGATTCATATATGCCTGAAAAATGTAAAGGCAAGCAATGGAAAGCGATTCTAAAAGAATGGTTGAACTTATTGAAGTTAATGCACAATGCACGGTCGTTATATCAGAGCAAGGTTCTCCATGAAGTACTAACTAAAAGGTTAGCGAATGAATTATATATTTGTTGTTGCAGCCTGGAGGTGAATTAAGCTTTTTTGTGTGATAAATTGTGTATTAATTGACAATTTATTCCCAGGGTCCTTGATGACAGTGATCCTGACATACAAGCAAAAGCACTGGATTGCCTGTTAAACTGGAAGGATGAATTCTTGATCCCGTACAGTCAAAACCTTAAAAATCTGATTGACATTAAAACTCTTCGTGAAGAGATGACCACGTGGACTGTTTCACATGACTCCTTGTCAATTCTGAAAGACCATAGAAGTAGTGTTGTTCCTCTGGTTATCCGTGTGTTGGCACCGAAAGTAAGAAAGTTGAAGCTACTTGGTTCTCGCAAGGTTTGTGTTACTTTCTGCTTATCTATATACCATAACGCTATTTACTCCCTCGAGCCGATCATTCGAAAATAAAAGACGTTTGAGGCCTGATGCAAAAGCCCATGAAAGAATGGTGCTCCCAGTCTCAAGGCTGCTTTCCCCCCTTCTTAAGTGTACCTGCATCCATGCCTTCTTAATTTGCATTCAAGTTGGGCTCTGGTATTGGTTGCAATAGTGTCGTTGTACTACTAGTACTGGCTGTTAGCCCATTTATGCAACATGGATTAGCTGCTCAGATTAATATTTTGTGGATATGTGCGCTTAATTAAGACAAATTCAGCCACTTAATTGTCCCTTAGTCTGTGTGCTGAACTCTGAAACATTATTCTTTAACGACTTGAGGAAGTGTATCATTTGCTGCTTGTCTGCTGTCTGACTTTTTCATTATTTTTTCCATTATGCCAGCACGCAGGTGTCAATCATCGAAAGGCAATTCTTCGTTTCCTTTTGCAGTTTGATTCAAATGAACTTCAGCTCTTTTTCTCGTTACTTCTGAAGTCCTTGATCCCCAACAGCCTTCAGCTTAAAATTTTTGGTTCTCAGTCTGACAACCTACTTGGAAATGTCTCTGACATTGTTGGAGCTTCAACAGAAATTTGTATAGAGAACTTTACATTGAAGAAGTCAAACGGTTTTCTTCATTTGGTTGAAGAAATTTTTGGTACTTTTGATATGGCACACATTAGTCCATTCCTTAATGTTTTATTAACCATTGTTGCTCGCTTGCTGGAGAGTTGCATGCGGAATCTTAGAAGTGATAGTGCTGGGAAATATCATTGCAATCAATCAAATGGCCATGATAATGATTGTTTGACAAACATGGAAGTGGGCAATTCTGCAGATACAGATGAATGCCGTAAAGAAATCCATGCAGTAGACCATATGGAGGTATGTCATATTATCACCTTTACGTGTTCTTTCAGTTTCACTTGGATCCATATGTTGTGTCCTTTCAAAGACCTCCCAAAATAGCTATGTGGTACTCTGGTAATCAAGCTCGGAATGCCAAGTTACTGAACCAACCAGGTCATCTGATATTATAGGATAGAAAAAAAACTGATGTCATTATTTCTTCTTATAGCTATTATGCATTTTATTGGCAAAGTGTTGATATCTCATCTGAACTAACTGCATCAGCAACCTCATTCTGTTTCAGGCAAGTGTATCGATCAAGCAGTTGAAGGATCTGAGGTCTTTATGTATTAAAATTGTCTCCTCAGCACTTAGTCACTATGAAGGCCATGACTTTGGAGAAAACTTCTGGAATATTTTCTTCTCTTCTGTAAAACCTCTGATTAACTGCTTCACACAAGAGGCTTCCAGTAGCGAGAAGCCAAGTTCATTATTTGCTTGCTTCATGGCTATGAGTCGGAGCCCAACATTAGCACCACTATTGGGATCAAATAATCTTGTGCCAGCTATTTTTTCTATTTTAACTGTGAAGACAGCTTCAGGATCCATCACCTCCTATGCACTTGAGTTCATTGAGAATCTATTGAGGTTGGATATTGATTTGGAGCAGCAAAATGACCATTCAGTGAAGAAAATTCTTGTTCCACATATGGATGTTCTTATCCATAGTCTTCATGATTTTGTTAATCATCGCAAAGAGCTTAACAGGTTCCTCACACCATTTCTTTAATAGTACTACCTCTGCAAATTAGATTTTGTCCTGGAATGCAAACCTTTAGCCACCTCGATACAAAGTGCACCCTCCGTTTCACTATATTTGCCATGGCTTTGGGGGACTACGTTGTAGAATAGGTCCATTGAAAATCAAATGTCAAGCTGCTGTAATTTGTTCCACTCTCTACTGCTAATTAAATGCCTTGAAGGTGGAAGATTAGTTGTACCATGTTATTTAATATGCTTATGGATGGTCATTTCACACTGACTTTCTCTTGGAAACACTATCTCCAGTCAATAAAATTTGACGTTTCAGACAATGTATTTACTTGCATGTACCCCCTCTTTCCCAAAATAAGTGTTCTTTTAGGTTTGTTCTAAGTCAAACCATTTTAAGTTTGACCAAGTTCATACAAAAAACTATCAATACTTGATACCAAATAAGTATCATCTGATTCATTGCGAGATATATTTTCATACTATATCTAATTTGCATCATAAATATCAATACCTTTGTCTATAAATTTGGTCAAACTTAAGATAGTTTGACTTAGGACAAGCCTAAAAGAACACTCTTTTTGGTACGCAGGGAGTAGGTCATATTGTTTGTCTGAAACATCAGCTTTTGATGACTGGAGGGAGTAGTGTTTTCGTTGCTAGTGCACATGGTGGGCCATGGACAGACATAATGAAACAGAGGGAGCCTGTAAATTTTTCACATGAGAATCATTATTAAAAATGTTTATATCTCATAAGTATTTTATCTGTTTCCATGCATAGAAAAAGTAATTGTCAGAGTTATGGATCTAAGTTGTGTCTACATCCTAAAACAACAAATGAATCATACTGTAGTTATAACTTTTGTAATGTTTTTATCATCTATTATGGTGGTTAAACATATCTTATTAAGAGTTAGGACTTCAAAGACATTTTCATAGATGTATGTTTCGTAAAGCAAGCGCATCATTTTTCTTGTAACTCTTAACTGCTTGGGCTATATTCTCTGTTTTCAACACTGCCTCTGTTGTGGTGGGGCAATCTCTCCTGACGGTGTTCACTGCACATTTAGGAGCATAGTTTGGGACTTTGAAAGTTTGACTTAATGTCCTGCACTCTCAATATTTACAGGAAATCTGGTACATGGCTTGGGCAACGTGAACTTAGATTGTTCAAATTATTGCTAAGTTACATCACAGACCCCTCAGCTGCAGAGAATTTTATAGACCTGATTCTTCCATTTTTCAGCAAGAAGGATTTGAACTCTGGTGAGCCTTGTTTTAGTAAATTTTTGTGCACATTATGCATGCATAGTAAATGATTATTCTTTTTTTAATTTCATTTTCAAATTTCCAGCAACCTTGACATGATCTTCCATGGGTCTTTTATATTGTAGATGAGTGTTTGGAAGCACTACGTGTTGTGAGGGGAATAGTTCCAAATCTAAGATGCAAGGTATCTGCAAAAGTTCTAAACGCACTGAACCCATTACTCGCGACTGTTGGATTGGAACAGCGGCTATGCATCTGTGATATCTATGATGGGCTGTCGTTGCATGAATCTTCAATGTCATTTCTGGTAATTGTTGCTCTATTTTTGATGTCAACTTTGATACTTTGCCTGTTCCTATTTCAAATTATCTTATTTGGTAATTGGCATTTTTAACAGGCTGGGTTCATACGAGATCTTAACGCAGTTTCGACATCAGAACTTGGTGAACTAGATTATGACACAAGACTTAATGCCTATGATAAGGTTAAGCCACAGTTGTTTCTTGGCTTGACAGAAGAGCATGTGGGTGCCATATTATCCCATTGCGTGTATGATATGTCATCTGAAGAGTTGATTTTTCGGCAAAGTGCATCCAGGGCTCTGCAATCGTTCCTGGATTTTTCTGCATCAGTCATGAATAATGATGAGTCCAAATACTCTATTGAAACTGCTGATGATAAATCTGGAGAGAACAACACCAGAAACATTTGCACAATGAGCTATATTGAGAAGATACTAGAAAAAACATATCTGCACAATATGGGAGTAGCAATGACCAAAGATGTGTCAATTCAAAAGGTGCGTATGTATTTATTCTTTTCCATACCTATCCTATGATATTATTGGTCGAAAGGCTGAAAGTGATGTTGTATTCAGGAATGGATTATTTTACTTCGGGAGATGGTCTTCAATTTTAATCATTTAGCATCCTTAAGCTCATTTAGGCCTCTCTGTAAGGAGGATATGGAAGAGGATTTTTTCCACAACGTAACTCATTTGCAGGTAAATTTACTTATTCAGTTATCCCAAAGGCCAGAGAAAGGACTGTAAAACTTAATTTATATTTACTAATGCAGGCAGGTAAAAGATCAAAAGCATTGTCACTTTTCAGACAGGGAATCAAGGAAAACAACTTTTCGGAGGTAAAAGTTAGATAATACTCTACTTGATGCCAGACTGATACGAGCATAGAATGAAATAAATTTCTGAAGACTGATCATTAGTTAAGTTGAATTGAAAATTCAAGTCCTTGTTTTGTGGACCTGTGATGCAACTTACTTCCTCCGTTACAAATTATAGGTCATTTTGGCATTTCTAAGTACATAGTTTTTGTTATGCACCTAGATATACACTATGTCTAGATACACAGCAAAAACTATGCACCTAGAAAAGCCAAAATGACCTATAATTTGGAACGGAGGGAGTAGAAGTTTATTGCGTTTTGGTAATTAGTTACCTTGTCTCTTTACTTCGTCGGACTAATATGGCTTCACAAATTTTTATATGAAAATGCTAAAGATATGCAGTAACCCTATTTTTATCCCTCTACTCTAAGACCTTATAAGAGTGGCAGACCTGCTTTTCTTTGAAACCGTGTAAGCGGACCTATAATCACAAGCAGAAAGAAGTTTTGTCTTATCAGGCAGTAGGATTCTGTCTTCCAATATTGTATTAACAAGTGGTCCAAAGGTAATATGGTAGTTGTTGACTACAGGAATGTTAATGTGTTATGGCCATCCAGTAAGCACTCGACACCTATAAGATGACTTTGTTCAAAGTGTCTACATTTTTTAGAAAGAAAAACAAATATCTCTCTGTTTGGGTTACAGGGCCTGTTTGGCACGGCTCCAGCTCTGAGATCCATGCAGGATTTGGAGTTTGTAGGATAAAATAAAGTGCTTTAAACAGATGTATTTAATTTGAAATATTAATAAAATTGCTCAACTTAGGGCCTGTTTGGCATGGCTCCAGCTCTGAGATCCATGCTGGAGCTGAAGTTTGTAAAATAGATCATTTTATATTTTTATTTTAAATCTAAAACAAAAGTATAATGACTCAGCAAAAAGACTCTTGATTTATTTACAGCTCTAGCTCCACGAATTTCTGGAGCTGGGTATGAGCAGCTCCAAAAACTCCATGAGTTTTTTTGGAGTTGGGACCATGCCAAACACACCCTTAATCCTTCTATATGCGCAGTTGCTCACAGCTCCAGCTCTAGGAATTTCTGGAGCTAGTGCAGATTTCACATCCAGGGGTGCGGCTCTCCTTAATTGTGAATTTATCATGTTGTGGTGTATTGCACATAAAGATATGTATAGCTGCAACAATTCAGTTTCAAATTCATCCTATATATCAAGAAACAAGACAAGCAATCAATCTGGCATTGTTCATCATGTACCAATCATAAACCTAGTGTGTTTTGAATCTCTACATCAAAGATGAATTTGAGATTGCATTTTTGCAGGTTTATGTAACTTTGTATATTCTACATGCCTGGGTTTTTTTTTGAAACATTGCAACATGTTGGTTTGGTTACCTATAATTGTGTAACGGGTACCCCTGAACCCCAGTGCACAAATGAATTTCCGTTCTGGAGCTAGGGATGATCAGCTTCAAAATTCTTGGAGCTGGAGCTGTGCGAACAGGGCCATAGCGTCTTTGTTTCCACTGTTGTTTCTTGTTTTTGCGGAAAATCATGTTCTTTTGTTTGAATGTTGTGATTTTATAGTTCATATGAACTCTGTTTCGTACTACTATTAACTTGATGTTAAGTTGTGTTTCAGTGCTTCCAATGGGCTGATTTTCTTCTATTCCCTGTTTGTTTATTCACTAACGTTACTTCTTGTGCTTTCATTTTAGGATATCACTATGAGAGTCTTTGTTCCACTATTTTTCAATATGTTTTCTGATGTAAAAGCTGGGAAGGGCGAACAAGTCAGAGATGTATGTTTGGATACACTATCTGCTGTTGCTGCCAAAGTCCAATGGGAGCACTATAGAACAATACTGACTAGATGCTTCCGAGAATTGAACCTTAAGCCTGATAAGCAGAAGATCATATTGAGGTTGATTTGCTCAGTGTTGGATGCATTCCACTTCATGAAGCCTGCAAATGATGTCTTGGGAAATTCTGATGCTACAGGTGAAGATACTGATTCTTCAATTACATTCTCTTTAACTAAAGTCTCTTCTGATAAGCAAGACTACCTGCGAAAGGTAGTGTTTCCACAAGTGCAAAAGTTATTGGGAGCAGATCCTGAGAAAGTCAATGTCAATATAAACCTGGTAGCACTGAAAATACTGAAGTTGCTACCTGTGGATTATTTCGAGTCACAACTTTCAAGCATCATTCATCGAATTTGTAACTTCCTCAAGAATCGTCTTGAAAGCATACGTGATGAAGCTAGGTCTGCTTTAGCTGCTTCTTTGAAGGAACTTGGGATTGGGTATTTGCAGTTTGTGGTCAAGATATTGAGAGCTATACTGAAAAGGGGCTTTGAGTTACATGTTCTGGGCTACACACTTCATTATTTACTGTCAAAAAATATAACTGCTGATATGAATGGTAGGCTTGACTACTGTTTAGAAGATCTTTTGGCAGTTGTGGACAGTGACTTATTTGGAGACGTTGCAGAACAAAAGGAAGTTGAAAAGATTGCTTCCAAAATGAAAGAGACAAAGAAGAGAATGTCATTTGAGACTCTTAAGCTGATTGCTCAAAGTATTACATTCAGTCAACATTCGCTGAAGAAGCTAATCTCACCTGTTTCTTCACATCTTCAGAAGCAACTTACTCCAAAGTTGAAAACAAAACTTGAGATGATGTTGCACAATATAGCCTTAGGGATTGAGTGCAATCCATCTACTGAAACATCGAACTTGTTCACCATTGTGTACTGGCTTATTAAAGATCCTACTACAGGAAGTGAATCTGAAAGCAAAGAGAATACACAATCTGGTCCTGGTCAAGACAGTTCTGTAGGAATGAACTTCCCTGGCCTAGGTGAGAGTGGATCACAGAATTCTTATGTACTTACCAAGTTTGCACTTGACTTGCTGCGTAATCGTCTGAAGAGCATCAAACTAGATAAGGAAGATGAGCAACTCCTGAAGATGCTGGATCCCTTTGTAGACCTTTTGGGAGAATGTTTGAATTCCAAATATGAAAGTGTCCTCTCAGTTGCTTTTAGATGTCTTGCCTTGTTGGTGAAGCTTCCTTTGCCATCCCTCAGGGACAATGCAAATATTATAAAAAATGTGCTTATGGACATTGCACAGAGAGCTGGAAACTCTAATGGTCATTTGGTCACATCTTGTTTGAAGCTACTTGCTGATCTACTTAGAGGATTTAGGATTTCACTTTCAGATAATCAGCTCCAGATGCTTGTCCATACCCCTATGTTTGTTGATCTTCAGACAAATCCTTCCCCCGTTGCTTTATCACTTCTGAAGGCAATAGTCAGGCGGAAGTTGGTTTGCCATGAAATATATGATATTGTAGTTAAGATCGGAGAGTTAATGGTAACAACGCTAACTGAATCTATACGGCAGCAATGCATTCAAATTCTGCTACAGTTCTTTCTGAACTACCCATTATCTGAGAAGCGCTTACAGCAACATATTGACTTTTTCCTGGCGAACTTAAGGTATGGATATATATGGCTACTTACCTTTAGCACCATCTACTCTGTATGCTAACACTCTTGAAAATTGCAGTTACGAGCATCCTTCAGGAAGAGAAGCAGTGCTTGAAATGCTCCATGATATTCTTACCAGATTTCCTCAGAGGATTGTTGATGACCAGGGTCAAACTTTTTTTCTTCATCTTGTGGTTGCTTTAGCCAATGAACAGCATCAGAATGTGTCCTCAATGATCCTTAGAGCGATCCAAAAGCTGTTTGGACGCATTGGTGATCAGGGAAAGAATTCCATTTTTGAGTATTCGCTTTCGTGGTACACTGGTGAAAAGCAAAGTTTGTGGAGTCCTTCAGCCCAGGTTACCATTCAGTAATTGCTATATTTTCACAAGTAGTAAATTTCATTTCACAAAAAAGGATTTGTTGTACACACGTACAGTTAGCAGTGGACTAGTGGGTGGGTGGTTGCAATTTGCTTTTATGTTTAGGTGGCGTTGAAGTACTTCCCTTAATCCGTACATGCTTATGTTACAACTACTATTCTCATTTTGCACCAACTATAGAAGTGGTTCTTGTACTTGACAGGTCATTGGTTTAGTTATTGACGACCATACATTACGAATGGGCAAACACCTTAAAAGTATTCTGGCTGTTGCTAAAACAATAATGGAATCATCTGCCATTGCTTCTGGAATATTACAATCAGGCTTATCTGATGAATGTGTCCCGCCACTGTGGAAAGAGGCTTACGACTCTGTTGCCATGATGGAGAGGTTACTTCTTCGCTTTCCAGAGTTATATTTTGAGCAGCACATGGAGGTATGATTAATGTTTTGCCCTACTATTTCTCATTGCACATGTAGTATGTATTTTGTTTTCTGATCTAGATCTACTATGTTTTTCAATTTGTGATAGCTTTATTGTTTGATTGTTTCCTGGAATAATTTGGCAGCCCTGTTTCTTTCCTTGTAATTATATAAAGGATATTTTTCTTTTTGGGGATGGGGGTGCGGAATTGGAGTTCAGAAGCCACACCTGTTGGTTCATGTGTTATAGTAATTACTGGTGATTTTTCAAACTTTGATATGTGATTCCACATAAATTAAAACAACCCTCAATATGTTCAGTGCCATCGAACAATCATATTGTGTCTTTTTTGCATTCACAGCCATGTCATTTACCCATTTAATATGATTTCTACAATTGAGGCACTTTTTGACTATTTACTTATTAGTACTTATGATCTTGGATTTATTTGTTTTGAACTGGTGATGTGTCCTGCGCTCTCAAGTTTGTGACATGGTTATAACTTGCAGGAAATATGGATAATAGTATGCAAGTTGCTTATCCATCCTCATTCGATGTTGCGTAGTATTTCAAGCTCTCTGGTAGCATCGTATTTTGCTACGGTGGAGAAAAGGAAACGAGAGCAGAAATTGGTTGCTACATCGTGGTTGCTAGTTCAACCAAGCAGGCTATTCATAATAGCTGTTTCTTTCTTGAAACAATTGAGGACTGAACTGAGTGATACTACGGCAAATAATCTGATTGTACAGAATCTTGCATATTCGATCTGCAACTTGCATATGTCGATTAGGCAATCGACCTCGACACATCAGTTTTGGTCTAACATTAGTTCTTCTGATCATGGTGCCTTCCTTGAGGGTTTTGAATTACTTGGTGCAACAAAAGCAAAGAATATGTTTCTTCTTTGTACTTCAACAACTACTGATGTATCTGTATCAAGTCTTGACAGTAGTGAAGAGCCTACATCTTTGTTAGTTTCTTCAATCCTAAAGAGGATGGGAAAAATTGCAATGCAAATGCAGGATACACAGGTAAGCTCCATTCCATCAGATAAGTCAGTTGTTTTGCCTGTATGTTCCTCTGTATGTGGTAACTTTTCGCTATCCATGTGTAGACAAAGATCGTGTTCAATTGCTTCCGTATGATTTCATCAGCTCTTGGTTCTGAAGAATCATTAACCTATGCTGATCACCTCTTGGCCCCATTGTATAAAGTTTCTGAAGGATTGGCTGGGAAAGTTGTTAGTGGTATGAACATTTGTCTTTTTTTCCCCAGTGATATTATTCATTTTCAGCATATAGAAGTTGCATAGTATGGACATGTTCAATGCCTAGAGCTTGCCATATGTCTGAGCTTATCTGAGTACCATATTGCTGTTATGGTTTCAGATGAAGTCAAGCAACTGGCCGAGGGGGTGCAGGGCAAGCTACGTGATCTGCTTGGTCCTGAGAAATTCGCCGAAGTCTACCGTAGCGTTCATAAGGGCCTGAAACAGAAGCGGGACAGTAGAAAGCGGGCACAGAAGATTATTGCAGCTGTGGACCCGGAGCGGCATGCCAAGCGAAAGAAGCGTATCGCAGATAAGCACCGGGAGCACAAGAGGAGGAAGATAATGGCCATGAAGATGGGCAGGTGGATGAGGTAGTTTCGCTACGTTTTGTCTCAAACCTGCTAAATCAGCAACAAAGGGAAAATTGAATTGTACAGCCTTCATTTTTGCAATGCCAGTTCTTCGCTGCATGAGTTCCAGCAGAAAAATTTTGTTCCTTTTTTTTACTGGAGGCTATGCCGTCACAGTTTTGTTGTTGAGCTATTGAATACAATCTGTATGGCGCGGAAGTACAGAAGAGGCCTGGGGTAAGATACGATTTGCAATGGATTTCTGGGGAATGATAGATTACGTGTATTTACATGCAAATACTTTCTCAGCGTTTCTTCTCAACGATTAAGATCATTCGGGCGCGGGCTGATGTCATCGTGTCTCACCACGGCGTCATGCTCCGAGTCAGCCAAATGGCAATATGTGGCTGTGAAGGTGAGCCGGGTGAATGCATCTGCGATCAGCTCAGGGGTGCACGACAGGTGATAGAAATTGTCGGTTATTGTTCCTGCTGTCAAGTACTAGGGTCCTAAATATTCGAATCCTCTCAAATCCTCTGCTACTGCTGAAAGTTCCGGTGGTTTCACTAGCGCTTGCGTTGCGATGAGTCTCCTAGCTATTCGTTCCCCGGGCGTTCTAATTTTGGTGAAAACGAGTGTGTGGTGTGGTGTGGTGTGGACTGTGGACCATTAGCGCCCTGGAGACAAAAAAAAAACATACTTTTACAGATATTTGCTAGCAAAAGGTTGTATTAGAGATTGTCCATGTTCTAGTAGGATTTACATCTATGATTAGATGAAATAGTAGTTTGTTTGGTCAATCAATATGATTCGATTGCCCACACTTTATTTATATCCTACTGTACGCGCCTAACTCAAAGGCTACATATGTTGTGAGCTATTAAGTAAATCTCTTACTAACCTCTATTTTAAAATATAATGTTTATTCTTGTCATGGCTTCCTTTGTATTGTTGCACTCTGTATAGTTGAATGGGTTTGCATTCCATTTTATTTCTATTTTAGTTTTCTCTTGTAAACCAAAACTCTTCAAGCCAAATAAACTATCCATATCCCGCACCGTGGGCTGGATCCATCAAACATTGAGGGGCACCAAATTCAAGGCACTTTGTTGCGATGCCACGGTGTTGAGGATATAGTTGCTTAGCTCAACTAGGTCCTGTACGGGGCAAAAGCCGGTGGCCTTCACAAGCCTCGGAAGTTTTACTGGTTTTGAAGGATCAATGTCTGCAAGACGCATCTTCACGGGAGACTCCTCCACCTGCAGAAAAATCAATGTGAGGAGACAAATACAACGAAGGGTGAAAGTAAATAATTCCGCTTTGTGAGAAAACGCCATACGTGCAAGGTGAGTGTCTCCAGCGCTGGAGAAGCGTTGAGTGAAGTAACCAGGAAACGGAACTGAGAGTGAAAGCCCATCCAACAATCCCAAGTTCCAGGTGCTTGAGGTGAGTGAATTCTTCACGCAGCACGATTTTGAGCGGATACATGTAGCCGATCTCATCAGCAGACATAAGGGACAAAGTTTCAAGATCTGGGCCAAGTTTTGGGAGCTCCTTAAGAACATAGTCGAACAAATTGAAGCAGGGGTAAATCGACATGTTCACGTCCTTCAGATGCAGTGCCTCTCCAAGTGAGAACTGTATTATGGGCCCTTGGTAATGAAAGATGGAGAGATTTGGAGCGTCGGTCTCTACTGACTGCAGCACCTTGCAGTGCCGCACCCGCAGCGAACTGAGCAGCTGCAGCGTGGAAGGTATCCTCAGGCAAGCTATCTCATGACAGTACTCAAGCTCCAGACGCTCCAGCGCAGGAGAATTGGAAAGAAAGAGCCATGACTCTTCCGTGGTGATGCGCACCCAGCTGAAACCCACTCTCCTCAAGCTTCCGAAGGAACAAGATCCATGTCCAGGGGAGAAGGAACACGCGGAGAGGCGGAGAGACTGAATTGAGCATCCATTCTCATCGAAGAAAAGTTCACATGGGAATCTGTATCTCAGCTTGGCATCACCAAGGGGAAGATCCAGGGTGAGCTCATGGACCCCAAGGGTTGCAGCTGCATCGAGCCAACGGTTGATAGTACCGGCACGCACCTTGCGGAGAAACTGAAGCTCGAACCTGAGCCTCTTCACACAAATGCCAGTGCGGTTCTGTGGAGCGGCATCAATCCTCCTGATGACATCTTTGGCCACTTGGCCCCGTGCACAGGTGTGTCGTCCATCCAATGGCACCGTTCTGGCACTGAACTCCAGCTCAGGGTAGTGTCTCCAGGACCGTAGAAGCTGTCGGGAGGCGCAGCCAGCGCGTGCGGCAGCTTGCATTGGCAGGAGAGCAAACCGAAGCGGCAAAAATCCGAGAGGCCACGGATGCAGGACGCCCGTGCGGCAAGAATCTTTTGAGCAACTTCAGTTTGACAGTTTCCTCCCTTAACATTTAAGTTCTTCTGATTTGACCGTCAACTCCAATACCAGTACAATGTCTGATTTGATCATCGGAGTGATGCGCGCTGACGTGGATGCAGGCTGACGTTACCGAGTCACCACGCGCACGAGTCAGCAAGCTTCCCAAGTGACAATCTCTCTACTCCTGCTACCGGGCGAGCACGCCCCCACTCATCCTGTAGCAGGAGGCTTATGCTGCGCGCTGCCAAGTTTCCACGAATCGTCAAGGCATGCAGCGTGTGCGGCGGGAGCACGCCCACACTCCGATCTCCTCCAGCTGGCAGCGCCGGGCCCGGAGGAACCAGCGCGCGAGCGAGCGAGGTCGCTGTCCCCGTTGACCCGCCGGGTGCACGGGGCCAGCCGGCCTCCGTGGCTCCCGCCCCGCCGGGCGCCGGCCGTCAAGACTCGGGAGGACCAGCCTGCCTTCAAGCGTCCGTCGTCGTCTACCGTCAAAGTCGTCGGCCGGTGGTCCACGGCGACCTCGACCCAACCCAACCTTGGGCAGCTGGAGCTCTCGTCCGTGTTCGCTCCGACATCGCACAGCACAGGACACCACCACCAACTCGATCGGCGCCGCCTGGAACTTAGCCCCAGATCCCGAGGCCGGCGAACCGGAGCCCGCCGCGCGGCCCTGTCGCGTGGCGTGCTGCGGGGGTTCCCTTCCCGGCGAAAAAAAAGTCCGGGTCGCGTGCGCACCGCTGGCGCTGGCGCGCGCGTCACCCGGACGGCCGGCCCGTTGGAACTCACTCGGGAACAGGGTCGCGCGCGCGTGCGTTCTTGACTTTGAAGATAGCATGGGACCCGATAATAGAAGAGCCCACCGGTGCTCGGCCACGCTGTGCGGCGGCTAGCCAACGGGGTGACCGTCACCCAGAGTGGTCGATCTCGATCGCTTTGTGTGGGTGTGGCGCGCCATGTCTTCTTACGAATCTCTGCTCTCGCTGAGCCCCGCGGAGCACTGGATCGGCGGCGGCGAGTTCGTGGACGACCACGGCGGCGGCGGCGACGAAGACAGGGCAGCAGCAGCCGCCGCCGCCGCGTCGAGCTTCCTCTCCTTCGACATCGGCGTAGAGTTCTACCACCACCCGACGGAGCCAGCGGCGTTCCATGCGGAGCAGCCGGCGCCACTGCTCTTTGACGCGCTCCAAGCCGAAACTGACTACAGCGTGAGTGGTATAGCCGGAAGCAGCAGTGAAGAAGGTGAGCCCGGCAAGCAGAGCCTGCCGGACGCGTCAGCGCTCAGCTCAGAGGGGCACGGCAAGTAAGAGTTATTAGAAACTTTTCAGTTATATATTATTAATTCCTGCTATAAAGTATTGCTCCTGCTGAAAGTTTCAGATGTTTCACTACTAGCGCCGGCGGCGCCGGGAGCCTCCCCGTACCAGCGGCGAGGGAGGACGGGAAGAAGAAGATCGCGTTCAAGACGCGGTCGGACGTGGACGTGCTGGACGACGGGTACCGGTGGCGCAAGTACGGCAAGAAGATGGTCAAGAACAGCCCCAACCCGAGGTACGGATCCGATCCGATCGACTACGTGCTAGAGGCTAGACTGCTAGAGTGAAGAGTCTAGAGCACCCGCGACTCCTAGGTGCTGATCAGTGATGGACGCATGGTGGTGGGTGCAGGAACTACTACCGGTGCTCGAGGGAGGGTTGCCAGGTGAAGAAGCGGGTGGAGCGGGCGCGGGACGACGCGCGCTTCGTCATCACCACCTACGACGGCGTCCACAACCACCCCGCCGCGCCGCCGCCGCCGCACGCGCCGCGGGGCTACCACCGCCTCCTCGACCCGCCAGCCGCCGGCGCAGGGCCACCGCGCGTCTTGTAGGTCTCTAGAAGAAGCTAGCGCATGGACGACATGCATGACACGGCACGGCAAGTCCAGGAACAGTACTACCCCCTCCGATCCGGCCAGAAAAGCCTGACATTTTGCACAAGCAGAACGGTTTTTTTTCCCGCTAATAATCATGCATGAACGTCAACATTTTTTTTGGTCGCGGGAGGTGGTATATGTCAAGGAGACTTGTACAATTAGCCTATCACTTTGTCCAAAGATGATTTATATTATTTTTTCAATGATGATGATTAGTCGGTTATGAATTTGGTAGCATTATTTACTGCCTGTTTCTTTCTTTCTCTTCTTGTTTCCTTTACTGCCTGTTTCTTGGATCGATACAAAGTTCCT
Source organism: Panicum hallii (assembly GCF_002211085.1). Taxonomy (NCBI): domain Eukaryota; kingdom Viridiplantae; phylum Streptophyta; class Magnoliopsida; order Poales; family Poaceae; genus Panicum; species Panicum hallii. Next base: position 17,261,709 of record NC_038046.1, on the reverse strand, counting down.
GGTCGTCGCAAAGGAAACAAAAAGGGAGAGAATATAGAGGTAGTTAGCTTTTCTTGGGGGGGGGGGGGGGGGGGGCGCAAGGAGGGAGGAGTCAGGGAACAATACAAGAGGCTGCGATTGCTTCTGTGCCGTCGTCGTGCCGCTTGGCCGGCCAGCCCATTTCCCGCTCCCTGAACGGCAGCAGATCAGCACCATGTACGCGTGTACGTGCCGGAATTTGTTGCCCTTGCTCTGGGATGGCAACGGGGCCATCCGGGGGCTATTCGAAGGGACTCTTCCGGAAGGTAGATAAGTTCTCCATCTATAAAGCCCACTAAGATCCAGTAACAATAGAAATATTGTATGGGCTCACATTAGAAATCTGAATTCAACAATTTAAAAAAATTGAATTTAAAATTTTATGAAAAATCGATCATCATCTAAAAATAGTATATTCAACATGTTTCAGAAACACATACACTACCTTCAATATTTTTTATAAACTATTTCAACATCTTAAGAGAATAGATTCAACATTTATCAAAACCTAGATCAACAATTTTTTTTTCAAAATTTGCCACATCTTTTCCCTCGGCGTCGCGCCTGCGCAGGGTTGCGCGGCGAGGCCACGGCGGCGCTCCAGCGCGGCAGCCGGCAGCAAGGGCAGCCGCGGTGGCGCGAGGCTGGCTGCGGGTGCGGCGGCGGCGCTGCAAGGGCGCGCGCAGCCTGCCGCGGGAGAGGCGGCGGCGCACGGCTGGCTATAGGGGCGCGCCTGCAGGCTGCAGGAGCGGCGGCATGGGCAGGGAAGGGCCGGTGGTGGTGCGGCGCGGCGGCGGAGGTGGCCGGTTGCAGCGCACGGGGAAAGGAAGGAGGCAGTGGCAGGAGCTAGGGTTGAGGAGGTGATAGATAAAGATCCAAGGACAAGATTGCTTGCACGAATCTCAAACACTGAAAGGTGGGGAAGAAAAAAAATCTTCCGAAAGATGTATAGGAACCTCGCTATTCACATCCACACGCGCGACTGCGTGCAGTCTCATTACAAAAGGCCCACAACAGCCCACGCCCCACCACCGTCAACCTTCCTTGTCCCTGGCGGCAGCCGCCGCCGGAGACGACGCCCTGCAACCCGCCACTGCCGTTGAGCTGCTGCGTCCCCACCCTAGTCCTGGCCCATGGTTGTCTACTCGACCGCCGGCGGCGAGCCGCTGCCTCGCCGGGCCGCCCACTCAACCCGCCACCACCACCGGTCATCCCTACCGCCCCCACCCCCTCTTATAAAGCCGCCTCGGCCACCGGACCCAAGTGTTGAGAGCTAAAATGAGGTCTACCTCCCAAAGTGGATCTTTGAGAAAGTAATCACCGGGCAGGACTTGGTACTTGATAGGGAAATGATAGGAGAGGAGAAAGAAAAGTTGATAAAACTGGCCATTGTGGCACTATGGTGCATTCAATGGAACCCAAGAAACCGACCATCAATGTCGAAGGTGGTAAACATGTTAACATGGAGGTTTGAAAATCTACAGATGCCGTCAAAGCCTTTTATCTCATCTGAAAGTCATGAGATGACATAAAACATGGAGCTACTACCCTATCATCATTTAGTGAAAAATCGAGTGATCATATTAGTTACTCCAGTGTTGCGTAGTAATGATAGCACTAGCATGGAATGTATTTTGATCTTCCCACTGTATTAGCACGTGGCTGATGAATAGGAGTCAGTTGCCACCATGTAATACTAGTAATTTGCAACATATGGGGCTGGATTTTAGTTGTAATTTTATAATTCAAAGACAATACGGTATTTCCTTTTTCTGATTCTGTTCTTGTGACAACTTTATGTCCAACCTTATTTTCCCCCTTTCTGTAATGCAGTCTTCTTCACTGTACTCCTCATCAAAAAGGAACATGCTTCGTTTTTGCAATCAGCGACTCAGTGTCTCAGTGAGTCAGTACTGGGTGGAAAACTCCACAGGAGAATCCTATATAGGGTGATCAATTATGTCATATTTTATACCCAGTCCCAGGTAATATATATTTACTATGTGAATGGATGACGCACAATTTCTACAAGTGCAGCCAGAAGAAGCGTAGGCTCATCTACACACCCACCGAAAAAATTATGGAAAAAATGCATACATGTTTTTTTAGAACAAGAGGCACACACCCTGCCCCATTTGCATTACGAAACAAAGAAAATGCATACATGTTGATGAAGGATAATTATATTGACACAAAAAATTTGTTGACCGTACGCCTTCTGTGAAAATACAAAGAGTCTTTATCATTTCTGTGAAAGAAAATAGGTAATTTGTCTTTCTTTTGTACCGCACATATGGTAAAAATTTGGAAGAAAAATGTGTGTCAACATCTACAAGAATACATATTTCCCTCTAATTCTGGAAACGCCCAACTACATGTTGGAAACGGGGATAGCTAAGCCAAAGGTCCCCCAAACCTTCACCCAATTTCTAGTCAAGATTTTCCAAAGTGAAAAATGAAAGAAAGCAGACAAATGAGATGGTTACCTTGATGATGTCAAAATTTCCAAGGAAATGGCGGATCTCGGATGCATGGAGCCGCCACTACACGGCCGGCATCCGCCGGAGCGGAGATACCGGCGAGCAAGTAAGGGCGTATATATCTGTTAAGCTATAGCATGGTGGGAGACATAGCGGCGTTATGGGGGACATGAGGCTTCCTAACCGGCGGCGGTGGTGGCGGGTTGAGTGGGCGGCCAGATAGCTTTTCTCAACACTTGCATGAGGTATAAGAAGAACAGGTGTCTGGACCTACCTGGCAGCGACGTCGCATGGCTTCTGCGACTCCTCTACATGCAATAGCGTGCGTGACTCCTAGTATCCGCGGGCCATCCCGTCAGGGATCAAATGAGCGTTCTGCTCCCCAAAGGAGCAGAATTTCCTCATCCCCATCCCAGTCAGCGCTCACGTGGGGGGGGGGGGGTGGATTTTCCCGTCCCCGTCCCCGAGCGAGGATCTCATACCCGACGGGCCTCTAAGCCCCGATAAATCCTCGAAAACAGTACTAAATAGAATAAATCAGCACATCAAGAAAGATAGAAATATTATAATTAGTTCACAGACATGACATAAGTTCAATTTATAAACCATAACAGATTAGCAGATCAAGTTCTTCTGCTCCTCCACTGACTGACAACCAACATCAAGTTTATGGCAGGCAAGAATAGCAAGTAGTAGTGTCATCACACAATATATAGTGGACTTGGTGGACGGCGCTTGTGGAGTCTTCTTCTTCTCGGGCGGAGGTGGAGGCACTGGAACCTTGGATCCAGTGGCGGTGGCAACTTTCCTTGCCCCAGCTTGGTAGAGGAGAGGATCGCACTAGGGTTAAGAAGTCAAGATTCGAGAGGGGGAGGGGGAAGAAGGGATTCACCGGCTGTCAGTGGTGCATCCCGAAGCCTCCATGGACACAACACAAGTAGAGGCAACGGCGGCGGCGTGGGGTGACTGGCGGCGGCAACGGCTTGAGGGAGTGGAGGGAGGGATGGGGCGGACTGGATGGCCGGCCAGGAGGGCCGCCTGGGAGCTAGGTCATGATGGTACATACTCGCGAAACATATTCATCTATATCTTAAGATAAACTTTGTTGTCTAGACTCTACTTTGTTTGATAACATGGTAGCATAGTAACTCACAGTAGCATAAGATGTGTTCCCTCGCCCAAGAACCCCCTTTTCACAGTCGCTAGCGGGGGAGAGCTGTCGAACTCCATCAGTTTCTTCCACCAGCACTGATCAAAATCCACGGTGCACGGTACACCATGCAACTCGTGACAGTGGACGAACGCGATCGCCTGGTTTGGCTGGGGGGAGACGTTTTTCCTAATTAAAATAGGCGCCAAGTCTCTATTGCGATGAAAGTCAATTGTACAACAAACTCAGTTGCCCAAAACAACCTCCAAGTCACAAAAGACTAGGAAGGGGGGAAACTTTTTCAAACGCAGAGCATGAGTCTTTATGCCTCGAAGGACACAATCACAGAAGCATTACATCACAAACATTCGCACATAATTTGCAGATTAAGCGTTCATAGGATCATCGGTCACCACACTCGAGGGATTAATCGCACACGCATACAAGAACTCACTAACACTAGCTCCGGGATGAGCGAAACTATATCTCTCCCACGCAGACCTGAGCACAACGACCCCATCGCAACCAATGTTTACCGGGGAACATCAAGTACGAACTTGGCAACCACGAGAGCCTGGCCAAGAGTTGGAATATTTACATCAGTCGATTTCCAAAACACAACCCAAAAGTTTCTCCTTCTCCATCACAACACTCCACAATTTACACCTTCGAGGTTTTGGCTCCAACGGCATCATCTCTGGCCCTGCCATCCACAGGACCTTTGACAACATCCCTCGAAGCCCCCTCCTTCGCTCCACCATCGCCTTCCTTGCCCTCCTGTGCGAGCAAAACAAGGTTAGCCATACAGTCCGGCAGCTTTGAATCAAAAGCAAGCAACCTAAGCCATAAAACTTACCGCTTTCAGCCGCTCAGCGGTGATGGCCCGAACAGCTTCCCTCCCAGATACCTTCCAGAACCTCCGAAAGAAAGCTTTCTTAACAGACTGCACGCTCAGCAAACTTTGGTCAAGCTCCTCGTATGACAGGCAAACAAAGTCCTTCAAACCCAACTTCACAAAATCCTTGCAACCTCGCGATCCAAGATAGCAAGCACGCTTTCGCAAGACAATGTGGCTGCATTATCACTAGCTGTCACAAGAATCTCACGCAAACCTTCAAATTCCCTTAGCAGCCAATCAAGAAGAGCCACAACCCCTTGTTCACCTTCAGTTTGTGTAGGCAATGGAAAGGGCTCAGCACCAAAAGCGGCAAGGGCAGCCTTATACTCCTTGTAAATTAACTCGCTGCGACTCACCATCACCGTGATCACCTTCTCAATCTTTGAAGCCTCATCGCAAAGATGACCAATCGTTTCATCCTTTTTCTTAGCCTTAGCCTCAAGTCTCTTGACGCGCTTTGTAAGTTCAGAAATCTTATTAGCGTCATCCTCAACAGAAGCACGAAGGTTCACCAGAACCTTCTCGTTGTCTTCAACAGTTTTGCTCATCTTACTAATCAAGACATCCTGCTCCTTGACCTTCGCTTCCAAGTGACAAACCTACTCCTCGTGAACAACCCTCAAACCTTCCAAAGTCTCTTTCTTCTTTCGAAGTTTTTGATTGTCTTCCATAATAGCTAGAGTTTGGTGCGCCTGATCCACGCGAACCTTCCCTTCATGTTCAATCTGGTGGGAGAGAATGTGGTTGACAACAACAATCTAAAGCCACCAATAAAGGGTCCAGGTTTTTCAAAATAAGACTTTCAGAAATCAGAAAGCATGAAGGCAACGTACCTCACGCGATAGAGCAGATGCAAATTTCCCCAGCTCAAAAATCCCCTTGTTAGCCAAACTTCCTTCAAAATCTAAAACACACCGCAACCAAGTTATCATCAAAATGAGAAACCCCCCACCTGGCAACGAAACATAACAGTACTAACCTCCGCCATCAACTTCGGTTCTAGTCAAAACCTTCTTGGAGCGTCCAGGCTGCTGTTTCTCTTTCCCAAGATCGAGCATAACCCTCGCTATAGCTTCAAACTCAAAAAACCCCAAGTTACCGATCACATCCTCAAAAAATTAAAAGCATTAAGGTATCAATCACACATACCTGAAGGATCAATGTTACCAACATTAGAAGCCTCACTCATAGAGCCTCCGCGGGTCGGGCTCGGCACCGCAGTCCTTGCAGTAGCTCCAGCATCACCCCCTATAGTGGAAGCACCTTTCTGTGTCACAACATCCACATCGTCCGTGCCCTCGACCATAGAACTCAACACCTTGTCCTTCGAAATATCTTCTCTTTCCTCTTCCGACGACTCATCATCATCCACAACGCTGGCTATTCTTCGACACTTTGGCTCCTGTTGGTGCAATTGGACCATAGCCTCAGCAACCGACAAGCGCACGCCACCAGAACCTGCGTGCATACTACCAAACTGGTTCGAATCATAACGCATTGACCACCTCCTACCTTCGGGAACCCACAAACCTCCCCCTTCAGTTTTCCTCAGCTCCTTCATGAAAAGAGACGTACCAAGATCTTTGTCAAGAATAACCTGAGGATGATTGTCCTCAATAGTCTTCCTCTTTCGAGCTTCCACTTGGCTAGAAGACTGCTTAGCAATTGGAATTATTGCAGCCTTGCTCGGAAGAACCTGAGCGGAAGTCTCGGCAAACTCCACAGAAGATTTACCTTTAGACTTCTTGACCGGGACTTCCGAACCAAGGATACCGGGAGCACGAAGTTGTCTATGCGGGAGTGGAGGAACAACTCGAACCTCATAGCTAACACCCATTTCATGCAAGCAGCGGTTCACGTACGTGACCCTGACGACAACAAACGGCAATGAAGGAGTCATACTCTTTCTTGTTCCATGGCCCTAAAAGCTCCGAAGCCGCCATCTCGAGCTCAGCAACAATCACTTCATCACTCTTACCCTCTGGCTTGCTCAAACCAAAGATCGGGAAAGCAACCTCCCAATCTACGCAATCAAACTTCACATGGTGAGAACGAACTGGAAACCAACCAGAAGTTAACGGCCATATTCTAGCCTCCAAATACTCCTCCACAAGGTCTCGACCTCCGCAGACTCTGCTTGCAGTTTCAAAAGCACTGACGCATGACACGAAATCTGGCAGACGCTTGTTAAAGCCAGGTTGATGGGTATGCTCGAAGGGTAGAACCTTCACGGCCATCAGGTAAAATACCACCCCTGGTTTCTCAGGATTTGGGAAGCATATTTTAGCATAAAACCAATATTGAGCCCAATCATCCTCCCACTTGTTTTTCTGAGAATGGGACAGCTCTAACCGCTTCAACCCGGTCTTCATGTTGTTTTTACGGGGAACAAAAGTGCAACAACCACTCTGAGCCTCGTACGACTCATCATCTCCACCTTCCATGAAAACTTTCCAGGTTTGTGAATGAAGCTCATACAAACGGCAAAAAGCATCCGTTGACAGTTGACCCCCGAAGGTGCCCACAGCCCATAAAAACTTGGAAAGTTGAACTATCGCATTCGGAGTCAAGTGATGCAGCTTCGCGTTGACAGGAAGGAAAAGACTTGGCAGGATAGGATCTAGGGGGAAACGCATGCCAGCAACAAAAAATTCCTTAAAAACGACAACCTCTCCATCCTTCGGAGCTAGCATAACTTCCGCACCTGGGGGTCGACAGATTCCCATTGCAAAGTATCCTTTTCTGACATAGAAGTCAATAAAACTCTGCGTAACTTGTGAGGGTCCAAATTTCGGAGTCTTACGGTTCTCGGGATCCATCAGATCGTTAATGTAGCCTCAACGTCGGACAAACCTTCTTCAGACCCTGCGGACTCGCCCCCTCGGGTCGATCAACAGGAGATGAACCTTTTGTGTTTTCAGCGTTGCTCATCAAAATCATAATATTCGCCACATCTGATGAAAAATACGACATTAGAGAAAGAGTCATCAATCGAAGCTCACCTTCGATAGACCTAGCCGTATTTTTAACTTGCGCCATGCTTGATCCAGAGCGAAACAAGGTTGACGTAGGAAAGCACTTAGAAAGGAAAAAATCGACAAGCAGCACCACGCTTTAACAACCAATCAAATTGCAACACGTGTCACTGGGAAAAAGCAACGAAGGTGTCAATGAAGAAAGACCGTGAAAGCAACCCGCCACCCCTCCTCCACTTATATGGGTGGTAAAAGTAACAGTAGAAAGAGACAATTAAATTGAGATGGGTTCGAAGAGGTAACCAATTGGAAGAGGACACGTAGCATTTCTAAAGAACTCATAACCCTCAACTCGTGCCAGACCCCGATGTTTGGGGAGACGTTTTTCTTGGAGGTTGTCGGACGATCCTTTTTCAAGGGTTCGGCTGTCGGAGTCAGCCCTCGCCCACGAGGGGCTACTGTTGGGGATCGCCACCTCCGAGAGATGGCGGTCGAAGGTGCCGAGCGGTCGAAGCTGTCTGGAAAAGTCCTATTAGTAACCTTCGACGTTCCTTTCTGTATTTTTGGTTGTTTCTACAGATGCAAACAACTATGATGGTGAAGGCGTTATCCTCCGATCCCTGACCGAAGGTCCTCAACGATCAAGGAGAAAGGTCCCCAAGGGAATGAGAACCTCCAATGGCGACAAGTACGAATTCGTCATTTGAACCAATGGAGAAAAGCAAAGATGGAGAAAAGCAAAGGGATCGGAGGTTACTGGTGGGATCACGGATGAAACGTGACTCCGTAGAAGTAGGCAAGTTGTACACTCCAAGCCCTGGAAATATCCTTAAGGCCGGAATATTCTTAGAATATCCCGGGTAGGTAGGGGCATAACAGGGATCATGTAGCGAGGGTAGGGGGATTATAAATAACCCCTCATTTTACTGTAATCGGGATGATTTTTTAAGATTTTGAAAGTGCATATAAGATTACTCCGTTGAGTCAGAACACTATTTTCACTTTTCTGTTTGGGAAAATATCCTTCGGATCCCAACAACAAGATTTGTCTACAAATAACCCCTGTATTTTATGGTTTATTTCTTAGCACTCATATTAATCTTGCACATGTTGTTATTACGCCTTGTAGGTTTTACTAGTTCATGCCCGCGCGTTGCTAGGAGGGCCAAAAACATATCCAATGCAGTACATAGAGTATAAAAAATATATTAACAACATGCAATTTTGAGCGTTGCAATAGGCATAAAAAAAGCCAACAAGTAGACATCAGATAATAATAATAAAAGTATAAACATAACATGTCTGCATTTCCAAAAAAAAACATTGACCTTCTGATGACAAAAAACAACACAAATATAGAAACCACTCGGCCCACTCTATCCTTTTACACAAATGGAATTTTAAAACCTTGACAAACTGAAGTATAATTCTTATAGCTTCAGCACGACAATCAAGTGTCTGAACGGCTCTAGATCTTCGCATCAAAATTCTCCACAGTAAAAATGGTCAAGTTGAAGTCTGTCGCTTGGTTTTGAGTGAGTCTGGATGTGTAATCATCAAACCTTCAGCTCCTAGTTAAAACGAAAGCAAAGCACAGAAGTTTATCATAAAACCTTCAGGCTTCAACAGGCCAAGTTGAGTAAAAAAAGCTATTATGATACATATATAAATCATTGATCACAACACTTCAGAGTTCGGAGAGAGAAGAGAGCACTGTTTTGCATGTATACATGCAGGTATTATTCCATGATCCCTTGATCATCTGTACAATTATAAGTAGACATGTGTCCCTGCTCTTTTACCAGAACTCTTAATGCACAGAACCATGAAAAATTCATGGCTTGTGGCTTCTTTAATAAAAGATGTAGTTGATGTGCCATCTGTGAAACTTTAGAAAACGGTTCTAAAAGAGAATCTATAGTGAGCTATGAAAATTCAGGCATGTTAATGATAGGTAACTGACTATGTGTAGAAGGGTCTCATTGTGCATGAAGGATCCTTGCTTTTCATCTGATTTGTGATTCCCTATCTTAAATGAATTTTTTTTTTCTAGTGCTAGGGGTGCATGCCCAGGGAAGCTAGAAGTTCACCGGAAGAAACATATCTATTAGGACACTAAACAAAACAGAGGAAAAGGGCATAGACAAGTGCAACATTTCTTAGTCTACACAACGCACCAGCTAACCAGATGCATTTTATCAGCTCATCATTTAGTCAAGTTTATTTTGCTTGAACTTCTTTCACTATGAGCAAATTGCCAAGCTACCTCCCGCCTCCCTATTGGATACCCTATTAATCTTAGCTACGCAACGTAATAAATGACAGGACAAAGTAACCTACTACTATAATACCCTAAAATTTTCCCATGTAGTGTACAGTGTCAGAACCGGGATCACGGGACTGCGCACACGGCGTACTTGTTCTGAGATAAAGGGTAGGATATGGCCCACACCCTACACCAGTTGTAACTACTCGTATAGGAGTAGGACTAGTCGGAATAGAAGGAAACTACACGAGTAGTATTCGGGTAGGACTCCTAAGCTAGCATCGAGCTAGGATTTGCATGTAACGCTATCCCTCCAGACCATATAAGGACGAGCAGGGACCCCCTCCAAAGAATCATCATTTAAGTTAATACAAACCACCACACAGGACGTAGGGTATTATGCATACTGCGGCCCGAACCTAACTAAAGTTTCGTGTTCCTTGCAGCTTCGAGTTCCTAATCTCGGCGACACCCTACCTACAATCTACCACCTTGGGGATATCCCTCTATTGGTTTGGAGGTTAAACACCGACAGCTGGCGCGCAAGGTAGGGGTGTTTATCGAGCATCCACCGGAGAACTCGATGGCATCTTTCAACTTCACCAGCATTGTGCCCGATGAGGGCACTACTTTCATTTTCAGCTCCTGGGTCTATACCGCCAACGGCTTGGGTGGCTTCCACAGTCATCTAGCCAATACCAAGAAGCCGGAGGCATCCGCTCCAGCACCATGCCGCGACATCGATGACCCCGTCGATGAATTCGGCAAAATTCGATTTTCCGATCCAATTGGAAACTACGCAAGTCATCTCATAGCAATCTCTTGCCCCCTGATCAACGCCGGCGACCTGGTCGCTAGAATATATCAGGTGGACTGCAACATCGCCATGTGTATCAAGCTCACGGAAGCTGCTCTTCGACATCCTGGTAACTTGAGTTCCTTAACCCAACATTGTTTTGAGATTTCCCATCATCCTATTGCCTGCACTGGCGACATCTTCTTTGGCATCGACCGAGTCTACCAAGACATAGCCAAATGTATCAAGCTTGCGGAAGCTACTCTTTAGCATTCCTACTCCAAGAAGCCTGAAGCACCTACAACAGCTTTTGACCATGAGCCTGAAGACTTAATCGACAAACTCGAGCCCCTCGGATCGAGCCTACCCAGATTTGAGGCCCTGTACTCCAAATCCCTCTCCGCGTTGGAGGTAGACCAAGATCATCCACTTCAACTCAGAGAAGGAAAAGCCACCGCCTGTCGGGGGGCTCCCGTCTTTGACAACTTCTTGGATTCCGACGACAACGCTATGCCTTTATTTGGCAGTTACAGGGCTCTAGGACCACATTAGTTCCGCCGGGCAGCCTTGTAGGTTGGAAGGACTTGAAACCCTCCAAACCACTCAACCCCGCCTTATCATGCTCCGCTACTGAACTCGACAAACTCCCATTCCAGGAGGGCAGGCCTCTTGCCCCCTCGAATGAAGAAGAAGCTCAAGCTACGTAAAAGATGAGAAATCATGCACCAAAGCGAGAAGTCTTCATGGCTTACATCATAGAAATCTAGCACACAGATGAAGGAAGTTCAGAGCATGTGCAACTGAATGATCATTACATCGACGGCGATGACTACTTCTTCGACACGCCTGCCCAAAACAAGAACACGGTAGACAACTTCAACGGCACTAAGCTCACTGACCATGACCTAGACGCTCAAAAGCAATGCCGCAAGCTCACGAACGCCAAACGCACCAAACGGAAGCAGCGTATGACAGAGCAGCGGGAGCAGTAGCCCGGCAACCTCTACTACTTCTCCACAACCGACCTCCACAATATCATCAACATTGGTCGGGACACTCGTAACATCATCATCGCCAGACAGCAAGAGAATGAAGAAGTGGAGGCCTACAACCCCACCAACTACCACATTCCTCAAGACTACTGAAGCTCAACTCGGAAGCGCAAGCCGGACTCTCCTGACGCTTTTGATGCAAGGATGGAGCAACCAACTCGAAGTAAGACAACTCTCACCTCATAGGAATGCTTCCAGAAGGCCCTCCACAGTTATTACCAATGGCATCCGAGTGCTACACACTCCACCTTTGAATGCCATCGACTCTGAAGGGCCCGGGGAGCTCCACCATTCAAAAGTGGCAAGAAAAAGGACCGTGAAGAAAGGCGATAGGACTACTCGAGGCATGATCTATGCCAAAATTAAAACCTAATTTAATGAGGTTTTCTGAGGGTCTTTAGAAGTTTGTTTGTACAACCATTGTTTTGGATTACATCCCGAAATAAGGGGTTCTTTGAATTTAGTCCAAAAAGACCCTTTTTTATCACTCAATTAGGGAGTTAATTTGTGTTGAAATTCTTTCTCTGTTGGGCTAATCTTGACTCTTTTGCCATGCAACTCCGTCGGTTATGCCAAATGAGCTAACGCAATTTCCCTTCTTTTCCAGTCGATTCTCTTGTAACCTATTCCTCATGCCACAAGTCTCCTCACCAACGTTCGGTGGCTAAGGATAGGTAATAAGAGGAGGAAACAGGAAAAGGAAGGTGCAGATGAACTTTTTCAATATCAGATCAGGAAATGATATCGCAGCCGAACCGCGGGACTACTAAGAATAGTCGCACGGTTTGGCAAATGATTATGGAGTTCACCAATTTACCAAACAAGGTGTCCATGTCGTCAACTCAAAATCATAGTAACACTCCAAGTACTAGCTATCGACTAGTACTATGCGCACCCTATGTTACTGAAGGGGTTTACACACTCAAAATTTCAGTAACACTCCGATTACTGGTTATTGACTAGTACTATATGCAGCTTATGTTACTGAAGGGGTTTTCGTACCCAAAATCCCAGTAACACCCGGAGTACCGGTTACCGACTAGTACCATAGGCAGCTCATGTTACCGAAGGGGTACTTACACCCATAGCTCCAATAACACTCCGAGTACTAGTTGTCGACTAGTACTACGTGCAGCCTATGTTATTGAAGATGTCGGAGGATTTCTCCAGCCGGGTGGAGGAGTGCACCCGTCTAATCCTAGTTTAGGATGAGTTTGGGGCAAGTCTAGGAATGCTTCATCAAGAGGCGTATGAATACATGAAGCACACAAGGGTTTAGAGTGGTTTAGGTTGCCGGAGCGTAAAACCCTACGTCCACTATGTGTTGTATTGCTTGCAAGTTCGTGGGTACTTTTGTCTGTGTGGAAAGCTTGAGACTTGTGTTCTAACGTGCGCGCTCTCCCTTTTATAGGCTCAAGGGGAGCGCGTACACTGAGCGGGATCCCGACAGGTGGACCCGGTGACATATTAAATAACGTACACATTGGAGCCTTAAATGCCTCAGATCCTGAGATCTTTCTCATCAGCCTCCGTGTGTATCCTCCGCCCGGATATGGTCTTGTGCCATCCAGTTAGCATAGAGTCTGTTGTCGCTGACATGCGTAGAGAGAGTCGTGTTGTTGCTGTAGAGTCAGCTCCCGCTGACAGGCGAAGGGGCCATACTGACCTGCCGTGCTGTAGCCTTTGCGTACTGTAGCAACGCACGCCGTGGCCTTCCTGTAGCAGGTCATAATAACCCTTCGCCCATGCGCACGGCGCTGTGATGTGACTACACACTCCTCGCCCACACACGCGGCGCTGTGATGTGACGTGCCGCCTCCGTAACTGGCAGGCTTACCGTGATGTCAGCATACCTGCCCAACGTATCGGAGGGCAGCCCATGCCCTGTCTTGGGCACGTGCACCCCAACCACCGCATTAAATGAGGTAGCTGGGCTGGCTTCTTGCAAAAGGCACAAATCCTCCAGACACGTGGCGGCACTGGTTTAGTGGCCACTCCCTCAGGGGCACGTGGCGGCACCGGACCTCCTCCCCGGAGGGATGGGAGGTCCGGGCCCCCTGGCTGGCCCAGGCGCACAGGCCCCCTAGGGGTCCAGCTTCGTACTGTGGAGGCTCAGTATAAAGGAGCGAACGCAATGACTCCCAGAGAAGGCGAGGGAAACCCTCCCAGTGCAAGGCATCTGTATGAAAATGCCCGGCCGGATCCCAAAAGACGTTAGGAGGGGCTGCCATCTGCAACAAGAATGCAAATGGTGAGACTTTTTACCTTGCTGAGAAATCACAAGATAAATGGAACGAGATAATCAATTCTGATAACAGCAAAGACTGGAAATTAGATGGATGCCTAAGGTACTTAAGATACCCATCTTAAAAACTACCATAAGAATCCTATCAACCCATTCCAGAGATAAACAACACACTACTCATCCTTAATAGACCAAAACGTACATCGTATTCATACAATTGATGATGATTGATGCATGCACGCACTACTCGTTCTCACAACCAAAAATACTGCCGAATACCTTCGGACTTACGCGGTTAATTTCGGTGGCATACTCATACGTCTCTCACTAATAACTAGTCGATAACTCCTATCCATCTTAACCTATTAATCGTGGTTAGTGTACCTGCAGAAGATCACACACACACACACAAACATATATATATATATATATATCATGAACCTTTCACGGCAGCACGACATGAAAGCGTCCTCAAACATTACTATTTGCTATAGAAACAGCATCTGTACAATTACCGCCATACAGACAACGTTAACATACGTTATCAAAACAACGTATTCACGGGGGTACTGCAAAATGCGGGGGTATGAACAGCGATCGCCATACCCTACGCCGAACCATATACTCCCAATATGATCAACCTAAGTTGATATATTGGCAGCATCTCAAGTAGGCCACTGCTTGAGAAACAGTGTTCGGTTCGCATCACCAACGGGAAGGCTAACTCCCCAGTTAGCTGAGGATCCTTACCTTCTTACCTCACGATGGCAGGTGTCGTTACAGGAAGTAAGGTTGGGTTGTGCATGAATTTAAGTTTTGACGGAAAGTAGTGCTGCAAGTCAGAACTATCTGTACATATATAGATATTCCAGTAGCCACCTGTTAATTCCCATATACTTCCCTAGGGCTTTGCGTTCTAAACACCAACCTTAACGGATCCAACGTACATTGTAAACTCATTTGTTGGACAAATTTTATCCAAAAATCACTTTGTAAAAGCTACTGCAATCGTAAGGATAAACCTACGGCTCTAATACCAGCTGTGGCAGAACCGCCTGAATTATTCCGGTTCAAGCGCGCTAGTCATCGCTATACAGCTGATAACAACTCAACGCACTTCAAACAGAACAACCCGTTGGTCTGTCGGGTCTCCGCCCGATACAACCACGGTTCAACAGGACCGAAGCAGGTTTACCTCACACGAAGATGATTTTACAATCACAGTACAGCTCATCAACTTTCAATTTACAGATATGCAAATATTATTACAAACCTGGTTCAAACTTAAAGTAAAACTTATACAAACAGTGTTTAAACCGACAAGCTGAACAGCTTGTCTATTCTCACAGCGGAAGGAAAAAGATAAACACGTGACTACATACATCGCAAAGGTTGACACCATGCTCAGCCCAAGGCCTGGTGTCACTCAGGAGGGTCACTGCCAGCCGGGGACGGATCCCACTCCACGGACCAGCCATGAGGAACAGAAGTTGGCCACGCAGAACTATCTGCGGGGTTCTCGAAGATTATACCTGAAAAAGATACTAGCAAGACTGAGTATTCTAATAATCAGCAAGTCTTACCCGAGATTGGGTATACTTTAGCCCGTAGCTAGACTCATGAAGGCATTGTAAAGGCTCTGGGTTTATTTTCAGCTGAAAAGCAACAAAGAGTATAATCTACTTTCCAATTTTAGCTTCCAAATTCTAGTTGATTATTCATTCTAAGTTAGCATCTACACTAAGCAAGCAAGGTAGAGATTATTATCCATCAAGATTATACCATCAATAGTTACACTTCTTACTCTATGTGGCAGAAGGAATAAGCAGTCTCAATCTCCGCGAGAAACGGACGATTCTGAATCGAGTTTCATCCTTGCAAGGGTAAACCTAACTCACACATTTGGAACATCCAAAGATCGTTCCGAAGCAACTGTTTCCCTCATATTCCGGGTTATGGATCAGGGCCACCACAAGCGACTGCAGGACCGTACGCACACCAATTGTGCAGAACATACGTCTGTAGCGCGACTATATGATCGTATTCCTGTCTGCCTTGCAGAACGCACTCCCACACGTCGGTGCGTGTAAACATAAAATAAAAGTCGAGTGGTGGAGACATGTCCATTTGCCGGGCCATTCAGGTACTAGGCTTACCGCTTTACCATATTTCGCGGCATGTGGCTAGTACTTTCAAACGCTTAGCCACCACTACCACACATATCGACCTTATCAACTTTAAACAAAATAGACAGGGTAAAACTTCAGGTCATGATACAGCACATGACCCTGTCCATCATCCTTATAGTGACTGCAGAATGGTAAACATTCAATTCCTATGTCGCACGAGTGACATGAAATCACTCGACTTTTACCAACCCTATTTAGCAGAGCGTCTATGCGATAAGGACTCGGGTACAATACATAGGATTCCTAAGATCTTATGCAATTAGGGTTTTATTTCAACTCTTAGACGTAATGCAAGATATATAATATAATAATGAAATTGTAATCAATTAAAATACTGGGATATGCATCGGGACTTGCCTTCTTGAGTGGGGGTGGGGGCAGGAATGTCAGAGACTTCCGAACTTTGGTTCGGGACTTCAGTTAGATCCTCGGTGACATTTATCGGGTCTTCAGAAAACCATTGGTCTTGTCCCAAGACTAACTCGTAGTCTCCGTCATCGAGTGTCGTTGATTCTACATGACATGCAATAATTTAAGTGAGATGGTGTTTGAGTTTAAGATTATATTTCACGATAAAGTTGCAATCCAATTAACACACATGAATTCATGAAACAAGGGGGTTTAGTCTTGAATTATCATTTATAGTTAAGTTATGATTATAGTATTGTATTTATTGAAAACAGGACTAAAACATTTGAATTTGAATTCAAATTTCAAGTTTAAATTCAAATCTTAGGTAAATAGAATTATAAAGTCTTGAAAAATTAATTATAGACTAATTATCAACACATTAGATTATGACAAAAAGATCTAATTACTTAAGCCTAAGGAACATGCTTAATTAATCTCAAATCATTTCAAATTTGAATTACCCAAATTCAAAAGAATTTAAACTATAAAATAGTATTAAGTTTGAAACTTTTACACAAACTCACACATAGCCTATAGAAATTACATACCAAAAATCACAATAAACAAAGCTAGCATGAAGAGGTTATACACAAAACACCTCTTAACCTTGGATTTAAAATAGGTTCAAAAGTATTTGGTTTCAAACTAAACTTCATTAATAAAAGTTTTAGGGTTTGAAATCTAGATTCCAACAAAATTAGTTTGGTAATTTTTTGGATTTTTCTACAGTTTTCTACGAATTTTACAAGACAGTAGCATCAACTACAAGGGGGGGTCCTCGGTATATTTGCGCCTGGGTCCTTGGAACACTAAAAACCCTTGCACAAATGCCCCTGCCAGGCCCCGACGGCGGCCGGCCGTTCGGCTCCGGCATGTTCCCACCGGCGGCAAGGTCGCCGGCGGGGAGATGCCGGCTTGGCACGACCAACAGGGCATGGGGAGACGGTTGGAAGGGTGGGGCTCAACGGGCAGGGGTGGAGCACTGCCGGCGGTGAGGAGGGGCGGCGGCCGGGGCGGCGCGTCGCCGTTCCCGGCGAAGGGCCGGCGAACATGGGGATCTAAAGCGCGCAAGAGCACCAGGAGGAGATGGGGATGAGATTCCCGTACTTGAATTGGCCAAAGAAGTGGTGGAAGGATGCTGTCGACGGTGAGGTCGAGCTCGGGCGGCTCCGGTGAGAGGCGGCTCGGGGTGGGGGCGATTCCGGCGAAGGAGGGCTGGAGGTTGGACCGGATCAGGTCAGGGAGCTAGGAGAGAAGGTGGGGAAGCGGTTGGCCGTGGGGATTTGGGCGGGGTGGCACGGTCGAGGGGAATTCCGGCGAGGAGCACGGGCGGGCGTCGGTGGCGCGAGGAAGAAAGGGAGAACAGGCAAGGGAAAGGGGTTTGGGCCGGTCTTATAGCAGCACATTGCTACATAGAAGAGAGGGAGAGGAGAAGCAGCCACGGGATTGAGCTCAAGACTGCGGGCGACGCCGGTGGTTCCCTCGGATGCGTGGCAGCTGCTGGGCTCCGGTGGCCCGACGTGGCAAGGGGAGGGGAGGATAGCGAAGGTAGCACGGGTGGTGGGGGAAGGGGTGGGGCGACGCGTGGAAGGGCGGCGCAGAGCTGCAGGGCGGCGCACATGGCCGGGCAGGGGCGGCGGCGTGCAGCAGAGGAGAAGCAGAGGAGATTGGGATTGGGGAAGATGAAGGGGACCTAGTTGTAAAAAGTAGAAAGTTCAAGGACCTCACTATAATGCACATATAACTTTCAAACCAGAGCTCAACTGTAGATGGGCCCAAAAGCAAAAGTGCAGAGTTTTTCAAGATCTACAACTTTGCTTTAGGGTTCATCTGCAGAAAAGCAACAGTTTTGAAATTAATATGAAACTTAGCAAAGTTTCCAAATTTTATGTAAATCCTATAGATAAAACTACACTACACATATATCCAAAGGGTAGTTTCACCTACTTTTGCGATTTAAACACAAGTTTTGAAATTTTGCAAAATAACCCTCATACATTTGAATTCTACCTTCCATATTCACCCATTTAGCACAAAAGGACCTCTATTAAAATATAATTATATAAACAACCACTTTTCCTTAGCATTAAAATTTTTAAACACACTTTTGCCACATTTTGTACATAATAACACACTAAAAATCTAGGGTGTGACCATGCTATTTACCTGAGTGTCACACGGACCCCCTCATCAACTTGAAGAAGGGGAGAGCTCTCTCCGCCAGCCTCGAGATGAAGCGGCTGAGGGCTGCAAGCGACCCCGTTAACTTCTGCACGTCCTTGAGTCGTGCAGGGGGCCTCATTGCTTCGATTGCCTGGATCTTGTCCAGGTTTGCCTCGATCCCCCGGTGTGACACCAGGAACCCGAGGAGCTTACCCGCTGAAACACCAAAGACACATTTCTCAGGGTTAAGCTTCGTGCACGTTGCGTGCAGTTTGACAAAGACCTGAGCTAAATTTCCTAGAAGGGAATTCGCTTCTCTAGTCTTGACTACGATGTCATCAACATAAACCTCAACTATGTCCCTAATCAAATCACCTAATGTAATGTTCATTGCGCGGGCAAAGGTGGGTAAGGCATTAAGCAGTCCATATGGCAATACAACATACCAATAAAGACCATCCACTATTACAAAAGCTATATGCTTCCTATCTGCCTTAGCCATATTGATTTGATGAAAACCAGAATAGGCATCTATGAAGGACAGCAAGTCACACTCGGAGGTGGAATCTACAATTTGATCTATACGTGGAAGTGGATAGGGTTCTTTTGGACATGCCTTATTGAGGTTGGTGCAGTCGATGCACATCCGAAGCTTTCCGTTGGCCTTTGGGACGACGACTGAATTGGCCAACCACTCGGGGTGGTGGACCTCTTAGATGAAACCAGCTTGCAGCAGCTTGCGGACCTCTTCACGGATGAAGTTCTGCCGCTTGATGGACTGCTTCTATGGCTTCTGTCACACCGGCCTGGCGTCAGGGTGGATCTTCAGATGGTGCTCAATCACCTCCCTGGGGATCCCGAGCATCTATGACGGCTCCCAGGCGAACACGTCGACATTTGCTTGAAGGAAGGCGATGAGCGCGCTTTCCTATTTCTCTCCTAGGTTCCCCCCGATGCGGGTGGTCTGGGAGGGCTCCGCTCTGACCTGGATGGTCTTCACGGGGACATCGTCCGTGTCAGACAGATGAAATTTGGGCGCCCTGGCTGGTGCCCTAGCGCGCGAGGGTGAGGGCTCGAACCCCTCTACGCCGGCAAGTGGGGCGAGACCTGCTGCCAGAGCATGCAGCTTCTCTACTGCCGCTACGGCAGCGGTCCGGTCACGTTGCACGGTGAGGACTCCTGCAGGGGATGGCATCTGGAGGACCAAATACCCATAATGGGCAACGGCTATGAACCGGTACAGAGCCGGTCTGCCAATGATGGTGTTAAATGGGAGGTTCACCTCCGCAACATCGAACTGTACGTTCTCTGTGCGAAAGTTTTCCTCAGTCCCGAACATGACCGGCAGGGAGATGGTCCCCACGGGTAGACGGGATGCGGGCCCACTTCGGAGAATGGGCATGACGGGTCCAGCTTAGACTCCGCGATCTGCAGCTGCTTGAACGCTGCATAGCTGATGACATTGAGGCTGGCGCCTCCGTCGATCAGCACGTGGTGGAGCTTGATGTTGGCGATGGAGGGGCGGTGACAAGCGGTAGCACCCCGGCCCCTGCAATGTTCTCCGGGAAGTCGGATAGCCCGAAGGAGATGGTGGTGCTCCTCCACCGTTGGTGGGGTGCCACTTTTAGCGCCCCCGGCTTCACCGAGAAAACTTCCCAGCGAAGGGTCTTGACGTCCCTCCGGGAGACAAGCTCCGAGCTGCCGCCGTACATGACGTACAGCTTCTTGCGGTGCTCGTCACCCCCGGACTCGAAGTCAGACTGGTGGTAGAGACCCTTAAGGTCCTTCTTTGGGTTTGGTACCCCAACTCCTTCTCCGCCGCGGCAGCGTCAGCGTCAGAGACCTTCTCCTTGTCAGGCCGCCGCGGCGGGGGGAGTGATCCTTGGAGGCCTGCTCGTGCCTCTTGCTGATGCGCTCCGCGAGCTTCAGGATCTCATGGCATTCGGAGGCGCTGTGGCGGGCCCAGGGTGAACAAGACACGACCCATGGTCACTACGCTGCTGGCGCGGATGCTTGCCGCACGAGTTCTGGCCCCGGCCGCTGCCGCTGTAGCGACCGAGCTCCAGTCTGCGGCTTATTTGCACCGCGGTTCTTCTTGTTCTTCTTCTTGCTGCCGCCAGGGGCAGCAGCACCAGAGCCCCCGTCTGGGTGGGTCCTCCTTGAGGGACAGAGTGCCATGCACGGCCCTCTGCAGCTCTGGCGCACTTGTCCGCCAAGACAAACAAGGTGGTCACAATCTCCACTTGATGTGTCGCCAGTTTCTCCAACATCTTCTCATCACGGACCCCCTGTCGGAATGCCATGATAATAGATGCATCGAAAATACATGGAATGGTTCCACGTACCTTGGTGAAGCGGGAGATGAAGGCCCGGAGTGTTTCCCCGGGTTGCTGCCTCACAGCGTGGAGGTGGGCCATCACGCCGTGTTGCTAGTACGCACTGTCGAAGTTCCCCGAGAACAGCGCGCAGAGCTCTCCCCAGGATTGGATGGATCCCGGGGTGAGATTCATGAGCCATATCCGGGCTGGCCCGGTCAAGGCTACGTGGAAGTAACTTGCCATTACGGCGTCGTTACCTCCAGCCGCCGTGATGGCGGTGATGTAGACCTGCAGGAATTCTGACGGGTTGGTAGACCCGTCATACTTTTCTGGCAGGTGGGGCCCAAACTTGGACGGCCAGGCCACCGCTCGAAGGTGGTCTGCAAGCGTTGCGCAGCCCACCCCAGCCACCGGGGCCTGGACACGTCCCTGCGGCTTCGGTACAGCCATGTCGAGCTCGGCCTCGAGGTTCCGACCCTCGATATTGAGCCGGCGCTCACGCGCCCGCTCCATGGAGACACGGGCGTCCTCTCCCGCACGTCTACGATTGAGTTCCGCCCGTAGGTCTTCGGTCCATGCACTCCTCACTGTTGGGGAGTGCACAGAGCCGGATCCGCCGGCGCTGCCTGAATGCAGATCCCCCCGCCTGTAGCAGGTCATAATAACCCTTCGCCCATGCGCGCGGCGCTGTGATATGACTGTACGCCCCTCGCCCACGCACGCGGCGCTGTGATGTGACGTGCCGCCTCGGTAACTGGCGGGCTTACCGTGATGTCAGCCATACCTGCCCAACGTGTCAGAGGGCAGCCCATGCCCTGTCTCGGGCACGCGCACCCCAACCACCGCATTAAATGCGGTAGCTGGGCTGGCTTCTCGCAGAAGGCACGAATCCTCCGGACACGTGGCGGCGCTGGTTTAGCGGCCGCTCCCTCAGGGGCACGTGGCGGCATCGGACCTCCTCCCTGGAGGGATGGGAGATCCGGGCCCCCTGGCTGGCCCAGGTGCACAGGCCCCCTAGGGGTCTGGCATCCTCATGTGGGAGCCCAAGACCATCCCGCGGTGGTCCGGGGCCGTGGTGGCTGTTCTTGAGCACTTTGCCCTTGTGGGCACATGGAGGCGCCGGACCTGCTAGAGCGTGGGGGGAGGTCCGGAGACCGTGCCCCCAGTTATCAGGCCCGGGCCGTTTGCCCTATCACCCAGGAGCTTAGCGTGAGGTTCCATAAGCCAAGTCGGCTAAGTCGCAAAGCTATATGTGCATTTTCCAACTAATAATTCGAATGCCAACCTACATGATTCAGCAGCATTAGTCGCGCCAAGTATTACAAAAACATCGAAGAGGTTGCCACACCTGATTTACATGAGCAATCCAGAGTTTCGCATGACATGAGTAAAACCTGATTTGCTTGCACCCCTACAGGGGTCTAACTTTTGAATACCATGACATCGACTACTTCCAGAAGCGTTGCCTTCGGTGTAGCTCGGATGTTTCTGATAATTCACATAAGTCCTATGATTTTTGATCCTACTCAAAAAGATTGTTCAGTGGTTTGACCATTGTTTCTCATTCTTACTCCAAGCTATCAACTAACTTACGAGCTACTGACTTCACTTCTTCGACAAACTCTGAGAATTTATCCTCAGAGCAGTCAGATGACATGCTGTCAGCTAGTGGATTCAGGTTGGCCTTGGGTCAATAGGATTTCATCAAGACGTGCGCCACATAGGTTTTGGTGGTATCCGAGATGTAGCAAGTAATCTTCTAAGGGGCTTAGTGAAGTCACTCCAACAACGTCTTGTCACTAACCCGCCCTTCTTCGCGAGGATCCACCATGTCGACTACTATCTGGGCAGCAATCCTGAGTTCTTCAAGTTCCTTTTCTCTTATTTCCTTTTCTTCGGCCATGTTCTTGATATGTTGTAGGCACTCTCCGAATTGCGCATCAGCATCTTCAAGTTTCTTCGCCATACACTCTACATCATCTGTGCAACGATATAGCAGATTCTTCACATCGGTCAATAGATCATATTTATATCTTATTATATTATTGAGTTCTGTGGGCAAGCAACAAGAAGAAGTACTCGTACAAGTTTAGACACAAACACTCGGATATTCTACATCAGATAAAAGCAGTCGAATGAGCATTACCTTGGTGAGTTTTGGCCAGGGCTTTGTTCTTGTTTGACAGATTCTGTATCTCATGCTTCAAGAGCAAAACTTCCGGGTGCGCTCCTGCTTAAGGGTGTCGAACTCATTCCGAAGCACAACATTTTTCATGGTATGCTCACCAATCCGGCGGTCTTTTTCCTGCAACTGGCGGGCTCCATCTTCTACCGCTCTGAGTTTGCCCGACTTGATTCTGGATCGATTGGCCAAGGTCTGTACGTCAGGAAAAGGCGGTCAGAACACCAAATACTAGTCGGCAAAGTCAGATATCATCAGTATAGGATACTTACCGTGGAAAATTTATACAATTCCTTGAAAGTATTTTGAAACTCTGTCAAGGTCGCCGAAAACAACATTGGATCTTCAATGAGGCCAGTCAGGATGGCATACTGCCACTTAGGGGGAGTCACCAGGATTCCACCTGAGGAAGAACCCGCAGCACCTTGATCTCTAGGGGCAGGCTGATGCTGCGGGTTACCTGTCACCTTGCAACTAGTAAGTAGTCGGGCGACAGGTAGATTGCTACCCACAGGTGGAGGCGGTACAATATGTTCACCTGCAAGCATCTCCGGGGACGCATCTTTGGCTCCTGATTTAGTCCTGCCAGTTTCAATGCCGACAAGGGAATTCGACGGTGTATCACGAACTGCAACATCAAATGCCCTCTCTAGCTCGGGGGCTGGAGCCTCCACGGCATCGTCCGGATGGCCTAAACATAAGAAAATAACAATGACAATTGTTCCTTACAACAACGAACCTACAATATACAAGTGAAAGCACTCGGATACTTACAGTGCAGACTTCTTTACTCCTAACTTTTTCTTTTTGAGTGGTTTGGGTGCTGGGGCAGCACCTAAAGCACTTGCTAACACCATTGTGCCAGTCATAGGCAGGGTCTGCTTCGACGAGGCAACCGTGAAGATTACCATCACTATGGTGCCAGCCGAGGGCGGTGTTTGCCCCAGCGTGGCTTCAGCAAGACCTATTGTCAGGTCTACTGTGACGGAGGGCATATCTTCTCCCATCATAGTATCATCCGCGACTGCTTCCCCGATCTTTTGCTTAGCATGCTTGAGGTTTGGGGAGCTAGAATTCAAGATTCAAGAAAGAGAATAACTCAATCAAAATCACCACGAGAAAGCAATCAAAAACACTAGTAGGGTCGATGAAGAGCACTGAACTGGGTGTGTCATCTTCAGCGCCATGAGGCAAAGCACCAGCTTTGCACTTCCGGATGGTGGCCCTTGGTCCCTTGGGGTGACTGGGCAAAGGATCACCACCAGAAGTGCTCTAGCCTTCCTGGGAGGTCTTCGTTTTCTTGCCCTTTGTCACCTCCGCCAAGATGCGGTCGTCATCGGTGCCTTCGTCGTCCTCCCTGCCCTCTGAATCAATAGTGGGCCGAGACAGCATCAGGTGGCTCAGACGATCAATGTCCGGCATTGGAGGCATGCTCCTATATACATTTATATTATCCTGCAATAATATTCCAAGATTTGTCATAAAAAATAGATTAAAGGATATCAGAAGTACTCAAGAGAACGATACGACCACTTACCCCTACCTGTTCGGGAGGATTCTTCGCCGAGTATAGGCTCCGCATATATGGGACGGTTTCATCGCCCATGAGCACCCGGCTTACTCGCAGCAAGGCTTCACCTTTCTTAATACGCTCTGCAGAAAACGGAGACGGATCTGAGACGCCAAGTAATTTGAAGCCAAAGCACGCGCGCTTCTGCAATGGCTGGATCCGCCTGCCCAGCCACGTGTACATCACTGATACTCAATAACTCCTATATCCATGTGCTTCTTGATCATTCCGAGCAGCTCCTCGATTTGGCTCATGTCACGGCATGGCATCTTCCACTCGCCATGGATCCTGAGTGCCCCGGCGGTCCTTTCGGGAAGTGAGGGATGATGGTTTTCAATGTAGAACCACCGCTCCCTCCACCTAGACAAACTAGTCGGGAATTTGTAGGGGATGTCCTTCTTTTCCATCCCCTGCCTCAATTGGAACCTGGCACCACCGACTTCATACATGGTACTCGCTTGGCTGTGGCTTGAGATGGAAGAGGTAGCAGAAAGGTCAAAGTGCGGTTCTATCCCCAAGAAGGCTTCACAGAGATGAACAAAGATAGAATGTGGAGAATAGAGATGGGGTTGAGGTGATGAAGTTGGATGCCATAATAGAAAAGAAGACCGCGAAAGAAATAAGAAGCTGGGAGGGCCAATCCGCGCTCAACAAAATATTGAAACAAAACAATCTCCTCAGCCCCTCATATGGTCTCTTATCACCAGCGGCAGAGCACCACTGGATAATCTCCTTGGGTTGCAGGAGGCATTCATCTACCAGCGTTTTGAGGTCA
This sequence comes from Panicum hallii, assembly GCF_002211085.1. Classification (NCBI taxonomy): domain Eukaryota; kingdom Viridiplantae; phylum Streptophyta; class Magnoliopsida; order Poales; family Poaceae; genus Panicum; species Panicum hallii. The sequence continues at coordinate 17,236,221 of NC_038046.1, read as the reverse complement.
GCCTCAGAACACTTACTTGTTCTCCACCCATCACCGGCGATGGCGGCTAGTTTGGAATCCTTCTCCTTCGACTTAGTGGTGCCTTTCTTGCTCACAATTCTACACGAGCCGCTTCACTCGCGCTCGGGGGCTGAGGATTGGGGCAACGGAGCAGCACTACAGAGGAGGAGGGAGGTCTTGTTGACTACTCCTAATAGGAGAGGATCAACTGTGATTGGCTTAGATCTGAATCTGGCGGCGGCGGCTACGAGACGGAGGAAGACGAAAGGCCAAGGCAGTGAGAGTGCAAGCGAAAGGGTGAGTAAACCTAAGTTACCGCGCGGCTAAATAACCAGCGATGGCCCCGCAATTACTGTGTGGAATGCAAAAGATTTTTTTTCCTCGGGATAAGATTTATTTTGAGCGGTAATTTCAGGTTACTTTGGAAAAGTTATTTGCTTAACCATTTGTTTAGGGTAGCTATCCTGAAAAAAGAGGTTTTCGAATTTCTGAGCCAATTTACTCATTTTTACCATCAAATCAAATTCTTATTTTTTTTCCACAATCCATACCACGACTCTTTGAATCTTTTTTCCAAACCTTGGAATTTGAATTCAAGATTCGGGGTTGCGGAATACGTGTTATCGACGGCTTATTTTTCAAATTTTTAGAAGATAAAAGCTGAAGATTCAAGACTAATTTGACCCTCAGCCTAATTCTTCGATTCAACCTAAGTCTCAGGGGTTACTCCATATGGAGTGCGAGTTTCATCGCACCCCATATAAAAGAAGATTTGAAAACTACTCAGGGTATGAGCACCTCATAGCCTCGATGCAGCCAAGGAAATACTCGAAAGACACCTTTAAATATGAAGTTTGGAAGAACTTAAAGATGCCTTCAGAAGTACTCGGAAGCCTGCAATACTCGACTACAAAGAGGGGGCTTGTCAGACCCGAGGCCACGGAACTGCGCACATGGTGTACTTATTCTAGAATAAGAGGTGGGGCATGGCCCACATCCTATACCAGTTGTAACTACTCGTACAGGAGTAGGACTAGCTAGAATAGAAGGAAACTAACCGAGTAGTAATTGGGTAGGACACCTAAGCTGGTATCGAGCTAGGATTTCCATGTAACCTTATACCCTGAGACTATATAAGTGCGGGTAGAGACCAACTCCAAAGAATCATCATCTAAGATAATACAAACTACCACACAGGACGTAGCGTATTACGCATACTGCGGTCCGAACCTAACTAAAGTTTCGTCTTCCTTGCACCTTCGAGTTCCTGATCTCAGTGACACCCTACCTACAATCTACCACCTCGGGAGTATCCCTCGGTGGGTTTTGAGATTAAACACCGACACATGGATCAGTTTGTCTATTTGCGAATTGGGACGCCAACCACCCAAGCACCTATTGCATAGAAAGTTTATCTTAAAATATGTTATTTTTTTCTGATGAGTTCATCTTTGCAACTGAAACAAGAGAATCCTAGTCTGACCCTTCGCATCAAATACCTCATCTAAATTGATTCCTCCCAGACTTGCAAGTGCTTCCTGCACATATCAAGAAGGAAACAACCATAAGTGCTAGTACTTGACATCGACTGTGTGCAATTCAGGTTACTTGCATGGGATTATAGTTGCAGAAGTGTTTCCTTTTTCAGGTGATCAAAAAGGATAAAACACATGCTCCTTGAGTCAATATGATATGTAAAAGCTGACACAGGAGAGTTAAAAGACCATGAAAAATGAAAACTACAGTAACCAAGGCGAGAAAATAAGCAGTTGAACAGGAACATGATTATAAATTGTGAATCGCCATCCATTTGTCCTCTAAAGTGAAAACAATCTAAAAAACTGAAGTGTCTTCCTACCTGAATCTCAACATCCAAACATACATTTTGAGATATTGTAGCAACATTTTGAATTTATGATTCATTATATTCTTGAAGAAAATATTGTGCCCTGAAACATCCAAAAGCACGCACAATAACAAATGTTTCCTACTCCCACAAACTTAGCTTATTGAGCTCACCAATCTGCAGCGATTTCAGTCAAAAATTCGATATAGCAACCACACCAACAGCACCAAAAATTTTTTAAGGCGGATGCAAGTATATCTGCAGGCTGGCTGCAGAGACTTTCCTCGATTGGGATTATGGAGTCCATGCGGTGCTGGCACTTTTGAGCATTTATAAATCCTAATCATTCTTGCTCATTTCTATTTATGTGTACAGACATATGAAGAACTAACCTAGGAGAGGGAAAGCTTGCCTACCCCATTTATCTGCTGCCTATACTTGAGTAAAATTCTAATCACTGCCAGTGATGTTTGATTCATTTCTTTATTTTAAATAAGTGGTAATAAGTGCAAGCATCATTGCTCCATAGAGGAAAAAATATTTAACACCACACAATTTACATGTATTAAAGCTAGACTTTCTAATTTATATTTCAGTTTAACTTTACTATGCTGCAAATATCTATATTACTAAATGAATAGGCCCATAATGGGAGCTGGTGTAACATAATTATCCAAATTTATAAAAAAATCCACAATATGGAGCACACACAAATCCAAAGAACATCAACATACCAGCATCCTCACTGCATCTTGGATGTTAGAAACTTGGAGTGGACAAAGGAGTAGACGATTGTATTCCATTATACGTATGTTCAACACCATGGTAAGCCGGTAGCCTTCCTGCACCGATGCACAACATGGTTAGTCACGGGGCAAGGACCCTAGGAATGGTCCTGAGATCTAGACGCCACTTGCCTGCTACTGCAGGATGAGGGTGAGGTTGAGGTCACCCTCCTCCAGCTCAGGTGCCGCACGTGAATGGGTGTGCCAACATGATCGCAGCCATGACAAAGAGAGAAAGCGGACTGGAGCTAGGATTTGGATTGCCAGGGCATTGCCGGCGTCACGTGACGGACTCAAGGCATGTGGAAAAGTTGGGGCAGAGACGGGCGAGGGAAGGTGAGGCACGGATAGGAACCTGATGCGGCACAGGGTGTCATGGTGGGATGGACGACCATAGCCCTCACGGCGCTAGCTGCTGGAGCGGGGATGACAGAGATGGAGCTGTTGTAGATGGGATGGGACTGCGAAGATGGCGGCGCATCCGGCTGCCATCACCATGGATCTGTTTTTCTCTCCTCGAGTTCGCCAGTGAATGGAGCGGGACGACAAAGACGGGGTGCAGAGACAGCGGCCGTAGGGGATAGCGGCGCATGCGGCCAGCACCTCCATGGATTTGTCGTCCGCCGCGGACGCCGTGGATCCAAACGCCTCAAGTCCTCCATGGTGTGCAGGCGGCGGTTCTGCAAAAAGTAAAAAAAACAGGGGGAGGGGGCGGATGGTGAGGCAGAGCAGCAATATGAGCGCGGCCGGGAGTTCCTCGACGGCGCTGACAGCCGGAGCTTTGAGGGGGAGATGCAGGCCCAGGGCAGGTTACAGGGTAGAGGAAGCCGGCCTGGGTCACGAGCGAGGCAGCGTGCTAGCGTCGCTTGCAGCGTAGGGGCGGAGGCGGCGTGCTGGAGCCTGCTGGAGCACGAGGGCGGAGGCGGCCGGAGCGCTGGCAGAGGCGTGGTGGCGGCGCGAGGTTGGAGGCATCTGGAGCGCTGGCGGCAGCCTGCTGTCGCAACCTGAAGCACGGGGGCGCGGCCAGTGGACGACGAGCCGCCAGTGGGGTGGCGGAGGAAGCGGCGGCAAGTTGCCCCGGGCGTTCGGGATTACCCGAAACTTCGGGTCGGGTAATTCGGGATTTAATAAATTTGGAATTTTCAAATTGCTACCGAAAGTGTATCTAAAATTTTAATACCTGACATTTTAGATACCTGAAAATTCGGGTTCGGATTTAGAATTACTCATATTACCCAAAATCTGTACAAAGCACACATTTCAGCAGCAAAAAAACAATAAAAAGCAGCAACATAAACAATATTCCAGATTTCCAGCAGCATAATCACACATAACATGATAACGGTATCACACAATCACACAAGTTCTAGATTTCCAGCAGCATAAACATCAATACATTCCAGATTGCTGGCGCTTGACTGTTGCTCCTCTACTGGGTCTTTCGGCAGGCCTGAGGCAAAAAGGCAGGCCTACGATGTTTGGGTATTTCGGGTACCGCGGGTTAGAACCCGAAATACCCGAAATTAATTCGGGATTTCGCATTTGGTACCCGAAAATGTTGTTCGGGCTTCGGGATTTTCGGTTCCGATTTCAGGTTTTCTCAGATTTGGTCTTCGGGTTCGGTTTTTATGCCCGGAGCTAGCGGCAAGTGACAGGCGCGGTAGGCGGCGATTTCGGCGATGGGAGGAGGTGCGGTGCGGATGTTTTGTTCGGCAAGATGAAGGATAGCGGACGGCTCAAAAATTGTTTTGGCAGGACGATGCGGGCAGCCCTATCATCTGTAGATTGGACGGCTGAAGGATGCGGGCGGCATGACGCACGCGTGATTGACGGTGCAAAATTACGTTCGGGAGACCGATACGGCGTCGGGGCGCTAAGATCGCACGACGTAGGTACCGGTCGCCACTTCTTACTTTTTAATAGTGAGAGATTACTCGATGAAATGGTAACTAAAATTGGAACATATCCTAAATACCAATCCAAAGGTTAGTTACTTGGAACAAAAGCACATTGTTTTCATGGTTCTATTTTCACATCACCGCCTCGCGCTCACCGGCAAAACTTTATGAGCTCTTTCATAATTTCCACGGAACATCTCGGTTCCACACTTTGGTATATTTTCCTCTTTGATTCGAACTCTTTATTGCTATACTAATTATGTTCATCTTTACAAGTTTGTATCTCCTATTTGTCCGGCTGCTTCACGCGAGAGTTTGCTTATGCACGCAACTACAATGAAACTACGAGCATTCAACACCTTTAGCGTCCGTTTATTTCAGCTTGTGGGCACTTTTAAACCATTGGCTTTTAAGATCTCCAAAAATCAGATGCCCCTAAAAGCCGGAAGCTAGAAGCATCCTGGCATGAGCTTTCCAGCTTCAGGCTTTCAGGAGTATATGGCTTTTGGGATAATCTAAAAGTTAGTAGTCCAAGAGCTCCAACAGGGCTGGCAAGGTGAAGGGGAACAGGAGAGCTACCTGCCCTTTCTTCATCGTTGCTTCCTCTGGACCTGGACGTGCCCAAGCGAAAAAAACAGATGGAGCAAAACAAATTACCGTAGGCAGCGACAGCGACCCCAAACTTGTCAAGCCTAAGCAAAGAATATTCCAGGATTTGTGCCGTCCGTGTGCGGCTGTGCATCCAGCCAGCCAGCCAGCCCAGGGGACTGTCACCAATTGAAGAATTTGAAGCTCATTGGTTTGGAACATGGAAGTCGGGCAAAAGAACAAACTGGTTTTGGGATCAGCTAAACAAATCTTTGTTTCTAGATGGGGAGAAACCAAATTAAGTTGATGTCGTTCAATGAAAAATGAACAAAGTGGCATTTGGCTGCTTAAAACATTTGGCTACGTGTAGATAACATGGACCTCATTGTCCCTTTTTTTTTAATGACGTGGACCTCACTTTGCATTTACGCAGCATGGATTTAGAAAGGTATTCACATTTTTTTTTGTCACCTGCATAGCTGCCAGCCTGTCACCATTTTGAGTGGTGCAAAGTAAACCTTTGCCTTTTTCTTTTTCTAAACAGAGAATTTAAAGAAGAAACAAAAACTTGCCGGCAATCCAAAGCAGCACCAACGCGTAAAGCACCTATGCGCCGCGACGGGAAGAAATACTATTATTGTAGAGAAAAAGGAAAGAAAAGAGAAACTAAAACGATTTATCCAGACCCTCCCAAACCAAATCACGAGAAATCGCGTCTCCATCGGCCGCCGGGTGCAGAACGGCGAGGGCACACGTGTTCTGGTGTCGCGCTCTAACGAATCATTGACGAGGAACCCCAAGACGCCACGCAGCTCCGTGAGCTCACGGAAAAAAGAGAAGCTTTTTTAGTATTTTTTTTGGATGGGATCAGATTCGAGAAAAGCAAAAATGAAAAGACAATTAAGCTGTAAGCACTGTCACACCGTGTGATCGTATAAAAGGCCACCAAAATCCAAGGGAGAGCGAAGAATAGGAAAGGAAGAGGAAGGGGGGAAATTCATAAAAGAAAGGTGGTGCAGAGGATAGGGGGAGGAGGGAGCTTTTACGTCTTCCAGAGGCCTTGGTCGCGTCTCGAAGGTTCTTGCCTTGTTCGGAAGGGATGGCGTCGGAGGTGGACGACGAGGCGGGGGCGGGGTCGCCGCTGGTCGCCAACGGGGCGGCCGACGTCCGACGGAGGGTGGGTCGCCGCGCCGCCGCCCGGCTGTTGGGCTGGCGTTGATTGGTTCCTGTTGCGATTCCGATTGTCCTTTTTTCGGGGTGAGCTGTTGATCTGTTCTAGGGGTTTCGTGTTGCAGAGGGACCAGGCCAAGGCGATGCTATCCAAGCAGGCCGTCAAGATCGCCACCAAGGCCGAGGAGCACGAGCGCTTCATCTTTAAGGTCATCTCCCTCCTCCCGCCTCCGCTTACAATCCCTTTCCTCCCTTTCCTGTGCAAATCATGTTGCCATCTCAACAAATCTTGCCGCGCCCTTGCTTTTATTTATCGGAAATTAAGGGATTGTTGTCTTGTGTCTCCGTAATCAGTCCAGTCCGCAGTTAATTCTGGTGGGCATCTGTGATGTAACTGTTCGATGAGTACGAGAGGATATTGGCGATGTTCTTATGCTCTCTTTTTTGGGGGCAATTGAGCGGAATGGGATACTGTAGCTGCACCCACTTTGTGCATTTATTGTTCGTACTGTACTGCAAAGATTATTGGATGTAGGGAATGTTGTCACATAGTCACATGGTGACGCGCGTTTTAAATGTGCAGGTCACACACTTGCTGGGTGTTCTTGGATTTGGGGGATTTTGCTACCTCTTGGGTGCCAGTAAGCAAACTGCAGCATTGAACTATTCGGTTGAGCGGGGTACATCATGAGGTTCTTGTTGGTTCCTCTTGTAACACTGTATGCTCTGTTCCTGTTTGCAGGACCACAGGATGTTCCATATGTGTACTGTCTGTTTTATGTCATATTTGTTCCCCTTCGCTGGATCTACTATCGCTACAAGAAATGGCATTACTATCTCCTGGTGAGCCCAATACCATCTCACATTTTTATGTTCTCGAAATGCACCCAGTATCAGAAATATCCTTGAACTTTGTTCAGTTCATCAGCTTAAGTGCGTTGGTGTCACAGTTTTAGGGCTCTACCTCCTTATACTTTGTTCAGTTCATCAGCTTAATTGCATCGGTGTCGCTGTTTTAGGGCTCTGCCTGAAGCATAGCTGTAAAGTGAAATGGCTTAGTGGCACATGTTAGTACGATAAGTGAAAAGTGCTGTTATATAATATTTGGGCAACTCATTGCAGTTGCATGATATATGTACAGTCTCTTTCATTTTGCAGTTTGAATGTTCCAACTTCCTAGTCACAGTTATAAGTTTGTTGGACACCAGCTTGATGTTCTCTTGATGGAATGCCTACATGCAAACCATTTTCTTGTGTGTAAAATATTGTGATTATATTTTTCCTTTTCTTCAGGACTTCTGCTATTATGCCAACACTTTTCTCCTTGTAATGATTCTCTTCTATCCAAAGGATGAAAAGCTGTTCATGGTTTGCTTCTCATTTGCAGAGGTATGAAAAACAATTTTTTGTTGTTTTCTGATCCATTCCAGAATATGTGTGTAATCCTTTAATTCATTACAGGGTCCGCTTGCTTGGGCACTAATTGTGTGGCGCTGCAGCTTGGTATTTAGCTCATTTGACAAACTTGTTAGTGTACTGATACATCTTTTACCTGGTAAGTGATGAGTGATCTCAGCCATGAACAGCCTGATCCAATGTATGGATACTTTACTTTTGCGGTTATGACATCATTTAGTTTTGTGAACTATTTTAGTTCTTTCAGTTCGTTGAAACACTTGACCAATGCGCGCAAATTATTTATGGGGGTTTACACTCTTTGAATTATTCTTCTCTTTGTTGATTAGCATGTGAATATGAGTTGTTAGCGTGCTAGCTCACGATTTCGTGAACTTCCTTGTTTTAGTCGAGCTGAGCTTCCATCTTCGCTTATTATTGAAAATCTATGAAACTACTAGGAACACTTAAGCCAAAATGTTAAACAATTAGAAATAAAAGTTGATCAACATTTACTCTTGAGGAATTGAACAAGAGTGTGCAATTTGTCTGTTAGTCTACATAAGGGCTCCGAGCCTGAAGTCTGGTCTAGGTTATATTGACTCATATTTGCTCTAGGTTCCCAGATTACATCCATTACATTTCCTTTTTTAATATACATATAGTGCTTCATGACTGATTGAGAACATTTACAGGGATTGTTCTGTTCACTATCCGGTGGTGGAACCCACAAACATTTGCTGCCATGCATCCAGAAGGAAGAGCAGCCAGAGTTACATGGCCATATGTGGAGAACAAATCATATTTGTGGACATGGCTGTTTTTTGTTCCTCTAGCTGCTTACACTTTGTGGCAACTTATGTATTTTCTCATAGTTAATGTGCTGCGTCGACAGAGGTTGTTGAGGGACCCTGAAGTCATGACATCATACAGGTACATGTTTGCATTTTTTTTTTAAGGTCCAGCATGCACTGTACCTATTAGCCTACTTTGCTTGATGTACATCTGTATTTTGCATGCCCTCTTGCTTTGTACTGAGAGAAATGAACTCAATAGCTTAAGGGTTAGGCTTATGAAATTGCAATGGGGGAAGATGGATTTGGGTTTGTCCTTGACACACAGCATGCATCACCTGGCCACCATTGGACGGTGATATTAGCACTAATGAACCTAGATAGACACAGTTGCAGTTGTATTTTAATGCAATGACAATGCCCTATTTACATTGATGCAGTCCGTAGATTTGTTGCTTGAGTTTTACTTTGAATTTATATACAAAAGAATCTTCTCATGCTATGTGCTTAAGTTCGTACCTGTTTTTTTTTCCTTTTTGCCCCCATGCATTCCTCAGTTCCTGACTCCTTTCCAGTTAACAAAGTTTGATTCCATAAACTGTTGGTATTCTCAAATATCCTCGCAACATTGAACCTGGGAAACCCAGTAAATTTTCCTGTTATAAACTGTTTTTCAGGGAGCTCTCAAAGAAAGCACAGAAAGCAAACAACATCTGGTGGAGACTGAGCGGTCTGCTGGGTGATAAGAACCGTCAGGTCATGTACATACTGCTCCAGGCGCTGTTCACAGTGGCGACGATGGCCTTGACTGTCCCCATATTCCTGTCGTACTGGATGCACGTGGTGTTCCAGATACTGAAGGTGTGCGCGGCGACATGGAACGGTGGAAGCTTCATCCTGGAGGTAATGCCTCGGCAGGTAGTACAGAAGCAGCAGAAGAAGAAACTCAACATGAAGCCTATCGAACAGGCGAACTCTGCGCAACATGTGGAGCAGGATGATATGCCGGGTAACCAGCACGAGCACACAACCGAGGAGCAAAAGCAGTAGTGGGGAAACCAAAGCAGGGTGTAAGATTAGATTTTGCAGGTTACTGATACATTCTCGATACTACTTTGTGTGAATGTTCCGTTGGGAGTTTTTTCTTTCCCTTTCGACATTTGTCTGGGGTGGCCTCTAGGTTTGGTTGGACTCCTATCACCATGGGGGATATGGTGTGCGCGTGTTTGACAAGGCAAGGGTGGTTGTTCTGATTTCTTTCTCTCTCTTTTTTCCTTTTTTCTTTACCGGTGCTGGTGCATTATGTGTGTAGGAAACTAGAGGAATCTTTTATCTGTGGCAGTTGCGAGTTTGCTCGAGTTGTTGCAACTCTCATGTTTTGAAAGATGATCATGTTAATGATGTGATGCAAGATGATGTTATTTCTTTGATGTCATTGCTGGCATAAGGTTATCTTGAAGGATAGAATAAGGTGCCTTTTGGAGGAGTCTCTGACGGTTTGCTGTGCAAGCATACGTTCTTGGAAGTTGCAATGCAATCCCAGGGCAACTGGGCCGTTGACTGACGGTCGCAGCACGGTAGATCTGCCCGATCTTCTATGGTGAGCACTGCCTCACTGGCGGACTGCGTTGCTTCCTATGCGGAAGAAAGCTGTTTCGTTCGTTCACTGGCATGGCACAGGCACATCAACTTCTCGAAGACTCCGTGGTTGGCCATCTGATCAGACGTGCTACAATGCAGGCGATGAGATCAGCTTCTTTTCGTCACGCTGACGAGGTAAGCGTAGCAGATCAGAATTATTCGTTAAACACGTTGGCGTAGGAACTAATCCTTCCAAGCAGATGGGCTCGTCATCGATGAAATTACCAGTGCCTTTTCTATTAACCAGTGCCTACATGATCAGGATCCAGCTGATCTGATGACCGGGTCTGATCCGTGGGTGTCTAGTCAATTCCCGTCGTCCTCTAGCTCCCTCTCGACACGCCACGCGCCTACTCGCCATGCACGCCGAGGAGCACCTATAAATGGCGCACCGCACGGTAGCTTGTGAATTTTGTTTGTTTGGCCGTTCGATCACTTTGCATCCGATTTCCCCCGTAACCGCGACATGATGGTCGTCGCGATCCGAGTAGCCACCATGACCATGTCGCCGTCCGCGGCGCTGGCCGCCCTGGGGTCCGCGCTGTTCCTGCTCAGCTCGGCCGCCGCCGCGCGCCGCGCGCTCGGCCGCGGGGACGCCCGCGCGGCGGCGTCCGTCGCGGCTGCCACTGCCCTCGTGGCCGCCCTCCTCGCCGCGGTCCGCGCGCACGACCGGGCGCGCGGCCGCCGGCGGCGGGGCCTCCTCCGGGCCGCGGCGTGGGCTCTGTCCGCGGCGCTCACGGCCATGTTCGCGCGCCGCGTGGCCGCTCTCGCGCCGGGCCCGGCCGCGGCCGCCCTGGTCTGGGCCCTGGCCGGCGCCACGGTCGCCGGAGGGTTCTGCTGCCTCTTCGTGCACGGCCGCGGCGGCGACGGCGACCCTGATCACGTCGGCGGCGGGCGCGACGCCCGGCCAGCCTAGCTGCTAGCTAGGACGCGGCGTCAGCTCGCTGCTTAGTACTCCTCGTGCTTCCACAAAACGTATATACGTGTCATACGGTTGAGTTGTTACAAGTAAAATTACCCGTCCAAAACACAAACTCCTAGTAATAATAAGTGGCCCACCATCCAGTAGTACTAGTGCCAAGCTGGAGGATTCGATCTGGCGCGAGTTGGGCTCTGCCATGTTTGCTTCCTGTCTTCTGGGCTCTGGCTGATCACCGAGCTTGAGTCTTGGGCTCTCTGAACGTGTAGAGTGGATGAGTGATCATGTCTGGTATACTGCAGCTACGCAATCCTCAATAGTGATTAGCCAAGTTTTCGCCAGCATGTCCAACATGGTTGCTGACCATGGAAATGGCTTTTATGACAGATAAATGAGACCTGTTTTCCTGCAAGCTAGTATGCTTCCTTCTGGCACTAATCCCTGCATGCACCGAGACTTCCCCTTTGTCCTAAAAATAAATAAAAACCAGAAGCACCGGCCACACAATGCAAATAAAAACCATCGAAACTTGATCTCATGGACGATCTACCGTCCCGGGTCATACTCTCGGATGCCGACGACATGAGAAGCTCACCTTTTGCCGATGCAGCCGGGTGTTAGAAGTGATCTCCGAGCTGGTCAAGGACCGACTCCTCCGCCTCCCACGCGCTCCGATTGGGGGCGCGCTAGCCATTCATTGGCTATGGGGCCTCCTCTCGTGCAGCGCCATGAAAAGAGAAGGGGAGCCGCCAGGGCACACCGTCAAAAGATCGCCGTGCCACTGGGGTTCCACAAAATCCTAGCTCTACCGATCTGGAGAGGCGCTGAAGCGAGGGGACCCGCCTGCAGCACCGTCACCGACCACGCCGCCACCGCCACTGCGACCTCTTCCCCGACTCGCCGTTCACCTCATCGCCGACTCGCACCCTCGTCGTTGTCGATCTCACTCAACGACATGAAGGTTGTCTACCCTACCTCTCTCTCTCTTCCTATCTCTTTTTGTTCATGTATTCTCTCATTGTAAAACACTGTTGTTTATTCAAAAGCAAGTTATTCACCCTCTGATCTATTCCTAGAAGATCCAAGAAGGCAATCACTGGGAACCTCCACACAACCGATTTGTATACATTAATCAGGTCCACGAGTGACCTGGCCGGAAGCGTCATCAGTGTCTTCTGGTGGAGAACCCTGCAGTACCCCCCCTCGGGTTCGATTTTTCGCCTGGTTGCTTGTGCACAGCCTTATTCGTACAAGGCGAGTCTCCTCCAATGAAGGATCCTGAATGATAGCATATGTGATCTGTGTGGGAGCAAACCTGGAACGGCAACGCACTTGATCTTCCGCTGCGCAATTGCGGCTCCATTCTGGCAATCCCTGAGGTTCAATCTGCCATCGGATCTAGGTGGCAATGACATACATCGGCTCCCTCGACAAGCAGCCATCCCAGCTGCCCACTTTGACACCTTCACTCTTGTTTAATGTTGGCAACTATGGAAGTGAAGGAACGACATCACATTCTATCATGAAACATTAAGGGCTAAAAATAAAGCTAAAACTGAAAGGCTAAAGTTTATGGACCCTAAGTCAGACCTTGCAAACCTGCCTGTCGACTACCGCGCTCAGATAGAAGGCTGGATGATAAGTGGTGCTCGCTTTTTTCTTTGGCAATGTAAACCGATTACAATGCTGTAACTGTTTGCTATAATACGATCGTTAAAGGGCCACGAGAGGACCGTTTTGATGGATTACAATGCTCGAATGAACGAAACGGGCGGGGGTTCTCCCCTCCTCCGTTGACCCCCCAAAAAAAATCCATAAAAACAGGACCATCCACCTAGCGTCTCTCGCGGCTCTGCGCATTCCTCCCTGTCCACAATGACCACACCCCCACACACAAAGAGCGCCACCTCATCGAGTGGACATAATTCACCTAACAACAGATTAGTGATCCATGTTGTCGGATGGAAAACAGGGAATTTTCTCCCAGTGATTTCTTTCACCGCTTTCACCGCCTCACGGCTTTGAGTTAGGAGCGTCAGAACGTCCTCGTGTTGTTTTTTTATAACAACCTTATAATATATATTTTAGAAGCAGCAGTCTTATAGAAAGACCCTCCAAAGAGGAGCTAATTACAAACCAGGCCCAAATAGCCAAACACATACGAACACCTCCACACCGGAGGAATCCACGAGCAAGCTGCAGATCACTGTCGGCACCATCACGAAGCTCGCCGACGAGAGCCACCACCAGAGGCACCGACGTCCAAAGGGACCCAGAAGGTGTTTGGAGCATGAGCGGAGAAGCCTCGTTAGGAGGCTTGAAGAGGAAGAAGACTTTGTGATGAAGAATATGGCCAGCGATCCAAGGACGAAGATAAAAACGGTGCCAGCTGATCGAAGAGCGGAATCCTCAAATCCAGATGAAGAATTATTAGGCTGTTCCTAGCAGTTGTCCCATTCCGATAGGGAAAGAGCGCAGCAACATGCCTGGGGCGTGCGTGGTCCGCACTGCTATCGGAGAGCTGCTCCCAGCAGCTTGCGGAGGGTCTCCCGCATGCAGCTTCCCATTGTACCAGATGATATGCCCACCTCCACGTGTCGTTTGATTACAGGTCAGAACAGATGGGATATAGGAAAGAGAAGGTGGGGAAAAGGGAGCAGGAGAGAGAGGATTCCATGTTTCGGATGCAGGATGCGATCGATCAGTACTGGGGAAGCTACAGTGGCCATCTTGCCTCAATTACCGCATGGGGGCCAGTTTAGGGGAGCTGCTGGGATCAGCCTAACACAACAAACAATAATGATCCACGTCATACACAGCTAGGAGCTTACGCAGAAGGGTGCGCGTAAATGGTGACGAATACAGAGGATTTATGCAGCGCCTTTCCGCATCATCGCTCTAATAATCTACATGATACAGCATACAGGTACAAACTGCACCAGATTAAACAAAGCTTACAAACGGAGTCACTGTGCTAATAAAGTGGGCTATTGAGCGTGTGCCCGTCCAGCATCCGGCATGGCGCTTGCACTCTGCTTGTGCACGAACAAGAACAGCTAACACTTTCTGTTCGTGGTTACCTAGTTCTAGTTATGATACAATGCAAAGCTCCCACGCATTAGCAGGATTTCGTTTTTTCCCCATGCAATTACCACATAACATTTGATCGGCGACGTCAGCTTGGCGACGGAGCTCTTGGCCAGCAGCAGCACCTGCCGTGCCGCCGCTCAATCCGACTCCTGCAGGCCGGCGAGCACGACGGAGCCCACGAACAGCCCGGCGGCCCCGGCCGTGAGCACCGTGGCCACGACGGCCTGCGCGGCGACGAGCGCGGCGGAGTCATCGGGCACGACGACCACCGCGGCGACGGCGGCCACGAGGAGCGGCAGCGAGACGGACGCCAGCGCGGAGGGGGACGCCCCCGCGGCGGCCTCCACGAGGCTGAGCAGGCCCAGGTCCTCGGCCTTGGACAGCAGGCCCAGCCGCTCCAGCGAGGAGAGCGTGACGCCGAGCTCCTCGGCCCTGGACAGCAGCCCGGCCTTCTCCACCGTGCTCAGCACCTTGCGCCGCTCCAGCTTCCGGAACACGTCCACGGACACCTCCTCGCTGCCCTCCGCGAAGATGCCCGCGCCGAACCACTGCTTCGACCAGTTCTCGTCGTACCGGTTCACCTGCGCCGGGACACGCGAGCGGCTTGAGCGGAAATCGATCGGGCAAGCTGGGCGGAGCCACGAGACCGATGGGTGCCTACGTACCTTCTTCTTGGGCGCCATGGCCGTGACCTTGAAGCGCCGTCGGCTCGTGGAGGAGGGCGGGAGGCCAGCAGGCTGGGAGAGCCGAGACGAAGAGCAGCAGCCGGAGGAGATCGCTGCTGGTATCGCGGCCATTTCTTCCTACTCTTCTTCTTCCCTGCTGCAGCGACGCAATCTGTTTCCCAGCTCTGTGTTTTTTGTTTTCCCGGACTGCTTGCTCTCTGTTTCAATGTCCGCAGGAATCGAAGGAATCTGAATGTGGCCACTGGCAGAGGGGGCTTATCTTTCGGCTGGACCCACGTTGGGCGAACTGAGCGAAACCGAGCCACAAGTATGTGTGGGCTCGTGGCGACGCTTCCTGCCGGCCAACCCGGGGGCCACGCACTGCCCCAGATGCAACCACTGTACCACAGCCAAGCACGGTAGGTAGAGTGTTACATGGTCATATTTTTCAAAATCATATATCAAGCACCTCCGTATTCATTACGACAAAATCTTGAAAACAAGATCGCATTTGAATAATTTTTTAAAAAAAAGAAATTCGAACATGGAATAATTTTGTTTGAAGCTGGAATAATTATTTTAATAATATAAAAAAATTCCGCCTTCTGTAATGGTTTAACTGTCAGTTACACATGTGACTCCTAATATTTCTGTATGGCCTTTGCCCACGCCTCAAAGTTTACCATTCTTCATGATACGTGTAAACTTCTAATTGTGGGTTGCTCATTCGTGTGCTATCCCAAATTTGACAAAAAATAAAATTCACTTCTTCATGGTCCTACGTATTCTCTCTGATTAAAAGTAAAAATAAGCATGGACCGATAATTTATTTGGAATCATGATACCTCCATGACGGATAATTAAATATTTTCAAAGTATGTTTTACGTGAATCTATAAGCATCTACCTTATGTTAATTTTATATATTGATGGTCAAAGTTAAACAAATTTAGTTCCTAAAAAAGTTAAAAATATTTGATATTACTAACATTACAACGACCTGTATTATAAGTTGGAAATCGGAGGGAGCACACGATTTGGCCACCAGTCCACCACATCGTCGCTTACTACTTACTACTACTGTCGGGGGAAATCTTCAGCAGGGTGGTGGAATACACCCGTCTAATCCTAGTCTAGGATAAATTTGGAGGAAGTCAAGGAACGCTATATCAAGGGGTGAATGAACATGAAAAGCACACAAGGGTTTAGAGTAGTTCAGACCGCCGGAGCGTTAAATCTTACGTCCACTGTATGTTGTATTGTTTGTGAGAACTTAAAGCTTCCAAGAGCTTGTGAGCTTGGGAGTCTCTGAAATTCTCTAGAACTTGTGTTCTAACGAGCGCGCTTTCCCTTTTATAGGCTCAAGGGGAGCGCATACACTGAGCGGGGCCCCGACAGGTGGACCCGGCGATATATTAGATAATGTACACATTGGATCCTTTATGCCACATATTCGAAAATCTTCCTTTTCGGTTCCTCCCTGTAGTCCTCGATCGGGAAGTTGATGTGCATATCTTCTACCAGGGTATGGTTATGTACCGTTTCACGGCACGGTGCCTGCCGTCAGTGACATGCACAGTGGAAGTTGTGCTGTTACCGTTGGATCAATTCCTGCTGACAGGCGAAGGGGTCGTGTTGACCTGCCATGCTGTAGCTTCCGCGCACACTGTAGCAGTGCACGCCGCAGCCCTCCTGCAGCAGATCATAATTACCCTTTGCTCACGCGCGCGGCGTTGTGATGTGACTACACGCCGTCCGCCTTCGTACGCGGTGTGGTGATGCGACGCGCCGCTTCGGTAACTGGCGGGCTTACCGTGGTGTCAGCATACCTACCCGACGTGTCAGTGGACAGCCCACGCCCTGACCCGGGCACGCACACCCCACCTACCGGCATTTAATGCGGTAGTTGGGCTGGCGTCCCGCAGAAGGCTGGCTGCTACCGGACACGTAGCAGAGCTGGCTTAGCAGCCGGTTCCTCATAGGCACGTGGCGACACCGGACCTTCTCCCCGGAGGGAAGGGAGGTCCGGGCCCCTGAGGCCGACCCAGGTGCACAGGCCCCAGAGGGTCCGGCTTCCACACGTGGCGGTACCGGACCACCCCGCGGGGGTTCGGGCCCGTGGTGGCCGTTCCTGAGCACCTTGTCCTTATGGGCACATGGAGGCGCCGGACCTGCTAGAGCATGGGGCGAGGTACGGAGACCGCGACCCCAGCTGTCAGGCTCGGACCGTACGCCCTGTCATCCAAAGGCATAGGGCGAGGTTACGGATACCCTCGCACCTTCGTGCTGGACACCCTAGCAGGAGGTACCCTGTCCGTCCGTATGTACCGACAATTACTATCAATTTATCTGGAGGCTATTAGCAATCAAAGTGTCGCACGGTCATATTTTTCAAAATTTTGTATCAAAATCAAAATCCGACTGCACCACCGCGTTCCTTGCGATGAAATAAGATCACACTTGGATGATTTTTTTGAAATATTTTTTTAACGGGATCAGTTTTTTAAGCTGGAATAATTATTTTAATGGTATAAAGAAAATATTTCATCTTATGTCATAGTTTGACTGCCTAGAATACTGGAAGTACCGAACAATCAATTGTGGAACCTCAGTAGAGTGGGCCGAAGGCCCATTTCCACTACCGCAGATCCACAAGGTAACCAGGGGTGGCCATTATTATCTTGTTTTATTATTGGTCCCCTGCAGGTAGTAGGCTAGTGCCGGTCGCCATCTCGTCTACCTAGAAATCACTAATTTTGAGTTGATTTAAGTGAGACATTTACAACTAGAGAAGGAAGTTTCTTGCCTTGCCATAAATCCAATTGTTGCCACATATGAGTGTCGGCACATTTTCACTTTCTAGCCTTGAGCTGCTGAGAAAGGAGATTTTTGGTGAAAAATTTTTACCTCTTTCTTTTCTGCTGCACTATTGAATTGCACTATAATTCCACTCTTCCGCCAAAGAAAAGGAAAACAGTTCCTCTACAGTATTGCAGAGGGAACGATTCCTCTGCAGTACCGCTGAGGGACTCATTCTCACTGACATGCGGGCCAGATGGACTCTACGGAGGGACTCGTCCACGGTGTTCTTTTCAGGTGTCATATTTGCTCTCTGGCCTTGCTCTTCAGTCTTTTATTCGACATAAGTAAATGTTAATTATCTGATTGAAACACGGCCTTGCAGCTTTTTCCTTGGAACCAGATCTGTAAGAAAGTGGAACACGTGACGAAACTGAACTTGGATCTCGTAACTGATTAGCAGCAATCATCTTACTGCCATGTATATAAAGTCCACTTGGTTCGTGGGTGAAATGTAACTCCATCACCAGCGTTACTATGAGAGCTCTCAGGGTCACATTTGCAATTGAGCCCTAACTCCATATCGGCATGGCCCAAACATGGCCGTGGGATCCCGTTGGCCCATCCCCATGTGGTGGACCCGTGGATGCACTAGCTTTTCTACTTTCCAGACTATTTTGGGGTTTAGGCTGCTAGGAATCAGAGTAATTTGTGAATAGCTGAAAGCTTACATAGAGTTACAGTATAAAATGAGTTGACATAGGAAGCAGCATTGTTTAGTGGACCTCGTCATAAACATCAAGCCTGCCGGTGTTCTGCAGTTGGACAGGCAGCATCAATATCTGTGTAAATCAAAGGTAAGTGGAGCAAAAAAAAAGTTAAGTGGAGCAAGGAGGAAAAGGGAGAGGTTTCTGGGAGATTGCCAAGGTAACCTTCAGAACCTTTTACACTAGCAAGGGCCAGTTGGATAGCAAGCTCAGTATTTACAGTTTGCTGGTGGAGATTATACTCTGTCATGTATTTAACATTTTGAACACATTAGAGGGCCTTGTATGTCGCAAGAAAACAAGCTATACCACAAAATTGAATGCGAAAAAAGTCACTATATGATTAGTTTTCATAGAATTCCCACACAATTTGGAAAGGTAGAAAAAGGCCAGCACAAATCATGTCATGAATGGAGATGGTTGCCCTGCATCATTGGGCATCGCGAAAGCCAGATAGTGCCATCATCATCATTAGGGTTCCACTTCCACGTATTTTGGTGCGCCCGAGTTAAGAGATAGCCTAGCGTGTTCCACTGCAAATGGAACCCTAAGGGCACCCGCAAATGGTTATAACATGTTACTCTCAATGGTTATAACATGTTACTCTCTATAATAGCGTCTACATAGGATATAGCATATAGTGTAGATGATCTGTCCAACAAATTTATTATAGCTCAATTTCCTAAATTATGCGGGTCCTACATGTTAGTAATCTTTTAACACTCCAAGCCTTATCCTCTTCTCCAATCCGACGGCGAGGTGAATATGGTGGGACCCGCTTTGCCGAGGACGTGTGCTAGCGCATCTCGCTTAGGGGTGTTCGGATCTAGACTAAACTTTAGCTCATATCATATTAAATATTTGGTTACTAATTAGAAATATTAAATATAGACTAATTATAAAACTAATTGTATAGATGGAGGTTAATTTGCGAGATGAATTTATTAAGCCTAATCAGTTCATAATTTGATAATGTGGTGCTACAGTAAATATGCGCTAATAATGAATTAATTAGGCTTAGTAGATTCGTCTAGCGAAATAGGCTCAATATGTGTAATTAGTTTATACTTAATACTCATAATTATTAATCAAATATTTAATACAATTAGTTTAGTTCTTAGATCCAAACACCTCCTTATCGTTGCGACATCATCTTCTCCCTCCATATTTTTTTTTAGTTGAGGTGGCTCCACTATAGAGAGCCCCTGACGATCTGTTGGGCTGCCCTAATATAAATCCCTAATGCTAAAGGCCCCTTTCACAGTTTCGGGACGGTGACCAAGAATTTAACTTGCTGCTGGTAGCTAGGTTGTGTGTAACTGTGAACGCTGCAGCTTCCACCCATCTTTTCCCCCCACAAATCTAGGACCCCCCTTCTTTCAAGAAAAAGCAACGACGCTGAGCTGGAGGCGATTAATGAGGCGCCCGCGGCCGTCACGTGCTCCGTGGCTTGGTGCCCGGGGAAGGCGTGTCACCGTGTCGGCACGCATCCAGGATCCACCCGTTCCCCGCCATCATCTTCGGCCGAACATGCCATCATTCCCGAGCGTATGCTTCGCCTGGAAAACACTCCAGCGATCCGTCAGGTTACTACGGGCCACGTACGGGTGTACACCGGCCGTGCAAAGAGGTAGAGCTACGGTCACGTGCCATGTGCCCATGTTTCTGGGGTTTCCCAGGATCTTTCATCTTGATTCGAGACTAGGATTAAAATGAATTTAGCGACTGAACCTGCTGTGCCAACCTAATAATAATGCCGGATGTGTTGTGCAAATGTAGGATAATCACTAAACGTACGCAAAGTTTTTCTTTCCCTAGTTTATCAGAGTTTATGATGCAAACGAATGCACTGACGTAAGTTATGATACTTTGTTATGAAACCAACCGCCGATGTAATTTACAAGAAAAAGTTGTGGGAACTATTTCGTTGACGAGGTTTGAAACAAAAGTTGAAGATTTATGAATGAGCTTTGTGTGTGTAGAAGAGTTAGTTTGTTGTAGGCAAAATAGCCAATTTCATCCCTCAACTTTTACCTCAGCCTCAAATTCATTCCTTAACCATGAAATTGACTAGTTTCGTCCTAACTTTCTATTTGAGCTTAATTTCATCCCTAGTCCTATGTTGGCATGCCAAGTCAACAAATGGGTGATTTAAAGTGAGACAATAGACATAAATAGAATTTTTTACCTCTGATTTTTCTTCACATTCGATGTCTCGTAAAAGATATGATTCAACAAACAATGAGTAAGTACGAATAAACAAAAGTGTAAATATTTTATTCATAGACACAAGATCATCAATAACTTATTTTAGCTATGTTAGTGAACTATGAGTTAGTATACCACTTCAATTGATACCGCTGTTGGATTTGGTAACATGTCTAGAACTTTACATACATTCTGGTATGACTTGGCATGCTAGATCACCCTAAAGATTAAATTGAGTCTAAATGAAAAGTTTGAGGACTAAATTGGCCCCTTTGATAGTTTAAGGGCAAATTTGAGCCTTGGAGTAAATCTGTTTTGCCTTTGCTGTATAAGGATGGAGAACACATTAGTGGTACTGCCCCGTTTGTAAGCACTTTGTGTGGTAGTTTTTTTCCTTTCTTTCTCTCTTTCAAAGCACTCTTACTAAAACTTTGCGTTTGCAATGGAAGCAATGCCGTGCGTTACTCACCCCCATTTTTGCAGCAGCAATAGCTGCGCCTGTCGAAAGAGCAAATTAATTTGTTTGAAAACGTCCTACCGATGGAGATGGTAACGCCGGACACGGGACGAGCGCGACGGGGCCACGCTATATCCAGTCGCGTGTCAGCTTCAGCCTTCAAGGCCCGTGTTACGAATGCGACGAAGAAAATATTGCAGGCTGAGCGGCTGACCACGCCCTGACGCGCAGCCGCCAGAAGAAGAAGAACGGGGGTGATTACGTGTGATCCTGCCATAATCTCCGGCGCTTTTCGTTGCGTTCGGTGGCTCGTGTTTATCCGAGATGATAGTGATACTAGCCCCAGTAGAGTACAGCAGCCAGTGCGTGCTACCACATGCCGTGCCGTGCTGCCCCCACCGTCCTCTTTCTTCTCTGCTCGAGTAGTTGAGTGTGGGGCTGGGGAAACTGCTAGCGCCACCCACAAGCTAACCCAAACTTGTCGCCCACCCGATTCTAGAAGTGCCATTCCCATGGCACACAACTTCACAAGCAATGGATTTGTTTCGGGGAGGGGTGTACTAAAACCATAGTATATCCGATTCTTTTCACCATGGACCCTTCTAGTTGGAGGATGTTGTGGCGCATTTAGTTGCCCGATAGTATTCGATTCTTTACATCTTTTGTTTTGTATGGCTAGTCAACCAACGTAGAAAATCACAAACCAGCTAGTGATCCATATCGTATGGTTTTACTTCCTAGGATTGCTTAGTGAAAGATGAATGTAGCACCGTTGCTAGTACAACGAAAGTTCGACTCGGTTACTCAGAAATATACTTGTTCCGAGTAGGGGATGTCTGCAATTCGGTTCTTTACTTTTGCTTGGTATGGCTAGTCAACCAACCTAGTAAAATCACAAAATTAGATGGTGAAACAGCAAAATGATTTGTGTATGTCCACTCAATTACTTGGTCGAGGAGCAAGGATAACATAAAGGTTCAACTTGGTTATTTTTACATGTTTGCTCCGAGAGAAAACATAGCAGTCGTGCAAGTAGCCTTGCACACAGCTTGCATCCCCACCCCAAAGCGGCTCCATTTTTCACTTGCGTATAGTAATGAAGTACTAAACCACAGTAATTAGGCAGTTTTTAATACATTTACGGCCTCCATGAACCATGATGGACAGTGTGGACCTAACAATAACAGAGGGCAAGAGGAAAAGGAGAGGACAAGTGGCGAGGAGTTTCGGTGACAGGCAGTGGAAAGCAGCAGCTCTGACCACATTCCTGCACCACCCCACCCCCACCCGCGCTGCACAATTTCCTCCTACTTTATTGCACAACCGAATCCCACGCCTTCTCTTCTCTTTCCCCTTCTCCTTTCTCTCTCCCTCCCTCCTGCTCCTGCCGGCTGCCGCCGCTGATCCCTCTCTCTCTCTCCTCCCCCAGGTCCCAATTGCCGGCCGCTCCTCTCTCTCTCCCCCCCATTGCCACCTACTGCACCGGAGGGAGGCGGAGAGGGAAAGGGGGGACGGGTTCTTGGGAGCGAGTAAGAATCACATGATGCCATTACCGCCGCTTCTCCCTCTTTTCCTTATCTTGGCATATTCTTCTCCTCCGCTTGTGTAGATCCTTCCTTTTTCAGCCCCGCCTTCCCAGCCGACCAAGGTTGCTATCCGCGAAGCATTTCTTATCGAAGGGCTCTCTGGTGTTAAGGTAAGGCAAGCAGCCCCAGCTCACTTGTATTCAGGAATCGTCTCCCTCTTTTTCCTCTTGCTGCAGCTGATTGCCTGATTCTTCATTTTTGGATCGATTCTTTTGTCTGCCTTGTTCCAGTTCCAGCTGCATCGGATGTTTGATGCAAAAGCGGCGCAATCGGTAGTTTCTGTGACCGGTTGTTGGCTTGTTCGAGAGGAGGAGCAATTTCTCTGCCGCGGCTTTTAAGCGAATTTGGGGGCAATTTCAGTTAATTTAGTAGGAATCAGGGAAGCCCATCCGGAATTTTTCATTTTCGCGCTCTATGATTAGGAGCTGTGGCTGGGTATTGTCTACTCCCTGGAATTCTAGTGCAGATTTTTACCAGTTTCAGTCGACTTTGATCGAGCCCAGAGCTACCACCAAATTGGGTGTTCCAGTGGGTGTCGCAGTCTGCATTCTTCTAAGACCATCGGTGGGGAATTTGTGCCCGTTGGTGGCAGATGGGTTGCTCCAACTCCAAAGTGGACAATGAGGAGCCCGTGAGGAGGAGCAAGGACAGGAGGCAGCTTATGAAGCAGCTGGTGCGTCGCCGTCCTGAGCTTGCAGCCGCGCACATTGCGTACCTGCACGCCCTCCGCAACACAGGAGCCACTCTCCGAGATTTTGCTGAATTGGAGTCTGCATTGTCGCAGCAGCAACCTGTAGGCCCTGCGGCGCCACCGTCACCTCATCCACCACCACCGCCTCATCCTGAACCATCGATGACGTCCTCAATGCCACCCTCGCCGCGCCCCCCACCGCCTCTGCCTTTTAGTCCAATAACCACCATAAGAAAGATGGAGAAGAGGAATGATGAGCTACCACCACCATCTCTGGCTTTTAGTCCACCAGGGATAAGAATAAAAAAGATGGAGAAGAGGGATGATGAGCTCCTCCCACCACCTCTGGCTTTTAGTCTACCAAGGATAAGAACAAGAAAGATGCAGAATAGGGATGATGAGCTTTATGGGAATGATTCTATGGATGAATGTGATGATGATGATACCGACAGCTGCTCAACTCCTCTACCCCCACCCCCACCACCAGGTGTAGCATGGGAGGACTTGGATCCTTACAATTCCTTGAATTTTCCATCTCCGTTTGCTGATAGGAACGATAAAGAAGTGGGCTCACAGGTTACCATGGAGGATGATCCTTGGGTGGAGACAAACCTGGAATTTGATGGAGAGGAGGATGAAAGTGTGCTTGGAAATGATGATAGCATTGTGAACAGGGTCCAGATGAATCCAGCGAAGAGCAGAGCTCTAGGCGATGACAACTCTTCAATGGTGAACTGGGTGAGAAAGGACTCAGACTCTACAGCGGTGCCATGGAGGAATAAGAAGTCACTCATACAGATTGTTAAGGAGATTGATGAGTACTTCCTGAAAGCAGCAGCAAGTGGGAACGATGTTGTCATTCTTTTGGACTCTGCTGGTGGGCGCACTGATGCCTTAGAGTTAGAGACAAAGAAAGGTAATATATATCAGTGTACTGCCATTATATACGCATTTTTGAGATGTAGCTTCTGCTGTATTCTCCTTTTCTTTTTGAGCGGTGTCAGTACTCTTTTGGAGAAGTCTACAAATCATAAAGCAAAGTAGTTGATATTAGGTTGATGTAAATGTTTTACATCCTGAAAAATGAAATTGACGACAGGATATCCATAGACCCTCAACTGGTACAGAAATTGAATTGATTTAATATGACCACGAGTCATGGTTTTGTGCTTTTGACATTATTCACTCATATCACTGTCTCACTTTTCACTAAGAATCCAGACTTGGAAGAGCGGAGGAACTTACAAAAGCAACCACATAACCTCAATAGATGAGGCTTAAGCAAGTCGTAGTGATGCTTGTCACCTGTCTTCAAATGAAAAGATCAGCAAGAGAAATCGTTTATGCAGAACCTGTCTTAATTTGAAGCTTTATGGGGTTTGATGTTCATGTATTTCTAGGAGAAGACATATTCATGCTTATGAATATATATAATCTTTTATTTGATTTAGTTAACCTATGGAGCTTCTGTTCTACGTCGAGTTTGGTTCTCCAAAACATTATTTTGCATAAATGTATTACAACATCCATGGAAAGTGACCTGTCAATACATCATGCTGTTGCAATAGGGTAAAAAAGAAAGGACAGAGACATTGTATTTCTTGGTGTCCAGCCAAACACTGAATATTGTTGTTTATTTTTCCGGGTGCAGGAAAAAATTCCAAATCTGCGAAGGTTTTCTCCACGCTTTCTTGGAGCTGGTCTTTCAAATCTCAGCAGGCTAACAGTGAATCCTCAATTCTGAATTCTAGTGATGCCTCTGGATATGGTTACCATGGCAAAACACTGGAGAAGCTTTATGATGAGGAGCAAAAACTCTACAAGTTAGTCAAGGTGAACTATTGGACTCCTAGCATTATTTGTGGTTGGTCTATTTTCCAAGAATTGATTTCCTCAATGCCATCGAAAATTATAACTATCCCTTATGTGCCCTCAAGAAACCAATTTCCCTTGCATGCCATTGTTTCAAATTTTTTATCCCCTGCTTGTCACTTCCGTTATAAGCGCGTTAGTGTGCTGTTAAGTAATGATGAAAAGGTGATTTTTCGCCTGAAAGGAATGGACCATATTTTGGTCCTTTTCCTTTCGTGCAGTTATACTGACATGTGTTTGATGCACAGTAAATCATGTATTTTATAACAAGTTGCATGCATGTCCAAGAAATCTGAGAACAGTAGCAACAAGTTAGGAGCTGGACACAGCGACCCCTCAAGAAAACGATTATCCTGCACAGAGTTACTTTGTTTCAATCAATGGCAAAAAGAAAAAAAAAAATCCTTCAATCTACAGAAGAAATCAAGTAAAGTACTTGAGCGGTTGAGCCAAAAGTCAACGGAATTCATCGCCTCTGTGATGTCCAGCAGTTCCAGAAAGTTCGAAAGGCATGAGGCCGCCAGGTCTGTTCCTCACCTGCGCTGCGTAGTACTTGGCTCCATGGTGCCAAGCTCATGCTCGCTGTGCCAGAATGGGTGCTTGTGGACGCAGTCGCCGCCAGTGCTCCACTCCTCATTCTCAAAGTGCTCAGGCTTACTGTCTGGAGGATCACCTTGCTGGCGGCACGGTTCTCACCGCCTGCACGGGGCCAGGAGGCGCTTGCCCCGGTCCTCCGCGCCCACGTGCTGGTTCTCCGTGTCAGCAAGCTCGCCCAGGTGCCAGCAACTTGGCGGATCGATTTGGGGGTGGGTTTGGTGGACTCGTGTGGAGTCGATTTGGGGGAACAGGTGCGCCTTGCTGAGAGATAAGGCCTGCAGTGGGTGGTGCCCATGTTGTCATTGGAGGAGGGGCAGTTTAAGTATTGGAAATAGCCAGCAGTGGTTCTCCATATTATGGGCCCGCCTAGTCATTGGGGGAACCACTTAACAGCCATCGACGGAATGGCAACCCAAGGAAATGGAAATTTAAAATAGTGGCAGTCAAGGGAAGTGAATAATTTGGATGGCACTCAGGGAATCCATATAATTTTTAGTGGCATTGAGGGAATTCTCTCATTTTCCACTGAAAGTATGCGATGCATTACCCAGTGCAGTCTGTTAGTAGAATAAAAGGCTGTTAGCTAGACTTTGAGGTGTAACAAGTTATTTGGGAATTTGTTTCTTGAACAACGCCTGTTTGTTTTCTATTAACAAGAGAGAACAACAGCGTGATGTCAAAATGTCTACATGTTTCCATTTTATTGGTTTACCAAAAGAGAGCACACTTTTATTTTTACTATCCTTTGTACTGCAGGATGAAGAATTTGCAAGGCTCCAGTACAAAAGGCACATGTCAATGCTACAAAAGCTGGAATCAGGAGAGCACGATAAGCTGCATGCAGAAAGAGTTCGTGATGCTATTGAGGAATTGCAAACTCGGATAATCTCATTGGAGGAAGCTGTGAGTTTGGCGTGTTTTTCAATATCAAAGCTTAGAGACGAGGAGTTATATCCTCAGATTATTGAATTATCTGCAGGGTAAGCTCCAGAAGTAAGCTAACTAAAATACTTCTATAGTAAAAAAAAGCTGCTGTTTTAAAAGAAACATTTGCTTATACCTATTCTTGTATTAACATTAGCTGATAGGTGGATTTGGAACTCCCAAGCATGGCTTAGTAACTTGCAAGTCACTCTGCTGAGTGTTGTCATACTGGAGCTTTTTTGTAATTAGTTAGTAGTTTCCTTGTACATAATGTGACCTTTTGTCATGGAATATTAATACTTAATAATTAATGAATGCTGACAGCAAGTTATATTGTAGCTCAGTGTCAATGCCTCAAATGTTATATTTATGCTTAGTCCTTATCACAATACTATTCATTCATGTTATCCTTATCACAGTATTATTTCATTCGTGTCTCATGTTATCCTTATCACAGTATTATTTCATTCGTGTTATCTCTTCTGAACTTTCTTGTTTTGACATAGGCTTGTACATATGTGGAGAAACATGTACGAGTGTCATCAGGTCCAGAACCATATTGCTCAGCAAGCTACTCTCCTAGGAAACACACCTGGGAGTGAGCCAACAAGTGACGCTCATTGCCAAGCAACATCTCAGCTGGAAATTGAGGTCTCTGGATGGCACAGTGCCTTCTGCAATCTCATTGCATTGCAGCGTGAATACATAAGCATCCTTAACCAATGGATTAAACTCACAGACTGCCTTCCTGATGATGATGGCTTAATGAAAAGCTCATCTGGAATCCGTAACCTCTCTGAGGAACTCCAGCGTGCTCTTGAGAGGCTACCTGAGAAGGTATATTAGAACCAACTTGGTCTTTTCTTTCAGTTAAAATCCAGCTTTCAGGAACTTTTGGTTCAGAATATATGATTTTTTTGGTTAATAAGAAACCTATGCATTCTTCATATATGAACTTGACTAGTATACTCACCTGGCATGAACTCCATCACTACTTACCATTTAGCTATTTTCACAAGCTCCTCTCTTAAATGACCCTTATTTATACAAACAGGTAGCAGGTGAAGCAATAAAGACTTTTATGTCAGCCATACACTCTATAGTTGTACAACAGAGTGAAGAGCGCCAGCTGAAGAAAAAGTCAGAAAACATGGAGAGCAAGTTCCAGACCCACTTAGAGAAACATAGTGAAAATGCAATGCAAAGCTCATCCCAGCCTCCAAATAAGAATCAGTATTCAGTATCAAAGAATGAACTGAAATTGGAAGCATTTAGAAAGCAGGTTGAGGAGGAGAAGGCAAGATACCTAACCTCTGTTAAGACAAGCCGAGCCATGACGCTGAACAATCTGCAGACAGGCCTTCCAAATGTGTTCCATACTCTGATGGGATTCTCAGGAGTGTGCGTGCAGGCATTTGAAGGTATCAGCAGGTGCAGTGAAGTCGCTGTTAGCCACTCCGGAGCGGTTTCACCTGCCATTTGCGCGTGACCCTTAGCTTGGATGGCTGTGATTATTCATTGTAAGTAGGCAAAGTATAAATTGGTTCTACGTGAATACCCTTCTTTCCATAACTTCTTCAAATAGTTTTTGGGGATAAATTTTAAGTCAATACAGGCACATTAGTCTTGAATAGATCACAAAATCTCAGTTGGTGAGGAGGTTGTTACTATGAGGTTAGTGGTAGAAGTATGAACTACCACAATTGAACTTTGTGGCTGGGATTCTCGAAAGGATTCATGCGGACTTTAACAGCATGTTCTCACAATATGATGATGCTACTCATCGCAATATATTGCCTAAGTCCAGAGGCTGTCCTGGATCACAATTCACACCCGATATATAATTTTCTTGTCCAATGCTTGACCGTGATTAAATGCATGGGAAGCACTACTCCGTCACAATCCTTTACAAAATTTTACTGCATTATTGTTTTGTCTTGACATTATAAGTTTCTTGATTCTATTTACATACTCTTTATCTCAGCCTCTTCTTCCAACGTGAAATTGCCCTTAAATCTCTGTTGTGACAATTTTTAGTTCTGGTGCCGACATGTAAAATGGATATAGGTTTCTAAAGTTTTTTTTTCCGAGTTATGAAGTGGGTGTTAACATTACTGGATATATTAATTTGAGACAATTACATGTCAAAGTTATTCCACGTAGAAATGTCACGCAGTAAAGCTTGTTTTCACATAATCTGTTGTTGGAACCATCATCTCAATCATAGAGGGTGTACTTTGAGTTTCAGCTCAAGATCATGTGGGTGTGAACATGGCAAGGATGGGGATTGGATATGAGACTGAGAATGCAGAACCGTAAAAGATTGAATGGACCACGCAACGTGCAGCATTGGTAGTAGCAGTATTTTTCCTTCTCCAAAAGATTTATGCTGCATGTGCACCCGATGGTTCCAGGCTAACACCATGTGTTGTCTAGTGTGGGAATCTATTTTCACCGGCCAAAAGGTCCCGAGATATATACGTGCTTTAGACCAATCTTAATGTACAGTGTTATCGTACAGTTATCAAAACTGTCGCGTCAGCTTGACACTGAAATAAAATCACCCCCTCAATGCACAGTTTCATTGTACAATTTTATAGATAAGCTGTCACATTTAATTATTCATTGGTGCTGTGATTAAATATGTCATGTGATCAATAGAAGTTGATGAATGCATGTAGATGAAATTCAAATCCTCCCAATGGAGTTTCATTCTAGTTTCATGGCTCTTGGTAAACGTGTACTCCAAGTTTTATCACCATGAAACTCTATTCTTCTCTTTCTTCATAAATAGCTTGTCATATTATCACGAAATTCTATTTTTCTCTTTCTTCGTATATAGCTTGTCATATCATCACTGTTGTCTATGTGGCATATCATTTAATGAGAATGAAACTTATATGACACTAGAATGGTCCTACGGATCAAACAAGACCAATTTAGCAATATCACAAATGCTGGTTTTAAGAAAAAGACTCATGTCTTAATGCCCATATTAATAGTGGATGGCAGACAAAACTAACTCCAACATTTATTTGTGTACGTGGTTGTACAAAAAGAAGGGATTCAACATTAAATCAATGCTTTGCAATATCATAAAGGTATAATATTTTTCTTGTTCGTGTAGACATAACATGTGAAAAGAAAGATGTGTGCCTACACATGTGAAAAGATAGATGCGGTTAACATTGAATTCTAGGAAATTCTTTATCAATCATGCGTTGTTGCAAAAAAGAGGAGCATATACAAAATCGTTTGGGTGTTTACACCTGCGTCATACTTCATCTAGTTTTAAATATACGAGAATGCGATGTTTATGGGCTCATCTTTTGCATGTAATAACTATATAGTTTTAATTAGCAAAGATCTTTATACAAGAGCCACGTAATTTTGGTACTTTTTCCTGAATAAATATTTGGTACTTGGAAAAAAACCAAGCCTAAAACTCTCGCCTAATCATTCGCCATCTTCTTGCCTGGGCGAAAGTAACATCCCCAGACGCAGACCAATCCAACCCAAATCAAACTTTACCCAAACGGAGGACGGAAAACGGAAGCCCAAATAGAAAAGCGCTCTTTTTTCATCCTCTCGTGTGTGTGCGTGCGTGCGTGCGCCCCCGCCCCACACCCCCCCCCCCGCTCCTGCCTCCCCCACCTCGCGATCCCAATTCGATCCGCTCGCCTGCCCTCCCGATCCACCCCGCCCTCCCCGGCCGCCCAATTCGGCCGCCGCCGCTCGGATTCGCGCGGGCCCGCCCGCGGATTCGCGCTCCCCGGCGCCCCAAACCCTAGATCCGCCGCTGCTCATCCCGCCGCCGCGGCCGCCGCCATGTTCTGGCGCATGACCGGCCTGTCCGCGGCCTCGCCCGTGAGTTCCTCATCCTCATCACTCCCTGCTGCTTCTCTCAGGTTGGTCGCGTGGGTGCGTGGCGCTGTGACTGTGAGCTGCGGGTGTGGTCGTTCTGGCTGGTTGTTTTGTTCGTTTCGGATTGGGTCGGTGGATTGGATTTGGATTCGGCTGTTGGGTTGTAATGCTCGCTCGCTTTGAATGATTTTCCCGGGAAGTTCGTGGGTGGGTTATCAGTGTACGTGCGCGCTGCGGCTGCGAGGTGTGTGATTTTTGCGTTGGTGAGTACATTCTAATGCTGTTCCCGTGGATTCTATGGTGCTCGTGGAATCGGGTGTCGCAGAAAGAAGCTATATGCCTTGGTTCCCATTTGGTTAGGTTTCGTCACAGCTTCGGAATGACCGGAGCATCTCTGCGACAGGAGATTCATTTCATGGCAGTTGCGTTGTTTACACTGGACCTGGTGTATCGCTTGGGACTCTATTTTATGAGCATTTACTTTAGTCAAATGTTTGTTAGCATCGTCAAGTGTGACATGAAGAGTCCGCCACACAGGGCGCTGCTGCAGTCGCAGACAGGATTTGTATGGTGTGTTGGAATAGTGTATTAATCGCAATATGCTCTTCCCTGTATTTTTTCCCTTTTAGTTCTATAGTTGGGAATGCTCTGGTTGGAGCTTTTGTTCATTTTATTTTATATATATGGAGGAGAAATTGTTGAATGGTCTCATAATATAGGGTTTGGTATTCAACAAATTAATCATCTGAAACTTGTAATTTTGTTTCAATGCTCATTTTATGTATAAGCCTGCAACTTATTATATTGCCAAATTCCATGTGTGAAATGATCAGGAAACTTAATCTCATGGTCAACATGAATTACTTTTATTCTAAATTGTCATTGCAAATAGCTCATACCATGGAGATCTTGCATCTTTTTTCCCCATTTGTTATCATAGGGAAGTTTTTCACATAGCTAACTTAATGTTTTACTGTTTCAGGTGGATACAATTCTGGACAAAGAAAATTTTACATTGGAAGAACTTCTTGATGAGGATGAAATTATTCAGGAGTGCAAAGCACTGAATTCACGACTCATAAACTTGTAATTTTCTTATTAATTTTGGTTATTAGTGACATTAGTGGCATGTTTAATTTACCGTTGCAACTTAGCATTCTTTCTTTTATTTTGTTATACACTATTAATTGTTGCAGAAATAAATAAGGCTCCTGTTAGACAATAACAAAGAGTGCTTATGGGAAAATTGTGTTTGTTTCTGCACTTAAATTGTTGCATCTGCACAGTTAAATATGGAAGACAAAGCTGCTCACTTGTATGCTCATAAAATTGTATTTGAGTTAGCTTTTTTTGGAATTAGCACTGTTCTGTATAATTTTTTGTGTGTTTTGTTTGTCATCTGCAAAGAGGTGGGCTTTGTGTCTGGATGCCTTATTTGGGCTTCCTTTCTTGAGTATTACAATATGATGGTGTTTATTATATACCCAAATAGGGCTGCTTTCCCCATATGTAATGCTTGAATTGTTATTTGTAGCTTACGTGACAAGGCCCAGGTGGAACAGTTGCTTCGCTACGTTGTGGAAGAAGTTCCAGAGGACAGTGAAAAAAAGCGCTCGTTCAAGTATGACATTAATTTTTAATGTTACTGTCATTTTGTTTAAAACCTGAGCTTTTCACTTAAAACTTCTCTCAACTCCTTGTAGGTTCCCTTTTATTGCTTGTGAAATATTTACTTGTGAAATTGATGTCATTTTGAGGACCCTAGTCGAGGATGAAGAGGTTCACATTCTTGTCATATATTTGCTCTTTATAATTTTCCCTTGGACTATTTTTAGCTGTAGATTGTTAACGTTGTAGCTTATATTGTTTCCCCTTTCCTACTTTTTGTGTTGCAGCTAATGGACTTGCTTTTCTCATTTGTGAAACCTGATCATCCACATAGCACATTATTATCTGGTTATTTCAGTAAGGTAATTTAGTTTGTTGCCCATTGTTTATGTCTGAACCATCAGATAAAGCCGTGTTTAGGTCTCTTGCAGAAGTTTGCTATTTGGTGGTTAGACTTCATTCTGTAGTTTTTTACTGAGCTTGAACTCAGTTCAATCAATCATTCTGTTATAGGTGGTAATATGTTTGATGCTGCGGAAGACTGCCCAACTTATGAATTATGTTCAGGTATTCCTCACGTTCCTTTTTAAACAGTGGATGATTTATTAATTGCACTCAGCATACAAAGCCTAACTTCATATCTTCTATCCTCTTCATTTTTTTTCATAGTTTGGTTTAAAAAAGAATTATAGTATTTTACACTCTGTTTAGCTTGTGTCTATTATTGCCTATCTGAAATCTGCTTA
Source organism: Panicum hallii (assembly GCF_002211085.1). Lineage (NCBI taxonomy): Eukaryota > Viridiplantae > Streptophyta > Magnoliopsida > Poales > Poaceae > Panicum > Panicum hallii. The sequence goes on along the minus strand of NC_038046.1, from coordinate 17,203,312 downwards.
AGCAAAATGGTTAACTCTTTCACCATGTTTCTTCTACAATACAAACTTGTAGTTTCTGTGAAGCTAAGCATCTCAATGGAAGATAACCTTATTCTTTTTATTTTTATAGGGGCATCCAGAGATAGTTGTCCAGCTTGTTGACCTAATTGGCATCACATCGATAATGGAGGTATATATGAAGAATTATTCTCTGATTAATGTACTATTGGGTGCACTTGGTTGATGCTGCCCCTGGAATTTGTCAGGTGCTGATACGACTGATTGGTGCTGATGAGAACATATATTCAAACTATGGTGATACAATGCAGTGGTTAGAAAATACAGATGTCCTTGAAATGATTGCTGATAAGTTTAGCTCATCAGTAAGTTACAAAAGCTCTATTGCCCATGAACTTGTATACATAAGCAATATATACATGCAGTATTTATTAGTTTGGCATTGTTGGTCACAGCATATTTATTCATGTGATTTCTTTAGAGGAAATAGCAAGCATAAATTCCTGTTCAGTGTTCCTGTTTGAGGTATTTATTGATATGCTCAGGAACACAGAAACTTATTATGTATTTGAGATGTTGATACCTCTATGGCATAAATAACAGAGATTATCTCAGTCTTGAAACAAAAATAACAGAGGAACTATCTGCATAACACTGCAAATATTGTAACATGGAAATAGATAAACAGTGTGAGGAGCGTTGCTTGTCATCAAATACAACCTCTAAAAGTTTCATGCCCTCAACAATGAAACAATGTATTCACCCCCGCTAAACTTCTAAAACTTTTTTTTTCAAGGAGTAAACTTCTATAACTTGTGCAACCTTCATTCCTGATCTAGTTTTATAGGCAGTGTTTTAAAAAGTGCTAGGCGCTAGCTGGGTTAGGCCTAATCACTGGTAGGAAGGTTAGGCTACTATCATACAGGATGGTGCCCAGGTGACTGATTTTTGAAAAGTTCATGGAGGTTATTTTTTCATGTGGCAATACACTAAGTGTTGGTTTAATATTTCTTATAAAGATAAAAATATTTTAAAAACATTCTATGAACAGTCATCTTTGTTACTATCATCCCCTCACACATCTTGCAGCTTATCAACCATAAACCACTGCCATCATCAATAAACTGTTGGCATTTATTCTCAAATCGATGATCTCTCCTCCCACTTTACTCTCCCTATCAAATTGCACACATCCTTTGGTGAGTTGAACTTGACTACCTTGCTGCTAAAATTATTCAGTTCAACTCACCATTCTTCTTGGTTGTCACATCCCGTGCAACTTGACTGGTTGCTGATGCTGGCTCAGATGAGCTCTGGGCCGTATAGAGGAGAGAAGTGCCTAGCTTATTCAGCATGTCCGTTAATTTGGATGGCACATCAGCAGTAAGACCGATGATTGTGTTAGGGGGGTTATTTATACTGGAAGTTTATTTGGGAGATTAAATGCTGTTTGAGTCGAGGGTGAAACTTATTCTTCCATGATATTTGAGGGGTTTATAGAGAATTTTGCCTCTGTCCAATTGCGTTCCCTTTGTTGTATAAGTATTTCCTAGCAGAAAAGTTTATGTTGCAAGTTCTTGCCAAGCAGGATTCTCCTGAAGTGCATGCCAACGCTGCGGAAATTCTATGTGCAGTGACGCGATGTGCACCGCCATCTCTTGCTACAAAGATATGCAGTCCAAGGTATTCCAACTTTATTTTTTGGCAACATGATGAGTCCCTATTCAGTTTTTTCCCTATTCAGTTTTTTTGGGAACTTTTTTGCCAAGGAGCAAAGTACGTATCTTGGGTAGTTTACTGAAAAAGAGTCTAATCCTTGTTTTGGGAATCTTTTGCCTAGGAGCAAAGTACATGTTAATCCTTATGCAGTCTATCTAAGAAGTGCTACCCCATACAAGTGGGCATTTTATTGTTTATAATCCCTCTTTCTCATCACTTAAATTTTTCTTTGTCATGTTCTATGAAATTTCAGTTTTGTTGGAAGGTTGTTCCATCATGCTCTTGAAGAATCAAGGCCCAAGTCTGTTCTGGTTCATTCATTGTCTGTGTGCATATCTTTGCTGGATCCAAAAAGACTAGCATCAGCTTCCTATCAAGCATTCAGAAGCAACTTAAGTCATGGGGCATTGGTCACTGCCAGTCCAGAGACAGTTGATGGTATGCTTGAGAGTCTAGGTGAGTGTTGGATATTTCATCCATATTTATTTGGTTTGGATAATCTTGCTTCATCATTTCTAGGCCTTTGAAAATCACATGCTAGGATTCTTTTCATGTCTATGCTTTCAATGATTTTATTGGTATGGCTGACATAATTTTTTAGGCAACTTGCTGAAGTTATTGGACACTTCTTCTGCTGAAAACGAATTGCAAACAACATATGGATATTTACGCCCACCTCTTGGAAAACATCGTCTGAAGGTACAGGATGATGACCCTTTTACAATTAACCATGAACTTCAATGACTATTTTTTGTTGCTTGAGCTCTTCATTTCTCATATGGATGGATTTATGTATTACATGTTTTTAGTTGTCAGAGAGTTATCTAGGCTTAATCACCATTAGCCCTGTTCATGAGTCCAAACCAGCTCAACCCTTGTTTTGAATGGGTTTGCTGGTTCCAGGGTTAAACTGCATCCTTGGAAGCAGGTTGGGTTTCAAATGGTTTAGAACCAATCAAACCGGCAAACCTATATTTGACCTTTCAGATGCCCACACAAACAAAAAAGAGAACGCTTCCTATGGTGGAGAGTAAAAATGGTTCAAGTAAGAGTGAATCTTCTTGAAGAAAAACAGCACCGCAAATATTTTTATCCAAACTAAGCCATTCACCCTATCCACACTGCCATATGATCCATCCCTTTTCCCTCCACATATTGCCTCTTTCATAAGTCTTGAAAGTTGAACACTAAAAGAAAGAAAGAGATCCTTTGATCTCTAGAAACTAGAAAGCATCAAGCGAGGAACACAGCTTCATGCTTCAACAGGTGGTATCAAGAGCGGCATGTGGAGTACCTTTATGGAGGCGAAAAACAAGCTTTGTGCGACAGCATATCTTTGTACAACAAAGGCTGTTGCTGGCATGGCTTGCCATAGCAGCAAGAAACCCTGGACTGCTTATTGCGAGGCAGCCAATATATTAATGTTGTGAGAAAGGTTATGGAAGTGCCATTGGTGCTGCCATCTAGCTCTGATGAGGAATTTTTGGTCCCCTGGCTCAGACTAATGATGCTTCCAGGAAGATCCAGGCTGGACTAGCATTTGCGTCTCAAGATCACTAAGCAAACATACCTCCAGCACAATCTTGGCAGTGTCCTTAGGCCTGACCAGATATATGGGTGACAAGGCACAGACCAAAAAGGCCCATAAAGAACCTAGACATGCATGCATTTTCGAGTCCTGAACTGATGGCATCGAGTACAGTTCAGTCTTAACCTTCATGATATTTATTGGTTTTTATTTTATCAATTTTAATGTGTATTGTTCGTTTTCATCATTGTGGTTCTAAGCTGGATTTATTTTGTATCTTTCAGATTGTAGAGTTCATCTCTGTGCTGCTTACAATTGGTAGTGAAACTGCTGAAAAGGAGTTAATAAGGCAATCAGCAATAAAGCGTTCAATTGATTTGTTCTTTGAGTAAGTGTGGATATCATTTTTTTTGTAAAGCTGTTTTTTTCTCTGGTAAAATTCCCTTATTTATAATTGTTGGGAACAGGTACCCTTATAATAACTTTTTGCACCATCATGTTGAAAATATAATTGTTTCTTGCCTGGAGGGTAAAAGAACTGAACTTGTTGAGCATGTTCTTAATGAGTGTGACATTGTTGGTAAAATTCTTGTTGCGGAAAGACTTTCTTCTTTGTCGACTGAGTCTAACGGGGTAAGTTACTAATAGGGTGTAAATTCTTTTATTTCATTGTAGCGGTAGAATTCCTTTTTCATCTTTTTTGTGACTTCCTCTGCTCAGCCTACCGTACCCTCAGAAGAGAAAGCCCCTCCAAGAATTGGGAATGTTGGTCACATGACAAGAATAGCCAATAAGCTTATTCAGTTGGGAAATAGTAACAGCACAATACAGGCACACTTGCAGGTTATTTTTTCCTTCATCTAGCAATCTTTGGTTTAAAGGCATTAGTGGTTTTCTGCTGACCCTTGTGTTTTGAACATTTCTATCCTTTTAATAGGAAAATACCGAGTGGGTTGAATGGCAAACAAATGTGCTGGTCAAACGCAATGAAGTGGAGAATGTTTATCATTGGGCTTGTGGGTATGTTCCCTTTTCTTATCTTTCCTTACATATATATATATTATTTATTGCTTTCATTTTATCTAAACATTGCTGCCATGCTTTGTTGAGGCAGGCGCCCAACATCATTACATGATCGTGGTAGGGATAGTGATGATGATGACTTCCGAGACAGGGATTATGATGTGGCTGCTCTTGCTAATAACTTGAGTCAGGCATTTCGTTATGGAATATACAGCAACGATGACATTGAAGAGGTGTGTGGATGTGCATCTTTTAGATTGGAGTGTTTCACTGCCAACATATGAAAGATCAGTTCCTTTGCATCTCATAGTTCTCTTCTCCATTAGCATGACCAGTTGGCTGTATGAGATACTAATAATTTCATGCTTGTTTTGTAATTTCTTATACACCTGTACATTATAGGGTACTGCTACATATTGATGATACATGTTGGTTTTGTGAATGCAGGCACAAGGATCACTTGAACGAGATGATGAGGTAATACTTAAGTGTGAATTATATCTCAATATTGCTTTCCTGCTCATTTTAGTTGGTTGTAACATGCAATGTGATAGATGTTCACTGCAGTTTCCGGAACATAAAAAACACAATCAACTTTAAGTAGAAAGGAGAAATAATACATTGGTATTTTGTTTTGTGGAAATTGGACATTCTGGGTAGTTAGTCAGTAGAGTGCAATAGTTTTTTGATTATGTTATTTTTCTTCAAGTAGATTAAGGTTGAGATTCTGGCATCTTAGTGAGTTTGTGGACTCCTCTTTTCAATGTTCTGTCAGGATGTGTATTTTGATGACGAATCAGCTGAGGTGGTAATATCTTCTCTGCGTCTGGGAGATGACCAGGAAGGGTAATTTGCTGTCTTGAAATGTTGTCACCCTTTGTCTTTACGTAGTGGCTGATAGATTATGTGTCCATGTCTTTATAAAGCAGCTCCCTCTTTACAAATTCAAACTGGTTCACATTTGATGGAGAGAGAGGCATCAATGACCGTTTATCCGGTTCTGTTCCTTCATCATCACCCAATTCTGAGGAGACTTCCCTAAAGACCGAGGAAGCTGATGATGGTAAAGTCATTGGCACTGAGGATGAAATGGAAACCGTGTGCCTTGGAAATGGCAGTACAGAGGAGGCAAAGGATGTAGCAGAATGTACTGAACAGCCAAATTGTAGTACGGCAGATGAGCCATTGCAAAATACAGAAGGTATTGAACGGCATTCAGATGTTTTGAATGGCGATACTGAAGTAGGTACAGATGAGGTTGCCTCTGCAGTGGCGGAATCTTCAGCCACATCAATTGATATAGTGGCAGAGACAACGGTAGATGAACCATTAGTGGCAGAGAGAACAGTAGGTGAACCAGCAGGCTCGTCTGATGCAGACAATTCTGTCTATGAAACTTCACCTGGTGTTAATGGAAATGAGCCAGCTGACTCTGAAGTATCTTCTGAACAAGTCAGCCATGACACTGATGTACAGCAACCAGTAAAGGAAGTTGCCGGCGAAGATGTTGATGAAACAAAAACTGATGCAGTCAAAGCAAGCGACTGAAATAGCAATATGTTGGATTGAGCTGATCAGAGCAATTACTTGTGAACTGAGCCTCTGTTGACTCGGCAGTCTGCATTGATGTTGCTTCATGTGTGCTCAGCTGCCATGGAGTAGTCTGAAGCAAACTGCTGTACAATAAGCAAGTGTATTGTTCTGCCATCCATCGTGGCATATCACTGTACAAATGAAACCATTGACTAACGCACGCATCGCGTTGTCTGAAACTGGTCATTTTCTTTGAGTTTTACCTCCAGTTCATGTGCTCTGTCTGGTGGCAGTCTTCGTGAAATGGTATATGATACCTGAAAGAACATTCTTTGGGTGGCAACTGGTTTTGGCTACGTAGTCTTGTTTCTTTAGGTTAACTTTGGAACTGTAATATGATATGTGATATTATTTCTAGTCTAGCTATTGTTGTAAGTTTATTCAGACTCCACGTGTCAGTTCACCTTGAACATGCTATTTTTTTATAAAGATTCCCGGCTCCTTGTATTCTATTATAAATGATTCCATCTTGATCAACACAATCGCTGCGATTTCAACATAGCAAGATTCGTGCTCCGTTGAAATTTGACCCTTTGTTTCTAAACGTGAGATGTTTAAGTTTGTTCTAAGTTACTCCCTCTGTTAAAAAAAAGTTATTCTAAAATTTAAAATTTATCCAAAAAAGTCATGAAAGTGCTATTTAGAAAGTGCATGTGTACGTAATAATTAATTAGTACTAAATATAGGTAATAAATAGGAGCAAACATGGTCATTTTATCTTCTTGTTAATCTATCCTAGAATTCTTAGAATGTCTTGTTTTTTTGACAGAGGGAGTAAACTAATTTTAATAAAGTTCATAAAAAATGCACCACGTCCACACCAGATCATTAATAGTGATTTTAACTGGTATTGTGGATTTTATATTTTTTGAAAAGTTTGATTTAGAATAAATTAAAAATACCTTATATTTTGATGAAACGGATAATACGAAGGTCATACTGGAGACGGTAGCACGATTGTTTGGCTAAATTTGCTGGAAATTTTAATTTGAAACCATTTCTGCTCGGTTGCTGACCATTTAGAGAAACGGTTACCTTAACACGTATTTGTACTCATATTCTACCTCGATTCTTAAATTTATCACATATTTGAGATCGGAGGGAGTATATGTCACTGAGACACAACTGTGGTTGATTCGCAAGTTCACCGAATGTCCAGAATATTAAGAGTTGACCTTCAGCCCCATTGTTTACACTTTTGTTGGACTTCATAGAATGCCAGCTCATTTACACAAACGGAAAACGAATGACACCCTGTTTACATGAAAGGGATGTCAGAACATGAACTTTTTCTTCACAGCTCATACAGTTGCTCCACCCCCTTCCATTTTACTTCAGGTTTGGTGATTATTAACACGGCTCCTATAATACCCTAATTTGACGTTCCTCTCCTAAATATAGCGAAAGTTATTGAAAATGTAATGATTCTGATTTTAAGAGCATCTATTATCTTAACGTAAATATCATGTGACAAACTCTAAATATGTATAATAGTTGTAAAATTTTAAAGCTTGATATCCTTAAATGACACCCCGCCCCTTATAAATTTTGGCTGATAATTAGATAAACTGCAAGTATGTTTGAGCTTCTTTTTTACAGTTTAAGAAGTCCTATGTACAATCTTGTAGGTAGCCGTGATTCACGGAGCAAATAGTATTTTCACACGGACATGTCAGCATTTTGTAATATTTCTTACAGATGATTTAAGCAGAGATTATTAGAATTCATGGTCATGCGCATGGTATTCCATGTGAAGCTTTCCGGACCGGTGCTTCTTCACCGGCTCCGGCCGATGCGCATGGTGGTGGCCGCCACTTTCTCTGTCGTCCTTGGCCAGGTCGAGCTGCCGCTTCCCCAGCTCCATGAGGAAGCCGCGCTCCTCCATCTCGCCGCACCGCCGGTGCAGCCTCTCCATGGGGTCATCGTCCTCCCGCGGGGCCGGCCTGTAGAAGAGCGCCTCGGCGTCGATGCTCCCGCCGGCCGGCTCCTTGAACTCGACGCTCGGCGCGGCCTCGAGCTCGCTGAGGTTCCGCAGGACCGCGCACTTCGTGCGCGTCACGTAGGTGTCCGTGTTGTCGTTCTTGAGATTCTTATCGACTGGGTAACGGAGCTTGTAGCCCTGGCTCCGGTAGTAGCCGTCGTAGCAGTGCGCCGGCATGTCGTTGGCGATCTCCTTGCCGATGGCGACCGCCGTCTGCGTGCGTCGAACAAGTTAAATTCAGAACAGGTGAGCACGAACTGATGATGATCAATGGCATAAATGAGGGTGACTCAAAGTATAAGAGACTTGAATTTCACTTTAATTTGGTTTCTGAAATTTTTTTATTTGGTAGCGGATCGGAGCATATATGTACCTCGTAGCACCAGCAGGCGGCGACGTGGTTGATGGTGTACCCGCCGCCGCCGAGGAGGAGCAGCGGCGTGTTGAAGCTCCGCATGAAGCTGACGCACCGGGCGTGGCCATCGATGGACAGGTTCAGGTGGCCGAGCCTGTCGCCGGAGAGCGAGTCGCCGCCGCACTGCATCACGATGGCCTCCGGCTGGAACACCTCCATGACCTTGCTCATGATGGGCTCGAACAGCCGGCGGTACCCGTCGTCGTCCATGCCCTTCTTCATCGGCACGTTCACGGCGCGGTGCCGGCCGTCCCCTTCGCCGACGTGCTCGAGGAGCCCCCTCCGCTCCGGGAAGAAGCCCTCGGTGCGCTGGTGGAACGACACGGTCATCACCCGGTTGGACCCGACGAAGGCGGTCTCGACGCCGTCGCCGTGGTGCACGTCGATGTCCACGTACAGCACGCGCCGGAAGTGGCCGAGGAGCTCGTCGATGGCGAGCACGATGTCGTTGACGTAGCAGAAGCCGCTGGCCCTGTCCCGGCACGCGTGGTGCATGCCGCCGGACCAGTTGACGGCGACGTCGGCCTCCCCGCTGGCGAGCGCGCGCGCCGCGGCCAGCGACCCGCCGGCGTAGCGCTGGCAGTAGTCCCAGAGGCCGGCGACGGGGGGGTTGTCGACGGAGCGGCCGTCCGTGGAGACCACGCCGACGTTGAAGCACCTGGCCCTGCTCGCGACCTCGCCGCCGGCGCCGAAGCCCTCCGGGGTGAGGTCCCGCAGGAGCCCGACGTAGCGGCCGTCGTGGAAGCCGGAGATCTCGGCGTCGGTGGCGGGGCTGGAGCGGAGGCGGGCCATGTCGCCGAGCAGGCCGTAGGAGCGGATGAGCGCGTGCGCCATGTCGACGCGGCGGGGCACCATGACGTGGTCCTCGCCGTAGTCGACGCCGGCGATGTGGCGGTCGTAGTAGTAGCACACGCGCCGCTTCGCGCCGTCGGGGCACGACTGCGACGGCAGCGAGTTGCCGCCGGTGTCCATAGTCGTCGTGGGAAGCGACCGATTCGAGCGTGAGGGATGCAGAGTCGAGTACCAGGTAGAACACATATATGTAGACGCGCGGACGTGGTGTTGGTGTCGGATTGCAACAACCAAAATAGCATCGGAATCGGCGACCCGAGTTCTCAATCCGGATCGCAATACCAATGCACCATTTTATTCTTTTGATAGGTGTTCCATTTGGCACTCAATAATTATTCCATTACTGAATTATATATATCATCGCCCACGTTCTTGAAACAAAAAAGAAACAGAATACCTACATAAAAAATTTACAAATTCCAGGCCTGGAGTGTGTGTGAGTTGGGAGTTGGGAGTTAGTCGTTTTCTTCTTTTCTGTTGACAGTCAACTATAATCATTAGAGTTTTCATGATCTTTCTATCCTGGTTAAATTAACTGCTATAGTGCTATTCATGGCCATTACTTTCATCTCAAAAGGCTCGAGCAATTTGTCTAAAAAAAGGGAAGAAAAAGGGAAAATCTTCGTACTGACTAGTTTTGTTGAAAGTCAACAATAATATTGGGCTTGTTTGGGTACTCATCTTGAAATGTTGACATGTATGAGCTCAGCTCCATATTGATCTTGCCCGGGTGACCATTATCGTTGTTGATCATGCTCCCTGATTTGAAATTGAGGTCAGAGGTTCACACCTGGTGAGGTTCAGAATTAATAAACGTAAAGATAAATAATATCATGTCTAACACAACAGATTTGCATAGAAAATTATAGAAAAATCATTATGGCTTGCGTAGCTAGTTGGTGAATCACTGACATAGTATCCCTTTCAGAATCATATACAAAGTATCAGCAGTTATATTTTAAGCTTGCAATTATAGTTGCAAATGATTCTAACATCATTTTGTACCTGTTGAGATAGCATACTGACATTCATTATAATTTAAAATCACAGAAAACTAAAACATGTGCTTTCAGTTTTTCGACAGGCATACCTTAAAGATTCTGAGAACTTCAAGCCATTTCATGAAACAACTAGATGGCAATTAACGAAATTTATCCAGGGCTGGTCTGATTCATGCCATAACCTTGTCCTTTTCCTCATTATGCCACTGCAAATGCACCAACATTCAGAAGCAGGAAGATCAAAACCGAAGCCCACATGAGAGGACTGTGCATAGAGAAGACACGAAGATTTTAAGCCATAAGGACAATATGTGGAACAGAGTTAGTTGCTCAAAGGGAACTATTCCAACAGAATTAAGATACTATTTGATATAATCAAATGTGTTTCCAGGGTTTAAATGAATCTGTGTATTATAAGTGCTAAATTATCGAAGAAGTGCTTACCAACTGCTTCTAGCTAAGTTGAAGACATGAACTGTGTACTCAGTTATTCAAACTACAGTGCAGAACGAAATAGTGAACACTTCTGATTCCTGACTGATCTCAATTCATCATCAGAGGCAATTGCATCACTGATCACACCATCTCTTTGCACAGGAGGGGGGAAAATGATTCAAATTTCACCTAATTAGGATGTTTAGTGTTTGAAACTCGACCACATATTTCCATGATTCCTGGGCAAGAGCTTTCTTTTGGAAGAACTAGCTTAAACTTCCCCTGACCCAGAGCCACATGTCAAGCTACAACTCAAATCTGGAACAACCATAACTCCATAAGAAGCACAAGACACCAAAAAAGAGCCAAAATTTGTACTAGCCACCAAAAAACAATATGGCTGGACGTACTCAGACTCTAGTAGAGTATCTAGAGATGTTTTGGTTGTAACTGGGAAATCCAGCTGCGCTCCAAGCAGGGGCGGACCCACAGTGGGGGCAAGGTGGGCTATCGCCCCACCTCAAATTTTGAGATCCTTTTATAGTGCACTGCAAAGTTAGAAAATAATTAAACATTAGGTGGGGCGAAACAGGCTCTGGTGCTAAATTTGGCCCAGCAGACCACCCGGCCCACTTCTTTCCCGCGGTCCCGCCCACGGCCCATCCTCGGCCCACCATCCGGCGGCGCTTCGCCCCCCGCCCCACCCCCCACCCAGCCAGCCCGGCCCAAAACCCCCCGCCCCCGCCCACTCCCGGACTCCACCCGACCCCCGCGCCGCCAGCCGCCCTCCCCCCGACCCCCGCGCCGCCCCCCCCCCCCCCGCGTGCCCCCGCCAAGCGCCGCCCGCGCGGAGCCCCCCCCCCCCCCGCCCCCCGCCCGACCGCCGCCCCCGCCCCCGCCCCCGCCGAGCGCCGCCCGTGCGGAGGGCCCCTCCCCCCCGGCGCCGCCCGCCCCGCCTGAGGGGCCCGCAGAAGGCCCCACCCCCCCGCTCCGCCGCCGAGCACGCAGAGCCCCCTGCCCCCGCCGAGCGCCGCCCGCGCGGAGAACCCCCCCCCCCCCCCCCCCCCCCCCCCCGCGCCGCCTGCCCCGCCCGAGGCCCCCCCTCCAGCGCCGCCCGTCCCGCAGGAGCCCCCCCCCCCCCCCCCCCGCCTATAGTATAAAAAAAACGTGATGCCCATTTCCCGCGGGCACTGGTTCAGACTTCAGACGGCAGACTACCCAGTACCCACTGTCTCCGTGGCCCCACCTATCAGCGGGCCCCAGGCGGCCAGATAGCCTCGTCTCTGTTTGGCCCTCCTCCTCCCTCCGCCTTCCCCGCGCAGCGCACGGGACACCCGCCGCCCCCAGCCCCACCGCACGGCGACGCGCCCCAGCCCACGCTTCCGTCTCACTCCACTCCGCAGCTTTTTTCCAACCGCCACCCACGTGAATCCCGACGCCGCCGCCTCGGGGCCCACCGCTCACTCTCCCCTCCTCCCCAGCTTCCTATGGCGTGCTCGGCGGCGGCGGGCGCCGAGGCGACCGCTCTCCTGTGCCGCCGCCCCGCACCGTCCTCGATCACCGGGCGCAACCGCCTTGCGGTGTCCCGTCGGCCTCGACACGGCAATCTCAGGTAACTAGTAGTAGGTTGCTTTGAGAACGCGCGTGTTTTCCATTGTAGCTGCATGAAGGACAGTAGAAGGCGCTCGTGATGTGTTCGGGGTATTGCTTTTAACATGGAGCGTTGGGGGTCTTTTGGCGATCGCCGTGTCGTGACTGGATTCGTATTGCTGTATGTTATATGCACACTTTGCAGTGGCCGCACACTGTGGGAATCGTCGACCGTGCGTGCGTTGTATGTAGGGAATGGCCTATCGCAGTCTCTACTAATGCTTTGTCATGCTTGATCACACTGTTTTAGGCATTTATAAACACCAGTGCTAAACTGTCCAGTAATGTTCTGCAGTCATGATCAGATCATCGTGGCTCCTTATGTACATATGTTTAATTGCTGGAATCGACGATATATGTATATAGTTCTATTTTCTTGTGCCAGGACTGGCGCGCAACCTCCTCAGAAGAGCACACCTAGTGCTAACTACCGTAACAGGGTTAATATTCAGAGAGATAGAGCAGGAGCTTCCAGTGATGATGAACACCAACAGGTATTGCAGCAGATTCTGTAGCAATTATGTGTTCCATTCCATAAGATGTATTCTATGCTTTAGTGTTTGATACGAGTGTTTGTTCAATGTTTCATATATTTTTATTATTTCACTGCAACTTATGGATATTAATTAGCATGAACATTATTAGGAAGTATTGATCCTCTTCTGGTTGCTTTTAAGAGTTCCTGTTTTGATACTTTCCCGCAGAAGTCTGAAGATGAAAATGGCCTACAAAACATTCAACTGGAAGATTTGGTTGAAATGATACAAAACACCGAGAAGAGTAGGGGATTCTTTCCTTGTGAATCTTCACATAGCTCTTTATGATATACAAATCTGAAGACATTTGCATGACAAAATTCAAACTTTATTTTGTTAGATATATTGCTTCTGAATCAAGCTCGTCTTCAGGCATTGGAACGTGCTGACAAAATTATTAAAGAGAAGGAAGCTTTGCAACAGGAGATAAACAATTTAGAGATAAAATTATCAGAAACGGGTGCACAATCTGAGCTTTCTAGCAAAGGAATGTCTGATGCAGAGGCTCTGGAGTTTGATGTACTAAAGGAAGAGAATATGCTACTGAAGGATGACATAACTTTTTTTAAAGAAAAGCTTATTGAGATAACTGAGACAGAAGAGAGTCTATTCAAGCTGGAGAAAGAGCGTGCTCTTTTAGATGCTTCCCTTAGGGAGCTGGAGTGTGCATTCATAGCTGCCCAATCTGATATGTTGAAACTTGGTCCTATGCAACATGATGCCTGGTGGGAGAAAGTAGAAAATTTGGAAGAATTGCTTGAGTCCACAGCAAACCAAGTTGAGCATGCTGCTCTGATACTAGATGGCTATCACGACGTCCAGGATAAGGTTGACAAACTAGAAGCATCATTAGGAGCAACAAGCATATCAGAGTTCTGTCTTTATTTGGTTGATCTTTTGAAGAAAAGGGTAAAATCAATAGAAGAACGCTTCCAAGCTTGTAATCATGAAATGCATTCTCAAATTGAACTTTATGAACACTCAATAGTGGAGTTTCATGATACTCTCAGTAAACTAATAAAGGAAAGTGAGAAGAAGTCAATGGAGCATTATGCAGAAGGCATGCCATCAGAGTTCTGGAGTAGGATCTCTCTTCTGATTGATGGGTGGTCACTTGAGAAGAAAATATCCAACAATGATGCAAATATACTAAGAGAAATGGCTTGGAAAAGGGATAGTTGCCTTCGGGAAGCATACTTGTCATCTAGAGGAAAGGCAGAGAGGGAACTGATAGATAGTTTTCTAAAGATGGCACTACCAGGAACCAGGTACCACTTTCTCCTTTGCCAATAAGAGGAAGAACCTTGTTTATACAACAACCTATGCTTCAGAAAATATTTATATGTATATTTGGTATGATCAAATATTTTGTTATTGGATGCAGTTCTGGTTTGCACATTGTCCATATAGCAGCAGAGATGGCTCCTGTTGCAAAGGTGATCTTTGTTACTGATTCAGTTTTTCATCAAGTATGTGTGATTTAATTATCTTATTTCTTGATAAGTTGCTGTGTAATATGCTGCATAAAACTAGGTGCAAAACAGAACCTAGCAGTCCTGTTGATTGTAAAGTATCACTTTTTCTAGTGCTCGATTTGAACTGTAGTAAGTTCTAATAGGGGGGCATGTGTGTTTTGGTTTGCGAGGGAGGCAGCCAATAGTATTCTCCAACTCATTCAACAGTAGTGTTCTACTCAAGATTTTGAGAATCTTAAGGATTGATTGGAGAGGGGAACAAATTCGATACAATTGAAAGTGTACCTAAACCTGCAAAGTCACAGTCTTGATATTGGTTCACTACTAAATTGCCTGAAGCTAAGTTAAATTGTGTTGATCTCCAATCCATCTACCAGAGTATAAAATACATACATATTATGCTGGTTCCTTATATCAAACCACCAATGTGATGGTTCGCTAATTATTTTAGAGTATTGTTTGGTGCATACGCTAATTACTTTCCGATCCAGTTGGTCATCTTTTAGCCTTCTTGTTCGCATTATTGTGTAGGTTGGTGGTCTGGCAGATGTGATCTCTGGTCTTGGGAAGGCACTTCAGAAAAAGGGGAACCTAGTTGAGATAATTCTTCCCAAATATGACTGCATGCAGCATAACCAAATTAATAATCTTAAGGTATGTATTTGGTTTCTTATCTCGTATTATGCATTTAGTTGCATTTTCTGTTTGATTTAAGATTGCTGTTTGGTGATTGTGCAGGTTCTAGACGTTGTGGTGCAGTCCTACTTTGAGGGGAATATGTTTGCCAACAAAATATGGACCGGGACTGTTGAAGGTTCCAGTCAACACTCAGTTCTACTATTGTATTATATTAAATATGCAGAGGCCTAACCAAATTTAGCAAATGCAGGCCTTCCTGTCTACTTTATTGAGCCGCAGCATCCAGGCAAGTTCTTCTGGAGGGCACAATACTATGGGGAGCATGATGACTTCAAACGTTTTTCCTACTTTAGCCGTGTGGCACTGGAATTGCTTTACCAATCTGCGAAGAAAGTTGACATAATTCACTGTCATGACTGGCAGACTGCATTTGTTGTAAGATTTAAAGATTGCGTAAAATAGATCATGTTTTCCTTAGGTGATTTACTAAGTTGAAGGTAATTTATTTCTTTTTGTTACATTGCAATCTCCAGGCACCTCTTTATTGGGATGTATATGCAAATCTGGGCTTCAACTCAGCTAGAATTTGTTTTACCTGTCACAATTTTGAATATCAAGGAACCGCACCAGCCCAGGATTTAGCATATTGTGGCCTTGATGTTGAGCACCTGGATAGAGCAGACAGAATGCGGGATAATTCACATGGTAGAATAAATGTCGTTAAGGTATCGACCTATGGAAAATGTGTAGCAGAAGAGTTGAAACTAGAGTTTTAGCTTTATGGTATCACTAATAATGATTCTATGCGTTTATGATGTTCAGGGTGCAATTGTGTATTCCAACATTGTCACAACTGTATCACCAACATATGCTCAAGAGGTGCGCTCAGAGGTACTATTTCTTCTTACCTTCGGGTCCAGTGTGAACGCCCATTGGATGCAACTATCGTATTGATTTCTGGCCTCTCTTGTCTGTTGTATAACAGAAACGTTGTGGTACCCCTATTTTCCCTAACCCTCTTACTTTCAAAAGTATAAAAAGTATATAAAAAACTAAAGAAACAAAATTCTGTAAAGATTCCCCAAAGGATCAAAAATTTATTCATGTATGTTATCGACATTTGTCGCATTTCAAGGTTATTGAAATGAAGGGAGACCAATTTCCATAGTTGTAGGGGGGCCACCGCCAAGTTAGTTCTTGTATAATTCATTGTTTAAACAGTAGTCTTCCACTATTGAGGTTTAAGGCCAAAAACTATATTATAAGGATGTTGAGTTTGTAAATAAGACATTATTGAACAATCCAAAGCAAACCTGTTGAATGTAAGTTACGGATCTTTGTCTAACGGTGCAATATTTTCTTCTCAATATTTCTCCATGGACAAAAATAGATCATCGCATGGGAGTTGCTAGGGATGCAAGTTTTGATTCTCCAAAAAAGATCATTTTATTGAACTACACGGATTTCAAAGCTATGGAAATGGGATACAAGTGAACTAACGAACTGACCCCAAGACTACCTATTAGGGTCACCACTTGCATCCCTAGGAATTGTATAAAGAGGATGGATGCTTGAAATTTTCTAATTCAAATACACTACTTAGTCCTTAGATAAGGGTTGACCTGGCTGTGGTGTTACTATTTGCCATAATTAGTTTTTAGAATCATGACTTTATCCTGTCTCAACGTTTTGTTACTGACAACGTTGCTCCATTGCTCAGGGTGGGCGTGGGCTCCAAGATACACTTAAAATACATTCCAAGAAATTTGTTGGAATACTTAATGGCATCGACACAGATACATGGAATCCTTCTACAGATAGGTTTCTCAAGGTCCAATACAGTGCTAATGATCTATATGGAAAATCAGCAAACAAAGCAGCTCTCACGAAGCAGCTCAAGATGTCTTCTGCAAATGCTTCCCAACCACTCGTATGTTTTTATCCTCAAAGCCATTGTAAATCTTTGTATGTATAGGCTGACTCTGTACTTGATTTGAGCATATTCCTCTCTTCAAGATTTACTAGAGAACTGAAGTTTCCTCAAGCAGGTCGGTTGCATTACAAGGCTTGTTCCTCAAAAGGGTGTACATCTCATCAGGCATGCAATATATAAAACAGCTGAGTTAGGTGGACAGTTCATTCTCCTAGGTTCCAGTCCAGTACCGAACATTCAGGTGTGTTTCCTTGGCCATACTTGAAACTTGAAAGAAAAGGAAAACAGCCTTCAGTTCCTCATGAATAGTTTATTAATCATGAAAGAAGCACGCATTGATTGTTCAAAATACCATGTTTTTTAGCTCTCTATTGAACAGCTGTTTCCTCGCAGTCATAACACTTGACGTATTTGTTGTCCATTTCTTTCACAGAGGGAGTTTGAGGGTATTGCAGACCAATTTCAGAACAATAACAATATCAGGCTGCTTTTGAAGTATGATGATGCTCTATCACATATGATTTTTGCAGCATCAGATATGTTCATTGTTCCTTCTATGTTTGAGCCATGTGGCCTCACTCAGGTATGGTTTCTTCATATTTAATTTAATGGTTTAGCAATTAGCACTGTACACGATATGTACTTGTATTTACTGACAAACGTCCTTTACCGTCTTCATCTTCTGGTATCTTCGTATAAGTAAACTAGATAAGTCATGCCTGCTTGATAGTTAAACGGGCTTGTCTTCTGGTGTGCGATTCTGACCCGTTTTTCTTCCATAGATGATAGCTATGCGATATGGTTCTGTGCCAGTTGTTCGGAAAACTGGTGGTCTGAATGACAGGTAAATCATGAGCCATCAATCCCTGCAACACTGTTGGCACCTTCAAACACGCATTGACAATGCTGCTCTGATTTGCTTTGTAAATTTTAGTGTCTTCGATTTCGACGATGAAACGATACCCATGGAACTGCGAAATGGTTTCACATTTTTGAAGGCTGATGAGCAGGTGATTGCCGTATCTGTGTACATCCTGAGCTAACGTATTGGAAGATATGATATTTTGGTGCCTACAGACAGCTAATGTGAGGTGTTCATCTTGATAGGGCTTTGATAGTGCATTGGAAAGAGCTTTCAACTACTACCATAGAAAACCTGAAGTCTGGAAACAGTTAGTGCAGAAAGACATGAAGATAGATTTCAGCTGGGATACTTCAGCCTCCCAATACGAAGACATCTACCAGAGAGCAGCTGCTCGAGCAAGGGCGGCAACATAAACAGCAGAGATTGTTCCTGATGCCTCCATGGACTCTCCCGGATGCTGCTTTAACGTATGGTAAATGCAGTTCTATCAGCTCCCTGAACTGAGCTTAGTCGCAGGAGAAGCGAAGAAACACATTGTGCATCGCTACCTACTTGGGTGTACAAATGGCGGCGTGGCGTCACGCGCAGTTCCCGACGGATCAAAAGAGATGTATACAGGAAAATACAGAAAGGGTATTTTTCGAAGCACACATCATCATGAGATCAGGATGCTTGGAGACACAGCTACTGTTGGTTGCAGAAGCACACATGAGATTAGGATGCCAGTGCGAACAAATATCCAGTTATACACGTGGTTGTGTAGCTCTATGAAGCTGTTAATTGAGAGATTATAGGGTTCATGTAATGTTTTTTTGCATAAACTGGTGCAAATTATACTCTTATCTTTGGAAAGTCTGTCGTCTCAACAACATGTTTGCTTCAATCGTTTAAGACGAGAGAAGTGATAAAGGGTATAGAATATTGGGTCTGTTTGGAGAAGTTAAAAGTTGGATGTTAAACTTTAGCATATATTAGCATTTATGTATATGCTAAAGTTTTTAAATCTTAACTAAAGTTTAGTCTGCTCCATTAGCACTTCTATTTAGATGAGCTAGGGCTAAATTTAGCACTTTTATCCATTAGCATTTGCATCCAAATGGAACAATAGACTATGGTTGTTTCTATTTGAAATACTTACTACTGAACGACAAATACTGTTCTGGGTCAGAGGGGGCATGGGAGTGGGATATCGCCGCGGTGCGTTCGGAGACGTGATCCTTGTTCGTTCCTCATCAGGTGGCTCGACAAACAAGTCGTGTACACGGCACGCGTGACGCACCACGCTGCTCGTGCCTACGTCTCCCTCACCTCAAACCGACCTTGTAGCTAGCACCGCCTGATCGCGTCCATATCAGCCGTGTCTGCCTCCCACCCACAGGTCGCGCTCGTGTCGCTGCCACGCGCCGCACCGCACCAGCTCACCTGCATCGTCAACTCGGCGGGCGAACCCACCGGCCACCGCGCCCCGTCTCCTCGCCTCCAGGTCCCCGCCCGATCACCATGGCGCTCCTCCCGCGTACGGCGCGGCTGGCGCTCCTCTCCGCCTCCCCGCGCGCCTACTCCGCCGCCGCCGCCGCCTCGTCCGCGGCGGCCACCCGCCCGGCGCCATACGGCGGGGCGCCGCCCCCGGCGCCGATGTCGAAGGCGGCGGAGTTCGTGGTCTCCAAGGTGGATGACCTCATGAACTGGGCGCGGCGGGGCTCGATCTGGCCCATGACGTTCGGGCTCGCCTGCTGCGCCGTCGAGATGATGCACGCCGGCGCCTCCCGCTACGACTTCGACCGCTTCGGCGTCATCTTCCGCCCCTCGCCGCGCCAGTCCGACTGCATGATCGTCGCCGGCACGCTCACCAACAAGATGGCGCCCGCGCTTCGCAAGTAATTTTTGTTTGCTACACCTAACCTTTGTCTTACTGTTCGCTTACGTAGATCATACAGACTTGAGACTTGTGTGATTTTGTTGATTTTATTTTGGCCTGAATAAGAACAGCTCTATGTTATTCTAGTTAGATATCGGCAGTGCGGCCGTTTGATTTCTTAATTCAGTGAACAGTGATCATTAGTCCCAGTCCTGTTTCCTTCTGTTAGTTGAAAGACGATAGTGTCAGTCGTCAGTAACTTGAAGAAAAATTCCCATTGTGTTTCTTTCACACGTTTCCTTGCTCTGGCAAGGCTTATGCTCTCGACTTCTCGTCCAGCACAATCACTGGTATTTGCAATGTCTTAGTAGAGATATCAAAACAGAGAAATTCCTCATGGATTCTGCCTGAGTCAAAATCTTCTTTGATGTTGAGGCCATTTCCGCTGAGATTGTTCCTGCTTCTTACAATACAATCTTACCAGCTTGTGGTTCCCCAGCAGTGCTGACGTTTTCATCTTTGTTGGTTCTCCTGCAGAGTCTATGACCAGATGCCAGAGCCCCGCTGGGTTATTTCGATGGGCAGCTGCGCCAACGGCGGCGGATACTACCACTACTCCTACTCCGTTGTGCGGGGGTGCGACCGGATCGTCCCCGTGGACATCTACGTCCCTGGATGCCCGCCGACCGCCGAAGCTCTGCTATACGGCGTTCTTCAGCTGCAGAAGAAGATCAACAGGCGCAAGGATTTCCTCCACTGGTGGACCAAGTAACTGCCGGCGCGGTCTCTCTGAATTCTCGCCTAGCTGTTGTGTCCCAAGAGTCTGTGCGACCTAGGCTAGTCGTCTGAGAAGTGCGGACGTGAGCATGGAACTGGTGTGCTGAACCCCGGGCCTGGCCCGCAGTCTCTGGACAAACAACGAAACACCTAGTGGTGGAATGTTGCTGCTTTGTTAGTGTTCGTGTGTTACGCTAGAGGTTGTAATGTGCTGTTCTGTGATGAGATCTGATTGTATGGAGATTCTTGGGCAACAAATTGGTCATGACCGGTAATCCTGAGTATTCCTCAAAACAGAAAAGTAATCCTGAGCACTCCTGCAATTTCGAACTTCGGAGATTATATTCTTGAACCGAGTAATTGGCTCGCGTAGCTGTTGGGAATTTACATGCTCCAAATGTTGATGCAAATCACCCTCACCCATGCGTAGATGGAAAAGAAATCTTCCTTCGCCGTATCGCATTGACCTCTTCCCCAAGCCAAAAAAAAAACCCCGGCAATTACTGGGCTCCACCTACACTTGCCTCCTGAATCCGCCCCCCAGGACAGCACAGCTGCACTGCACAGGCACGAACCCGGAAACGAGCCCGCGCCGCCGTCCTCCCCGATCGCCTCTCCCCCGCCGATCTGTTCCCAAGGGCAAGAGGTGAACCCCATCCCAGTCGAGCGAATCAACGCGGGGTTCTTCTCGGCCTCTCGCGATCTCACCACACTGTAACGAACCCGCTTGTGCCCCGCCGCAGGACCCGCGTCCCAGCCGGAGTAGATCCATGGCTCTGCCGTCGAGGCTGGCGCAGCTGCAGGCGAAGGCGTGCGAGGCGACGCGGTTCGCTGCGAAGCACGGGTGCGCGTACCAGCGGGCGCTCGTCGAGAAGAACAAGAAGTACGTCGTGGAGCCACCCACCATCGAGAAGTGCCAGGAGCTCTCCAAGCAGCTATTCTACACCCGCCTCGCCAGGTTCGTGGATTCGATCTCCGTCCTTGTCCTCCTCCTCGTATTCTCGTCCCCATCTGAGAACCTGATGGGGGAGATTCGTTGTGTGCTCCGTACCCCGTGATCTCAATGCCGGACTGTTTGCTGTTGATTTGTTTACCAAATAGCCTGCCCCAGTGCTAGCTTCTTATGATTATGACTAGTGCGGCCGTACTTATCTGCGTTGTGTTTACCGTTGAGTTTTAATGTGGGAGTGATGTGACAGGCTGGTTTGAATATAGGATTCGATGATTAGCCTGTCTTCTCAATGAAGATGCAGAGGCAAACAAGGTTTTGGGGTTTTAGCTTTCCATATATGTTCTTTAAGTTTGTTGTATGTGATTTCAACAATTGAGGTTTTGTGGCCAACAAGGCTCTACGAAATTGCTTGGGGCTAGACAAAAAGAACGCCACTGCCACTTGCAAGCCAGATCAGCATGCAAAAAAATTCAAAAAAAAACTCGTTTAGTACTACCCCGCTTATAGTATAAAAAAAACGTGATGCCCATTTCCCGCGGGCACTGGTTCAGACTTCAGACGGCAGACTACCCAGTACCCACTGTCTCCGTGGCCCCACCTATCAGCGGGCCCCAGGCGGCCAGATAGCCTCGTCTCTGTTTGGCCCTCCTCCTCCCTCCGCCTTCCCCGCGCAGCGCACGGGACACCCGCCGCCCCCAGCCAGGGGCGGACCCACAGTGGGGGCAAGGTGGGCCATCGCCCCACCTCAAATTTTGAGATCCTTTTATAGTGCACTGCAAAGTTAGGAAAAAATTAAACATTAGGTGGGGCGAAACAGGCTCTGGTGCTAAATTTGGCCCAGCAGACCACCCGGCCCACTTCTTTCCCGCGGTCCCGCCCACGGCCCATCCTCGGCCCACCATCCGGCGGCGCTTCGCCCCCCGCCCCACCCCCCACCCAGCCAGCCCGGCCCCAAACCCCCCGCCCCCGCCCACTCCCGGACTCCCCCCGACCCCCGCCCCCCCCCCCCCGCTCCGCCGCCGAGCACGCAGAGCCCCCTGCCCCCGCCAAGCGCCGCCCGCGCGGAGAGCCCCCCCCCCCCCCCCCCGCGCCGCCTGCCCCGCCCGAGGCCCCCCCCTCCAGCGCCGCCCGTCCCGCCCGCTGGAGCACCCCCCCCCCCCCGCCCCCGCCGAGCGCCGCCCGTGCGGAGGGCCCCTCCCCCCCGGCGCCGCCCGCCCCGCCCGAGGGGCCCGCAGGAGCGCCCCCCCCCCCCCCCCCCACCCGGTCGAGTGCCGCCGAGCGCCCGCCCGCAGGAGGCCCCCCCACCACCACCCCCGGTCGAGCGCCGCCGGGCGCCCGCCTGCAGAAGACCCCCCCCCCCCCCCCCCCCGCCCGCTCGAGCGCCCCCCCCCCCCAAAAAAAAAAAGGCACTGAATCTCCCCAATTCAGCACAATTCACAGCGGATCGCCGTCCGTCGACCCCAATCCGCGATCGAGGTTAGATTATTTCCTCGCAGCCTCACGTTTACGTAATTAGAGCAGCTCTAATTTTGTTATTGTTTGTACAGGTAAATAAGGAGATTGTCGTGACCGGTCTTTTTCGCCCCACCTAGTTTGTCGTCCTGCGTCCGCCACTGGCTCCAAGTGACACCACTGAGAACCCCAGTGCTGGGTGTAGGCATGGAATTGCATGTGATAAAATAACCAGGAAGCTGATCAGAACAGGAGTGCATCAAGAGACAGAAACATCAATACGAAAATTTCAAGAGAAGTAAACAATCAGAGCTGAAGGTCGGGAAAGATGCACATTTCATTTTTGCCGGCTAACCTTTCTGTATCTCCAGTAATTTCAGTTAGCATAGATAAGGAACAGAAAGAGAAGCCTCTATGCAGAAGGCATTCCAAGCAGCAAGAAATAAGCATCCCGGTGGTGCAATTGTACAATAGATGCCAGAAGATGCTTCACAACAACACTGGAGCAGTGGCCAGACAGCCTACACAAGCTTATTGAACATACTCAAGAATTCACTATAGAAATGATGCCCAAATATACTTTTAGCCTTCACAAAGCTGTTTAACTGAAAATGACAAGCATTTCTCCTGTCCAGACAACCATCCATACAGATGTTTTAGGATCCAAGCAGAAATACCCAAGCATGTTATGAACCTACAAATGCAGAAGACATGGCAATCGACAACAGATACAATAATTACTCCAGAAATTTCACATCTCAAAGCACTACAGAAATCTCAAAGTATGCAATAATGCAACTAGTAAGCACATCACTTCTGAGCCAGAATTGTCATTTAGTTCACCACATAAAGCAACAAACAAGCATAGCAAATCAGAGTCATAACAGTGAACAGAGGACCGAAGTTAATAACCTCTATGCATAGATAAGGAACAGAAAGAGAAGCCTCTATGCTGCAGGCTTTCGAAACAGCAAGAAATAAGCATCCGCTATGGTAAATGATTCCCCCTAAATAACCGAAGCCACATGTGGTACATTTCAGTTAGCAGAGTTATGTTCTCTGGAACATCAAATATGGCAAAAGTCAAGCAATTGTACAACAGATGTCAAAAAATGCTTCACAACACGACAGGAGCAGTGGCCAGACAGCATACACTTCTGAATGCAACTAGCAAGCACATCACTTCTGAGCCAGAATTGTCATTTAGTTCGCCACATAAAGCAACCAACAAGCATAGCAAATCAGAGTCATAACAGTGAACAGAGGAACGAAGTTAATAGAACAAGCACCATTGATGCTCCAGATCCATTAGGTACACAATTCGTTCATACAACTACACACTAACCATCCATTTCCATTCGATTTTGCTGAAGACAATACTACAGCTACCAGATAATTTAAACCGAGGGAGCCAGGACTAGCAGCACCACCCAACCGAACTAGTACTGGCACCACCAGAGGCGGCAAACCTAACTAAGACGAGGTGAACTTGGTAACGGCCTTGGTGCCCTCGGAGACAGCGTGCTTGGCGAGCTCCCCGGGGAGGACAAGGCGGACGGAGGTCTGGATCTCGCGGGAGGTGATAGTGGGCTTCTTGTTGTAGCGGGCGAGCTTGGCGGCCTCGCCGGCGAGCTTCTCGAAGATGTCGTTGATGAAGGAGTTCATGATGGACATGGCCTTGGAGGAGATGCCGATGTCCGGGTGCACCTGCTTGAGCACCTTGAAGATGTAGATCTTGTAGGTCTCGACGCTCTTCTTGGCCTTCTTCTTGCCCTTCTTGCCCTCGCCGTCCTTGCCGGCGCTGGACTTGCCCGCGGGGAGGCGCTTCTCCGCCTTGGGCTTCTTCCCCGCCGGGGCCTTCTCGGCCTTCTCGGCCGCGGGCTCCTCCTCCGCGGGCTTCTTCGCCGCCGGCTTCTTCTCCGCCTTGGGCGCCATCGGTGGTGCTGCGGCTGCTCTGGGGCTCGCGGCGCGGTGGTGTTTGGGGGAAGGGGATGCTTGGATTCGATCGCTGTGAGGTGTAGAGAAGAGGAGAGCGGTGCGAGCGGTTTATAGGCCAGGAGAGGCGGGCGCTGATTGGTGCAGGGGTAGGAGCCGCGGATCGATGACGTGGAGGGGCGTGGGGCGTTGGCGCCGCTGCTAGCGCTGGGCTGCGATGGGTTTCGACGCGGATTGCTGACGTGGTCAGAGCGTGGCCGGGAGGGGGCGCGCGGAGGCGGGGCGGGCCTCTTTCGCGGTGGGTTTGGACGCGGGCCCCATCTGTCGGTGACGAAGTTTTTCGTCGGTGGTTCTCGAGAAGAAACGGATTTGAGGGGAACTCGGAATGCACCGCGATCTCTCCACCGGCGGTTGTAAAAATCACATTGTTTGCTAGTGATGTACTAGTCACTAGTGGGAATTTTGTGTCTAGAAATTCTGTCGCGAGTTTTCTGAAAGTCTAGAAATATTATGATGTTAGGAAAACAGGGGTTTTATAAAAAAAATGGAGTACACTCAAGCACCCCAAAACCTTTCCGATACCGTAGTTGTTTTTCTTTTCCAGAAAACGTGGTAGTCCTCCAAAACTCTAAAAGAACCATGCATCCAAACATATGCCCAATTTTTCCTCTCATTTGTAAAAACTGCAGTTTGGTTCTATACAAGTTGGTAGCATTTAAATGATAATTTTAAACTGTAGATTCAAAATACCATGGTTCTCTAGAAACTACATTAACAAAGGAGATTCTTAATAAAAAAATATATACAAACTAGGCTAAGAACCTGTTTTCATCTGGATGGGCTAAAGCTAAAGGTTTTTTTTAGTGGAAATGGGGGCAAACCTGAATTGATTTACCACGGATGCCGGCAAGCCGGTAATGAAGAGTGCATGGCACCAAATACATGGTCGTCCTGGCAGGATTGAAGAGTACAGCTGAGGGGAAGATGAGAGGTGAAGAACATTCACACCACCAACAACATAGGGGAGTGTGAAGCTCAAAGTTGA
This sequence comes from Panicum hallii, assembly GCF_002211085.1. Classification (NCBI taxonomy): domain Eukaryota; kingdom Viridiplantae; phylum Streptophyta; class Magnoliopsida; order Poales; family Poaceae; genus Panicum; species Panicum hallii. The sequence goes on along the minus strand of NC_038046.1, from coordinate 17,177,651 downwards.
TCCCAACAGACAACATCCGTGATTTGTGCACATCCAGAATCCAATCATCGCCCGCCAATACCATTTGAGGGGAGGAATCCCTAAAGGGGAGGGTTGATGACACAAGAGCGAGAATATTCAAGAGAGGGGATCATGGTCTCGCAACCCGGCATTTGGTGAGACAAAGCAATCAAGGAAATGGATGACGACAGGGCTAAGCCACTGGTAGCAAGCGCTCGCAAGCAATCAGCTTGTGCAATCATCAAGAGGATTTTAGCCATGAGCCTTGTAAAGAACTTTGTGCGGAACCAATGAGTTACCTCCACGGCGACGCTTACAGGTAGGATACAACGTCATTGACGCCACCGCCACTGATCAGGTAGAACCGGAATTGGATTTTCATCTGGAGGAACTTGCAGTTCCCATGGGAGGAGAGCGACGTGACGACGCCTCCAAAAAGGTGAGCGGCGCCCAAATGTGTCGATGTCGTTAGCCCAACAAGATCAGGCATAGCTTTCGCTTGTAGCTCATGGAATCCTACAACCGCAAGGTCAAACCACATCGGCCATGCTTGATAACGCGCAAGCTCCATCGAGCCTGAGCCCACAGTTGCACCCAGGCCCAACCATGTCAGATACACCTTGCTGCTTGAGCCCTTGGCGGCTCGCACACACAACAAGGTGCGGTGGTGGAGGAAGCTTGTTGGGCAGCCGGTTGAAACCACGAGCAACTGCAGCCACTGGATTGGAGCACCAACCCAAAAGTTCCATCCTGGGCCTCTACGCCGCGGCACTGCGACCACTACGATCGGGGCGAGGAGCGGCACCTTGCTGCTTCAACTCTTGGCGGCTCGCTCATGGAGCAAGGCACCACTCCAGGCCTACAACAGCTGGAGCCCCAACCTAGGCCTCCGCCAGCACCTTGCTGCTTGAGCCCTATGGCAGCTCGCGCTTGCAACAAGGTACCATGCCACCAAAGCCTCGGGAGAACAGATCCGGTAGGGGAGTGACTGGATTTGGCCCAGGGTGACCTGGATCTGCCTCCTCGCTAAGCAACTATCGCCATGAGTTCCACTGGATGGAACACCAAGCTCGAGAACGGGAGGAAGGGAAAGATGTCTAAACTTTAGTTGGCTAAAATTAGTCCTATCCTGTTTGGATGCATCGACTAAACTTCAGTTGTTGTACTGTGAAAAGTCGTTTATACCTCTATACTAAGCATGTGTTGCGAGATGATAGGATTTGACAAGTGTATTTTGGTATTTTGCTATCCGCTGCTAGAAATTAGCCCTCGTTAGCTAGGTTTGGAGGGCTAATGGTCTAAACTTTAGTTGGGGAGTTGGCTAATTTTGTTGCTGAGAAGTGCGAAACAGCCAGCGTTGAAGAGGATAAATTAGAAGAGGACAACCACGAAGGATGGCGGCCCTCTCGCCTCCCCTGCTCCCTCCCCTCCCTTCCACCCACCCCGACACCATCGCCCACTCCACTAGCCCCACGCCGTCGCTCACTCCGAGCCCGGCAGCCACCTCCCCTTCCTCCTCCCCGCCGGTGTCGGGGGCCCTTCCTAGTGCTGCAACTGGGCGTAGTAAGGCCCTGTGCTGGTGTCATGATACCCCGCCTTCTGGGAAGTCCGGCAGCGGCGCATCCCCGTTATCAATCAAGGACGTTCTTCTGGCTGCGCCGATGTGGCCCCGGCGAACTCTTCCCCGGCACCCAAGGTGAGTTCCGACGGCGATTTCTCCCCCCGGGTCATGCTGCGGCCTATCGCCTCCCGACCGCTACCCCTGCAGTCTGGCCCGGACGAGGAGGGCTGTCACACGGCGGTTAGTTGGCGCACTGAAAGTGCATTTAGCCCCCTAAGTGGGTTTGGTATTGATGACATACAAAATTAAGGAGCTAATGAGTTTATCGAGTTATGGACAGGTTAAAATTCAATAAAATGAAAAAAAGTAAGAAAAGACACTAAATTTGCTTAAAGGATGGTGGTGGACTTAAAAGAAGATCTTTTATGATTTTGAGTTTAGAAAACACTATTAAAACGGATGCGAATGGATAGCATGAAGGTGTCAAAGTGCTTATTTGAGATGCTAACCATCAAGGAGAGACATAAATCACACACTTGTGCACCTAATTTTCTGACTGTTTCAGTGTGTGTCGGAAGTTCCGACCCTAGGTTGGAAGTTCCGACACTTGTCGGAAGAAGCGGGATTCTTCTGACAAGGGGTCCTCGGGCAGCTGTTTTTAATTGGTCGGAAGTTCCGACCCTGTGTTGGAAGTTTTAACAATCACTTAACTAGTGCACTAACGGCTAGTTTTTGGGGCTTGGGTATTTATACCCCCTTAGCCCCCTTCACTTGCTGCTGACCTAACCCGACCCGAGACAAACACCTCCAAGAGCATTTACTACAACTCCCAATCCCTCTTTGAGCTAATCCTTTAGTTGATTTGAGCTAGAGCTCGAGTGAGAGCAAGATTGAGGTGTGAGACTCAACCTTTTAAGTGAAAGGGCAGCCAAGTTCATCTCAAGAGCACTTGAAGCATCTTCATCCTTCGATTCACGTTTGTTACTCTTGAAGCTTGCTTCTAGACAGTTTGGTGTCGCCCGTGGAGAGTCCTCTCGTGTATGTGCGGCTCGGGAAGTTTGTATTACCCTATCCTTTGTGGATTTCATAGTAGGTGACTCAATCCTCCTTTGTGGTTGATTGAGTGAGGTAAAGGGTTAGTGGAAGACCCGGCTCTTTATGAGCTCCTCAATGGAGACGTAGCTTCCTTAGTGGAAGTGAACTTTAGGAATAAATCTCTTGTGTCTTGTGGTTATTGCATTTATTTAGTTCCTATTAACCTAGAGTTTGTTTTCTGCCGATCTACGTACTCGAGTTGTTGTGCTTACAAAGATCACCTGCAATAGTCTCCTAGTATCATTGTGCAACTTTGGATTCAACCAGGTTCTGCAATTTCAAGTTTAATTTTGAATTTCTTATACGAACTTTAGTTTTGTCGGAAGTTCCGGTCTAGTGTCGGAAGTTCTGACACATTTAATTGCTGTGAAGAATTTTTCAGGTTTTTCAGGTATGCCTATTCACCCCCCCCCCCTCTAGGCATCTCAAGATCCTTTCACGCACGCGCAAGGAGCTCCAGCGCCTTGCCAGCCAGTTGCGTCGCTTTTGTCCCGGTCGACCTCCAGGGACGGTGTTTCAATTGTTTCTCTCCTCGGCACCGGACTGCGTCCTGCCAATCCTCCACTCAGTGCTTCCGGTGTCGAGCCACGGGTCACCGCTCCTACAACTGCCCGGCTCGGCGCTTTGCCCCGCCAATAGTTCCTCGCCTTGGTCCGGTCTGGCGGTCAGTCTCCCGTGCACCCCCCTCGTGTGCTGCCATGGTTCCACCGGTGAGTGCCTTGCCGATTCCTGCGGCGAACGGCTCTGGCACTAGCCGCCGACGTCGGCGAGGCCGCAAGCAATGCGGGAACCGTGACGGCTTGGCCTTGGCACCCTTCCCCTTGTCGAGCGATGACGAACGTTTGATCAGCAGGGCTGGCCACCCTCTTTGGCTACTTCGCGTCACCCAGCATTCGAATATGAGGAACACGAAGTGAACCACCCCATACTAGACGTAGGGCATTCGCCCGAACCAGTCTAAATCCTTGCCTTCGATTGTTAGCCATCGAGCCACTACGAAGCACAGCACAAACTACTAGCCGGTGATCGAAACACCGATAGTTGGCAGCTAGGTAGGGGAAGTCGCGCACTCTCACCGCCACGTGATCGCTCGATGGCGGCCCACGGCGTCACGCTATGGCTGGAGTCAGCAGAGGCTCCATCTGCTTCGGGAGCGTGAAGTTTACCGTTGGTAGCGCCGGCGGGCCCAGGTAACCAGGCCATCGGCTTTGGGAGCCTGAAGTTCATGGCTGGCCGGCTCGGCCACCTCCACCTACGTGGCGCGGGGACAGTCCCTACCCTGTTTGGAAGCTGGGACTAAAGGCCATTAAAGCACTCATAAAAAGGTCATGATACCTCTGGTCTGCTGCCCCTGGTCTTGCCAAAGCTGGTCCGTTGCGCCGAGCGTCGGCCATGCTCTGTTCCATGGCTGTGCTTGTGCGCTGGCTTGAGCATTGCGATTCCATTATGATGTCCACAAATTACAAATTACAAATATGTCCAACAAATTGAAATGTACAGCTCAAAATTACGAATTACATTGTCCAGAAGTTCCAAACAGCAAAAAGTTACATCTATGCCCTATTGAACAAACCATCGGCTATCCAATCCCGAAATTGATTCATGGTTCGATCTTCATCTCCATGACGGGGATTAGTTCCATTTCCTTGAGAAGATGAGGCTTCGGGCAATGGAATGTATTCGTCATCACAATCACACATGTCGAAGTCAGAATCCGCCAAAGCACTTTCACGAATGAAATTATGGAGTGCCGTGCAAGCAACAATTATTTTACTTTGTTTTGGCATGGAACTCATTAAATCTAATAAAATCCTCCACTTCATCTTTAATACTCCAAAAGATCTCTTAATGACATTTCGAAGTGAAGAATGTGCATAGTTAAATAGCTCCCTTTTACCTCTTGGCCCCGGGCCTTGACAAACTCCGGGATGTGATACTTTGTACCCCTGTACGGTGCAAGATATCCCAGTCAGTTTGGGTAGCTCGAGTCGACGAGATAAAATTTCCCTGCACATGAGAACCTTGTTGTAAGAGTCATGAAAAATCTTGGAACAATAAAATAAAATGAACAATTGATCTTGCCATTACCTTGAGGTGGATGTGGAAACTTGTCACCATATTTTTGAAGTGAGTCGTTGAACAGCCTCATATCATGAACTGATCCAGGCCATCCCGCAACGATAAAGGTATATCTCATATCAAAGTCACATATTGCCAAGATATTTTGAGAGTACCTTTTTCTTGATGTATGTTGAACTACCTTTGTACTTGGCACCACAATAGGTACATGTGTTCCATCTATTGCCCCAATGCAATTGTCAAAGTATGGAGAAAAGTGAGGAGACTGTAGCCTTTCATGCACTGTCCTAACTTCAGGATCTATTGGCCTAAGGATACCAGTTGCTAGCTTGACAAGACCTTTTCAAATTTCCAATTATCTGTTTCGGTTGACCTCACAAAACGATCTTCAGCTTGCCTAGTAGATTGAGGGGCACCAAGAATCCATAAAAACATCGCTAATGCCTCCACTGACGACATCTTGTGACTGGACTCTAATCCATATGACTCCACAAGCAAATTATGAAGTTTATTGAAGACTGGCCTACTCATCCTAAACATATTGTAGCAAGATGTTCTGTTGTCTATAGTTCTTAATACCCAATCATATCCACTCTCTGCAGGTACTCTCCTTGCAGCTTTGTTCATGTAAGTATCAAAGTAATACGTACGAATCATTGAAGCAACCATAATGATTTTTCTCTTCTTCATCTCAGACAGTTCCAAAAGTTGTTCAGTTAGTAATATATCCTCAGCCACCTCCTCCTAGCCCTCCTCATCAGATGAACCCTCCTGCTGCACCTCCTCTTGGCCCTCCTTCTGCACCTCCCCCTGACCCTCCTGCACCTCATCTTGACCCTCCTCCTACTCCTCCTCATGGCCCTCCTCCTGAGCCGAGCCATCTTCCTGCACAGGAATTCCACAACATGCAACAAAGGAACAACATCATCAAATCATAGAGCAGCACAATAATGCAGTAATTGTACCACAATGCACACCAATCAAAGAGCAACATACCAATCAAAACGCATCACACCAATCAAATAAACATAACCAAGATCATCACTAATTCACAAGATAGTTCATCACAAGTTCACATAACCAAGATCACAACAAGTCCATCAGAAAGTTCATAAGATAAATCAGCTAAACTTAGGATAAAACACTACATTCATGTTCTAGTATAACTTCACGTTTTGGTAGTGCCTCTTCAACCACATGAACCTTGCTTCCTTCATTTTTATGTTCTTAAAAAAGGCCCTTTGGCTCTGTTTTTCAAACAACTTAGATGCCATCCAAAATTCAATCGATTCTTCAGAAGCCCCACACTCCATAGCCAGGCTCTGACAGTATGCCATATCCTCTTCAAGTCTCTGTTGAGCCCTTTCTCGTTGAGATGTCAACTGTTGTTTCAGCATTTTGGATTCCTCTCTTTCACGCTTGAACTCTTGTATGAGCCCCTTCATCAGCTTGACCATTGGACTCTTACTTTTTTTGTTTGGACTTGATGCTGTATCCGTAGTGTTGCTTCCGCTCTTGCGGCTATACAAGCTCATTGGTTGTTCTCAAATCCATCCCCATCCCCATCCCCATCTCCATCTCCATCTCCATCAGAGTTAACTCCATCATCATCCCCACGTGTTAGGTCCATCTCTCCAGGGACATAAGATGAAGAGCCATCAACTGTGACACCATGGAACATCTCTGCCATTTGGTCTATGTAGAGAGGGACCCCGTACTTGAACTTCTTGCGCTCTGGTTATTTTTGCAATTAGCAAAAGTACATTGCAACTAGCACAAGTAACATTGTGAGAGCATGACAAATTAACTGAGCAATTAGCAAAATTACCGCACAAGCTTCCTTCCAGGTTTTTTCACTTGCAATAATTTCTCCATGAGGACCCCGGCCAAAATCTGTGTGGTTATTCAACATCAACCAAAATGTGTAGAGGCTCTTGAGTTGAGTCCACCTATTCCTCAATTGTTTGCTTGAATGCCTCAGCCCAGACAATTCCAAATATTTTTCCCTCATTAGCTTGTACCCTCTAGTAGACATTGTCCCATTGGGGCAATTGCCTGCCCTAATTTGCTCTACGGGTGCATCATATAAATGGAGTGCATTTTCTTCGGACCAATTTGCCTTGTCAAAATTGGTCTATTAAATGAAACAAAATTAAAATATAACATGCAACAGTTTGACATGAACAATCAAAGAACAAAGTAACAAATCTAATTCATATGGCACAAACTAGCTAACAGACTAACAAGTACCTAAGCTAACAAACTAACAAACTTGCTACTAGTTGGACACAAATCAATTTTACCTCCCGGGGATAGCCTTGAGCGCCGGTGTCATCTTTTTGCTCCATCTCATCGTCGCCGTTGAGCTCCTCTGCCTAGGCTGATGTCAATCCTTGGCGACCGCCCACTGCCCCGTGCGGCATGGCTCCATGGAGGCCTCCTCCTCCCCGCGACATAGATGTCCCACGGGCACCCAAACCAATTGCGCCCAATGCATCGTGGGACATGAATATCCCATGGCCACTGGCGCGGCCTGCGGCATCGGACATGGATCCCCCACGGCCGCCACCTCCTGCGCCGTTGGGGATCAAGCCACACATGCGGCCGCCAGATCCAAAGCCACTGGTCAATGCTTTGCCACGGCCACCTCCTCCGCACACACCTTGGCATGCCTTTCGGCCTGTCTTTGTGCGACCTCCCTCCGTGCGGGGGGCGCGGAAAGTGGTGGCACCGGATCTGCCTTTCCGGCGAAGAGGAGGAAGCCCATGGGCCGGCAAGCACCGAATCTGCGGGCTAAAGGAGGTCCTGGTACGCCTCAAGGCCAGGGAGGAGCTGGACCTCGGAGTTGAGGTCGAGGTGCTCCATTCCCACCCGCCCATCAGACAAGCCGGAGGTCGTCGGAATTGATGAAGACGCCTAGGAGTACACGGACCAATCGTATCCGTTGTTGACGCCATGCGCACTATCATCCCTTGCAAAAAAGTCCGCCAAATCATTCCTGTCGCCGACCAAGGTGGATGCGGAGGCAGAGGACCGAGGGGCGGCGAGGGCGAGGCGCGAGGAGATGCGGCGGCGTAGGCAGAGGGCCGAGGGGTGGAGGTGGGGGCGAGGTGCGAGGGGCGGCGTGAGTGGCAAGCGCGCGAGAGGCGGTAGTGGCGAGAGCAGAGCGAGGGGAGAGGCAACAGCGCGAGTGGATAGGGTTGGGGGGAGGGGCGGAGAGCGGAAAGTGGGAATTTTAGTCCCCTTTAGCCACCCTTTAGGGACTAATGGACTAAGGTTCCGTTTGGTTCCGGAGAACTAAACTTTAGTCTCGTCACATCAAAAAAGAATCTTATAATTTAGGACTACTAAATAAAATCCGTTTACAAAACTTTTTCATAGATGGGTGGTAATTCGCGAGATAAATTTAATGAGCCTAATTAATCCATAATTTGCAATAGTGATGCCACAGTAACCATCCGCTAATCATGGATTAATATATCTCATTAGAATCGTCTCGCGAATTAGACCAGAAATTTTGCAATTAGTTTTATAATTAAACTTTATTTAATACTTCTAAATAATAAGATTTTCTTTGATTCGATAGGGCTAAAGTTTAGCCCTTCGGAACCAAACACGCCCTAAAGAGTTTTGGAACCTTTTAGTTCTGTTTTAGTCCATGTGTTTGGAACCCTGGGGAGGCTGGCTAAACTTTAGTAGGGTGATCCAAACAGGCCTTCACACGCATTATTGCCATCGGACACATGTGCCGAAGTTATAAACACGGGCCCAAGATCGAAACTAAAGCCATTGAGGTATGCACGGTATAATCTAAATTTTGCAGGCCTCTTGCTCTCAGTATAACAAAATTTTAAAATGTCATAAATCGGGATAATGGCATTTCTCATCGATAGAGGTTACTATTTGATCTCAGACACCGACACATGAAGCTGAGAACACCACCGCTGCGAGATAAGAACATAGCACCAGTTTTTTTCTTTCTTTCTTTTTTGAGGAAGAAGAACATAGCACCAGCCGTGGCTTCTTCAGAGGAAGATGGGCCGAGAATGGGCCGTCTGCAACATGATATGTGCATTCAGATATGGGTTTGTATGTATCTCAAAAAAAATATGGGTTTGTGTCGTGTGGCGAGCACGGTTCGCCACCCACGCCACTCCGATATGGAGAGTGTTAGCCATAGCGTGATCGACGGTGATTCGGGGCAGCCCATGTCACCGCCGGTTGCCGGATCGGAGGTGGTGAGGGCTCTGACTTCAGTATGAGAGTGAAATAGAGCCATCATCTGCTGGACCATAGGTTACTACGGATGGGATGGGGCCACGACCACAGGTGTGTACTATATTATATAATCTAATCTACTAACTTAAAAAAAGCTTAAGTGTAGTGCATAATCTAATCTACTAACTCAAAAAAAAAAGAGATGTACTAATGGTTAGAAAGTCCGCTCGATTGAAGAAATTAAAAGTAGTATGGTCACTTAGTCCGGTAGAAATAGCACAACTATCCACTATAAGAAAATTTGGAAAATAAGTATGGGTGATTTGGAAAAAAAAAATTCAGCATTGTTAAAGTATGTGTAAAATCAACATTTTATTTTCATTACTTATCATACCATTTATAGCTTCTAAAGTATTGGATTAAAAAGTTTTATGTATAGTATCTGGTCTAAATCTTGTAATCAAAACTATATTTTTCACAATATGATGCAACACATGGTAGCCGGTGTCCATCCTGCCATCTTGTAGGAAGTTAATATGAATTACATTTTTCTTGTTGACTTAAAATATGAACCAAACAAACTAAATTTATTGTAACATTATAACATCTTGATAACCAACCCAAATTAGAACTCACAATGGAGCTGGCAATGCAAATATGAACCAAATAAACTAAATTTATTGTAACATTATAACACCTTGGTAACCAACCCAAAAAATTAGAACTCACAATGGAGCTGGCAATGCAAATAACATTTTTGTCACTGTACGTAATAAAACGATGGCAAGATGCTTCACGTTGTCTATTAGACAGGGCAATATAAATGATACAAGATACGTAGTACACCAAAAAACCAAACCCAAAAGAAAAAACATCACAAAAGCACAACAATACACCTAGTAAACACAAAAAGTGTCACCGCTAGATTTGCTTGCTTCCTTTGCCATCTCATTGCTCTTTGGCTTCTTATACGTTGAAGTTGTGTGATACCATCTTCTCCCAAAATTACAGGCTAATAATCCAAACTAAAAGTATATTTTCACCAAAAGAACTAAAAGCCTAATGATATATGCTACGCCATGTACATATTTATAACAAAGACCCTAGCACTTAGCCAGCTTAACTAATCACCTCAAAAATATTATAAAAAGATAATGAAGCAGATTATGAATAACCTTTTTATTTCCTTTCCTTTTAATGGTTGATCCAAAATATGCCAAGAAAATCAATAACCTCTATTCCAGAATGACACAAACCACAACACACATGACACATCTAGCAAAACTTCAAGCAAAATAAAACCCTCAAATACAACAAATAAAATCACAACAAAATAAAATCAAACAAAATAAAACTATATGAAGATATTTCTCTCCAGAATTTCAAGACAAACCATATAAACAAAAAAGGCCCCCTCCAAACAAATAAAATAAAATAAAAATAAAAATAAAAATAAAAAACCACAACACAAAACCACAACACACATGACACATCTAGCAAAGGCAAACAAAAGCAAAGAAACAAAGAGAGAGAAAAAACACACTTATCATTTCATCATTACCTTCACCCCCTTGGCCTTGCTTGCCTTGTCATCTCACCTCTAATTTGTGCTGTTGCGCAGCTGTGTGGCACCATCTCCTAAAATTACACACCAAATCTAACTGAAAAAGGCACATATGTTTTCCAGCTTAAAAATCTGAAATTTGAAGGAACCCATCTATAAATATCTGGAAGATAATTTTATTCCCCACCCTGACCTAAAACCCTCCCCTCACCTTATCTTCTCGACGCCTCCCACCCGGCGACCCCGCTTCTCCCCCCTCGAATCCTACCGCTGCTGTTTTCTTGCTTCCTTGCGTGCTGGCGGAGCAAGAGGCGGCCATGGCCACCACCACTGACGCCGCCGCAGTCGCGCCCGTGGAAGAAGAGAGCCCCGCCCCGGCGGCGGAGGCTGCGGCCGCCGCCGAGGGGAAGCCGACCAAAAAATTCGAGGCGGCGGCTGCCGCCGAGGAGGAGAAATTGGAGGGGCAAGGTGAGGGGTTTGGGGGTCCGGAGGCCGAGAACGGCGAGGGGGAGGGTGCCGGAGGAGGGGGTGACGGCGGGGAGGTGGAAGAGGCGGAGGAGGATGGTAAAGGTGGGAGCTCGGGCGCGGCGGAGGCCGACAAGGATGATTTCGGCGGGGAAGCTGTGGCGGCGCCCGCGCCAGCCGTGGAGTCCAAGTCGGAGACCGGAGAATCGGTGGAGGCTTCTCTGGCTTCCCCTGATGCGTCGGAAGGTGATGAGAAGGATGGATTGCGGGAGCAGGAGGAGGAGGAAGAAGGTGCTGCGTTAGATGCCAAGGCTGTGGATAAGGTAGCGGATTCCGCGGAGTCGGCAGTGTCCGAGGAGAAGCTGGTACCGGAAGATGACAAGGCCGAGGAGGTATGTTCTGGGACTGGAGATGGTGGCGAATTGGGCAATGAGAAGGAGATTGATTTCTCTGCTGAGAGCATGGAGGTGACCAAACCAGAGGATAAGGTAGCCCCTGTTGCTGAAGCTAATGCCGAATTAGATGACAAGAAGGGAGCCAGTGATGATGTGGTGTCTCCGGGAGGTGAAGAAGCCCTGGAAGAATCAACTAACAAGGGTGCTGACGTTGAAGAGGAGGCTGCCAAGCCCGAGCCAGCCAGTGAAGCGAGTCCAGTGGTAAGTGAGCGTCCTGAGTCTGATTTTGCTGCTTATATTGTTGATGCTACCATGCTAGTGGTTATGTAAACAAATTTAAATGATGCATCGATACAGGTTCTGACTGATGGAAGCGAAGAGGAGCCTCCTCCTGCATGTGCAGGCAGTGTGGTTGAGGACAGCCCTGAGATAGGGCAGAATGCTAAAGACCAGGCTGCTGCCAGTGAAGCCCCGAAAGAATCAACTAACAAGGGTGCTGATGTTGACGATGATGACGAGTCCGCCAAGCCTGAACCAGCCAGCGAGATGAGTCCAGTGGTAAATGCGCGTCCTCAGTCTGATTTCGTTGCTTATATCGTTGATACTAGTGGTGATGTAAACAAATTTAAGTGATGCATCAATACAGGTTGTGAATGATGTAAGCGAAGAGGAGCCTGCTCCTGCATGTGCAAACAGTGTGGTTGAGGATAGCCCTGAGAAAGGGCAGAATGCTGAAAACCAGGCTGCTGCCAGTGAAGCCCTGAAAGAATCAACTAACATGGATTCTGATCTTGAATATGAAGACGCCGAGCCTCAGCCAGACAGTGAGGCGAGTCCAGTGGTAAGTTAGCATCCTCAATCTGATTTTGTTTCTTATAGCGTTTATGCTAGCGGTGATCTAAACAAATTTAAATGGTGCACCTATCCAGGTTGTGAATGATGGAAGTGCAGAGGAGCCTGCTCCTGCATCTGCAGACAGTGTGCTTGAGGATAGCCCAGAGAAAGAGCAGAATGCTGAAGACCAGGCTGCTGCCAGTGAAGCTGTGGAAGATGTTGGTGCCAAGAAACTCACAGAGGTTGAAAGTGCTGCTGCTGCTCCAGAGTTGGCGCCAGAATCAAGCAATGAAAATAATGGTGCTGATGAGACTGAAGGTGATGCTGAGGTTGCTGATCATGAAGAGGAGGCTGGTGACAGTGACATAATTGAGGCGGAGGCTGTGGCAGATGATGAGGATGGGGTTGGCAACGAGGCTGATGAGGATGAGGATGGGGCAAACTCTGACACGAGTCCCGCACGGGTTGCTATCTTAGAGAGCTCTGAAGCTGCAAAGCAGATCATGAAGGAGCTTGCGGAAGGATCCTCTAGTGGTAGTGTGTCTGGCTCAAAAGACTTCAATGATAGCATGGATGGGCAGATTATGCTTGATGATTCAGAGGATGATGAGGATGATGATGGGGATGAGAAGGGATTTGATTCTGCTGCCCTGGCCGCCCTTCTGAAAGCGGCGACCGGTGGATCGTCAGATGGGAAGATCTCAGTTGCTTCCCAAGATGGTTCTAGAATATTCACCATGGATCGACCTGCTGGTCTGGGTTCATCGGCAACATCTCTAAGGCCTACTGCTCCTCGACAACCTGCCAGGTCAAACCCATATAGCCCCTCGGAGCTTGCAGTTACCGCTGATCCTACCGAAGAGATGACCGAGGAAGAGAAGAAGTTGCATGACAAAGTTGAGTTGATAAGGGTGAAGTTTCTGCGTCTGGTTTACAGGTTGGGAGCTACTCCTGAAGAAACAGTAGCAGCACAAGTGTTGTACCGTTTGAGCCTTGCTGAGGGTATTCGGCACGGAAGGCAGACCAACCGAGCTTTCAGCCTTGATAATGCACGGAGGAAAGCCTTAATTCTTGAAGCAGAGGGAAAAGAGGATCTGGACTTCTCATGCAACATACTTGTTCTTGGAAAGATTGGAGTTGGCAAAAGTGCAACCATCAATTCTATTTTTGGTGAAGAGAAGACCAGAACTGATGCCTTTAGCTCAGCTACCACCAATGTACGAGAAATTGTTGGTGATGTGGATGGCGTCAAGATTAGAATCATTGATACACCAGGCCTTCGACCCAATGTGATGGACCAAGGATCAAACAGAAAGGTTCTCTCTGCTGTCAAGAAATTTACCAAGAAATGTCCCCCAGATATTGTTCTCTATGTTGATCGTCTGGATAGTATGAGCCGTGATCTCAATGATTTGCCTCTTCTCAAAACCATTACTGCTGTTCTTGGTTCATCCATATGGTTCAACGCCATTGTTGCGCTCACTCATGCTGCCTCTGCTCCTCCTGAAGGCCTCAATGGTGCTCCCATGACATATGAGGTCTTGATGGCTCAGAGATCCCACATCATCCAGCAATCCATCAGGCAGGCTGCAGGAGATATGCGTTTGATGAACCCAGTAGCCCTTGTTGAGAACCATCCTTCTTGCCGGAGGAACCGCGAGGGCCAGAAAGTGCTTCCCAATGGCCAAAGCTGGAGGCATCAGATGCTGCTTTTGTGCTACTCCTCAAAGATATTATCAGAAGCCAACTCACTTCTGAAGCTTCAGGACCCTAATCCTGGGAAGCTTTTTGGGTTCCGTTTCCGCTCCCCACCTCTTCCCTTCCTGCTCTCCTCACTCTTGCAGTCAAGAGCCCACCCCAAACTTTCTGCTGAGCAGGGTGGCAATGAAGGTGATTCTGATATTGAATTGGATGATTATTCTGATGTGGAGCAAGATGATGATGAAGAAGAATATGATCAGCTTCCACCCTTCAAGCCCTTGACCAAAGCTCAGCTTCTGAGGCTCACAAAGGAGCAGAAGAATGCTTATTTTGATGAGTATGACTACAGGGTCAAGCTTCTCCAGAAGAAACAATGGAAGGATGAGATCCGCAGGTTAAAGGAGATGAAGAGGAGGGGAAAAACTGATCTGGATGATGATTATGGGTATGCTAATATCACTGGTGAGAATGATCAGGACCCTCCTCCAGAGAATGTATCAGTTCCCTTACCTGATATGGTGCTGCCCCCTTCATTTGATTGCGACAATCCCACATACCGGTACCGCTTTCTGGAGCCAACTTCAACTGTCCTAGCAAGGCCTGTTTTAGATGCGCATGGGTGGGATCATGACTGTGGTTATGATGGAGTAAGCGTTGAAGAGACACTAGCTATCCTTAATCGGTTCCCAGCAAATGTAGCAGTTCAGGTCACCAAGGACAAGAAGGAATTCAGCATCCATTTAGACTCTTCCATTGCAGCAAAGCATGGGGATAATGCCTCATCGCTTGCTGGTTTTGATATCCAGACTGTCGGGCGGCAGCTTGCATATATTCTCCGTGGTGAGACCAAAATCAAGAATATCAAGAAGAACAAGACCACTGGAGGATTCTCAGTAACTTTCCTGGGAGACATTGTGGCAACTGGACTGAAGGTCGAGGATCAGCTCTCCCTTGGGAAGAGGCTGTCACTAGTTGCAAGCACTGGTATGATGAAAGCCCAAGGGGATACTGCATATGGAGCTAACTTGGAGGCACGCCTGAAAGACAAAGACTACCCAATTGGCCAGTCCCTGTCAACTTTGGGTCTTTCTCTGATGAAGTGGCGCCGGGACCTCGCTTTGGGTGCTAACTTGCAGTCACAGTTCCCCATCGGAAGGGGCTCGAAGGTGGCGGTCCGACTTGGTCTGAACAACAAGCTGAGTGGGCAGATCACCATCAGGACAAGCACCTCAGAGCAGGTTCAGATTGCGCTTTTGGGTCTCGTGCCGGTTGCAGCTTCCATCTACCGGAGCTTCCGGCCCAGTGAACCGTCGTTTGCTTATTAGCCTGTCAGGGACTAGTTATTTGATCACAATATCGTTTCTCATCCTTTCCTAATGAACTGTATTTCCTGTCATTTCAGTTTCCTCTTTTGTAATTGGCAGATTGTTTCTGCCGTAATTTTGTCTGAAGAAGGTTGTGAGATTTGTCTGGAACTATAGCTGAATAATGTCGTGGGATCTATTATCCTTGTCGTTATCAATCTATTGCAGTGTTGCTATTCCTAAGACTATTCTGTATAATCTGTCAATAATTCTGCTTTGCTATTGGTGTTGATGTTGTGATTAGTGTTACTATCTGGTGATAGCATGCCTTCCATCTGGCTGCTAATGTCTATGATCTTTGTGGTTATCAGTCTAATATTCTTCTGAATTCAGAAACTGCTGGAGCAACACGTTTCTGCATATGCATCATATTGAAGATCTATACTCTTTATGTTTCTGGACATGTAACAGTAGTCGAAGTGCACGCTTTTACATCAGATTGTATATGTCATTCAAGATGCATCATGGATTCATGGGCTTGTAAAGAAAACAATGCTTATCAGCATTTAGCTGACGCTAAATGATTCAATTGACTAGCCCTTTTCTTTTAGATTAGATGGTTGCAGTTGATCTGTTCATCCAATGCCAACAATCTCTGCTATTGCTCCTCGACATCGGCTCATCCTGTACCTCTGCAATTTTACTCAGATATGATGTGATTGGTGTGATGGTGCTTGCATAGGCAGGCCAGCAGAGGAAGCCCTTGCTGTTAGATGCTCTATGTTCCCAGTTTACCTCAGATTTAGGTCCGCATTCATGATTTTCTTTACTTCCTGCTATGCTTCTTGTGATTGCTTTCTGCTTGGTGGAATTCTTGTGGTCAGATTCCTGCAGGTAGGCGATGGCAGTTTATGTGCCTGGAGATGCTGCTTCCTCTGGACAATGACTGGTATAGAACAGCTGAGCTTTTCCATCAGCGTCACTTCATCTGGAGTTCAGTATTTCAATGTGAGCTATTCCTTGACCTATGCAATTGTTAATCCACCTGTTTATTGGGATTTGTTTATTGGATTATATTGGTTTTGGGTGTTTGCCATTCACAAGGTTTTACACTGTAAAACACTTCAAGCTTGTTTGAAGTGAAGTAAACAAAAATCTATATTGGATCGTAGAATTGGCAAGGCCATGTATTTCTGTAGGCAGGAGCAGACCCAGCAATCGGCTGTGGCCCTGGCTGAACTGTTGTAAGCTCTAGTCAGTGTTCATGCAAGAAAATCATATGACAAAGGCAGCCAACAGACAGAGTGTTCTGCCAACTGGCCTGATATCATCCTGCTGGGTCTTTTTTTCTTGACTAGAGATCACACGATTTCAGTTGAATTCGTGGCCTTTACATGTTTGTGCACGGGTATAGGGGGTGGCCCTGGGCTGCAACCCACCCAGCCGGGATCCAGGATTCGCCCCTGTGTAGGTGTTCTTCATGTCAATATCCTGTCTAGCTCATGTTAGTTTCCTACAATTCTTACACCAAACCAACAATGTAACCTGCTAAACCTACTAGGATTTTAGGGACCCATCCAATTATTTTAGCAGAGCTAATTGATGGGTAGGATGTGGATTTCTGTATTTGTCTAATAGAAGGGGAAAATGAAAAATGCATCAGGGCAACGAAAGCAAAATTGAAAATACAAGGGCTAAGATCACGTGGTCATTTAAATGTAAAGTGTTCTTTGGTGGAGTCATATTGACACACAAATAAAGTGGTTCTCTTCAACAGCTTTGTAGTGTAAGTGATGGAATTAGCATGCCAGCAAGACCATTCAAATTAAAAGAAATGAGAGCTAATGCTATTTTCAGAAGTTGGACAATACAGAGCGCCCCGAGGAGGGCGGTGGCCAGGAGGGGATGGCAGAGATGATGCAGACGAGTGGGACAAGGAAGAGAACTCGGCGTCCCCCGGGAGGAAGATGAGTACAGGGATAATGATCCGCTGCCACTTTACAAAGCAGGTAACGAGAATCTCAGCACTACACACATGACGGTCTACAAACCAGTTGAATGCAACAGTTCTTTTTACAGGGGCAACTGGGCAAGTTACTCTAAAGAGGAAGCAGAGCTGATGATGTCCGGGATTGAAACCTTGAACTGGTTGAATAATGGTGCGAGATGAGTTACAATAATGCCACTTCTTTGCCTTGCGGTCCTCTGGATGTTCTTCCAGAAATAACTCAACTTGTGTTACTAGTTGGTAGGCTAAGTGGTGATATTGGACTGATATTGTTTCTCCGAGTGAGTACACATTGAGTGATTGAACTTGGCCATCTTCTTCATAGCATATTCTCAATGTTTAAATCTACAGCTGCACCAACCCATCAGTATTTCAGACCTTGTGGGATGATGCAAGTGTTCTCCTTGAGATTATCAAGCACACAATCACGTCCTGTTAATATGTATGGGTATTTTGCTGTTCGTGATCTCTGAGAGCCATTTTAGAGTTACATATTCAAGCGCTGGAAAGATGATCCAGCAACAATCGCACCGGTAAGTGATGCTTGTTATTGCCTTCTGTTACAATCGCACCGATAAGTTATATATTCAATTGTTACAATTGTTTCAACTGTTCTGCTGGTGTTATAATTAGTAGCGTTTAATAAAGTTCTATCGTTGTATGATTACAGGCTCACTCTTTCGTGCCTCTCCATAGCCCTTGCCGTGGAATATATGTGTTGCAATATATCTTACTAAACATTGGTCTTTGGATAAAAGAGGATGGAGATGGATCTGCGTGCTGACAAAACCGCTGTTTTGTGGGTATGTCGAATCGGACGCTTCAAAGGCTGTATTTGGAAGGACAGCTTCGCAGTGATTGTCATGGCTTCGACATGCATTATACTTTTCTGCGGGACAACATTCAGACTGTTAGACAGGTCCTAGCGGAAGCTGAGCATTCACCGGATGTCAGATTCAGTTCTTCAACCAGTGGTTTTGATGAGGAAGTAGGACTATATGATGGCACATTTTGTGGAAAGGGGACAATATTCAGGCACTTCATCTGAAGAAGCAAGACGAATTGAGCGCAGTTTTGCAAACGAATGATTCGCTTATGTAGATGGACTTGTCAGGCTGGAGTCGAAGTTGTTGTAGCACCTGAACGCTCTCTGTTAACACGTGCGAGCGGTTGCCCTCTGAACGATAAAGCCTCTCTGTCAGCTTGTGAACCATCTTCTTTTTTAGTTATAAGAATCGATATTTTCAATGTAGTATTTGAATAATGGGAATATACCAGCTACATTCAAATTATTGATCAAAATGTTGGAATACATCTTTAGAAATGTTGAATGGCCTAAAATAATAAATATATTTTGCAACTAATAAGAAGAATTGGAAGAAATAAAAGAGGAAAGAAAAGAATGAAGTTCGGAAAACAAGAAAATAAAAAACATTAGCTTGCCCCTTCCGTTTCATTAAAAAAGGAAGACCTAACATGAACTAGTTGAATTGCAAATGTTTTTCGACGGGGCCCAATTACACAAAGGAGAGAGCACAAAAGATAGCTTATGATGTCCACGACCGAAACCTTGGAACTGGTTGAAAAATGGTGCGAGATGTGTAACCACAATGTCACTCCTACGCTGCCTTCCACATCATCCCTACAATTGTAGCTGTCCCAAGGCAGTTACATGGTCTTCAACTGAAATGGGGTGGAAGTGTGGAACATCCCGCTTGCAAAACTTATTAGGTGTTTTTTATTGTTCGTTAACTCCTGCAGAACCTTGCCCTACTCATCATGCCCAGATATGCTTGCTTTAGTAAAGGCTGTCCAAATCGGAAAATACTATACATTGCTTGTGCTACTGGAAGCCTGTTGGTCGCACCCCGACCCCCAATGATAAGATCTAAATATTTATTATTTATTTATTTTGTTGTTTTTCCGTTCTTGGTGGAACGGTTTTCCCTTTCAAACTATTAAGAAATAGATCTCCTATATCTCCTATTCCTATTCTGTTAGGATTCCTTGCCGTGGCTGGTTGCCTGCCTTGTGGCTCACGCCTGGAGCAAGTCGGTATTTCTCTCTGATTCTATTTCTATATAAAGTCAGGGAGGTTGAGATTGCCTTGACCTAGGTCCCATATATTGTAATCCTAATCTCTTAGTTGAATACAATCCGATATTGCGTGAATTCATCTGCTATCATGGTATCAAAAGATCGTCATGATCCGTGACCTCTCGCTTCCGCTACCCTACCCGCGTGCGCCACCGCCATCATGCCCATGGTGCCGGAGCTCTCTCCCCTCAACACCGCCATCGTGCCCATGCCAAGCAGCGCGCGGCCGGCCAAGAGAAGGAGCACCTGGCCCTTGCCGAGGCCGCTGATGCCGCTGCCAAAGCCGCCTCCGCTACCATCGAGCACGAGTGCCGTGCCGCCTCCGACCTCGAGTGCCAGGCGGCCGCGGCCCGCCTACGGGGCAACTCGCCCGTCAAGCCCAACACCCACATCGACGACTAGGACTCCCACGACGCCACTACCTATGAAGCTGTCGTCATCACCAATCTTCACGCGCAAGCTGCCGATGTCCAGAACATCCGAGCACTTGCTCATCGTCCTGGATCCTCTCTCGCTGAACTACGACCGCTGGCGCAACCTCATCCTCCTCACCCTCGAGTGCTACGCCCTCACCTCGTATGTCATCTCTGATGCGGTCCACCTTGATGTCCCTGCCTGGCGCCGCATGGATGCCATCGTCCTCTCCTGGTTGTTCGGCGTGGTCACCACCGAGTTCATGGAGACCGTCCGCATGCACGACGAGATAGCTCGCCACACCTGGCTCGGAATTGAGGCGCAATAACTTGGCAATCGCGAAACTCGGGCTCTCCATCTCGATGCCGACTTTCGCATCTTCGTCTAGGGCGATCTCTCCGTCTACGACTACTGCCGCAAGATGAAGGGAATAGCGGATTCCCTTGGGGATCTTGGCAAGGTCGTCCACGATCGCACCCTCATCCTCAACGTCATCCGCGTCTTGAACGAGAAGTTCGCGCACATGCGCATCCACTTCCAGCGCGCCCGCCCATTCTCGACCTTCAGCGAGGTCCACAACAATCTCCTACTCGAGGAAATCTCCATCAGCCGCAATGCGATCGCGCCCTCCATCGCGCTCATCGCCTCGATGTCCAAGGGTCCCATCGCCCCCAGCTCGTCCACCTCCGGCACTCCTGCACGGGGCTCCTCGGCCTACTCGGGCGGCAGGTCAAGTCGCCCTGCCAGAAACACATCTGCAGGCTCCTCCGATGGCTCAGGATGTTGTCACAGGCGCAAGGGCGCCAATGGCGCCAACTGGCCTTCCTTCTACAACCCATGGATGGGCAAGATCACCATGTGGCCCGGCCAAGGGGAGGGCAGCCACTAGCAGCAGCAGGGCCAACAGCAACGGGGAAGGCCTCGGGCTTCCAGCAGTGTGGCAGGCCGCAGCAGCAGGCTTTCCAGCAAGCCCTGCTAGCTGCCTCGCTGCCTTACCTGCAGGCCCAGGCTCATCAGCAGCAGCTGCTGCCCTTCGTGACGCCTCTTCCCTAGCAGTTCCTGCCGCCGATGCAGCTCCCTCCACAGGTGTTGCAGCCACCTGTCCAGCAGCAGATGCAGCCGCACATGCCTCAGCAGCAGCAGAACTGGACCCCTTGGTCTGGTTCATGGGATCAACAGTCTTTGGCTAATTATTTTTAGCACCATGACTCTGAATCCCCCCACCGTCACTGATTGGGTTGTCGACTCTGGTGTTTCGACACATGACTCCTGACACCGGTAACATCTCCTTGTTCCGTCCACCACGCTCCTCATATCCTTCATGTATCATTGTTGGCAATGGGTCTACCTTACTGGTTGTTGCATCTGGTCATTCAGTTCTTCCTGACTCTTTTATCTTAATAATGTTCTTGTCGCTCCTGATATTATTAAGAATCTTATTTCTTTTCGCCAATTTACCACTGATAACCATTGCTCTATCGAGTTTGACCCCCTTGGCCTTCCTGTGAAGGATCTTCGTTCCAAGAACGTGATCGTCAGGTGCAATAGTGTTGGTCCTCTCTACTCCTTATTAGATGAATATGTAACATATGTATCTAGAAGGTTCTTGACTATAGATAGAATACAAATCTTCTGTAATTAGGAAACCTTGTAAGCCACGCCAGGGGCTCTTCTTGTCTATATATAACACGCAGGCGGCACGAGGTCAAGTGCACGCTTCAAGCCCTCTGATTCTCTTACATGGTAACCAGAGCCATAAAAAAAATTAGATCCATCTTCCACCATGTCAACCTCCTACGCCGCCGCCATTAATCCCTTGGTCGGCCAAGCTGTCTCCGAGAAGCTGACCAAGAACAACCATGCACTATGGAAGATGCAAGTGCTTGCCATCGTGAGGGGCGCACGCCTGGAAGGATTTCTCACAGGCGCCACAAAGACCCCTGCATCGTCTACCGTGAAGAAGACAACAGATGGCAAAGATGAGGAGGTGCAGAACCCACTCTACGTTGAATGGGTTGCTACGGATCAACAGGTCCTGGGATTCCTGCTCTCTTCTATCACTCCAAATATTTTGTCTCAGTTAACTGCTTGCAAAACTGCTGCTGAAGTATGGAGTGCTGTCGAGGCCATGTTCACCTCGATGTCACGAGCGCGCACCGTCAACACCAGGATCGCGCTCGCCACAATGAAGAAGGGCAATCTCTCCATGGCGGAATACGTTGCCAAGATGCGGTCTCTCGCTGATGAGATCGCGTCTGCTGGCAAGATCATCGACGACGACGAGCTGGTCTCCTACATTCTTGCCGGCCTTGATTACGACTACAATTCCATCGTCTCAGCCCTAGTCGCCAGGACTGAGCCGATCAGTGTGGGAGAGATGTTCTCCCAGCTGCTCTCGTTTGAGCAGCGCATGGATCTTCTCCAGCCTGATAGCCGCTCCTCGGCTAATTCCGCCAACCGGGGGCGCGGTGCATTGCGAGGCGCGCGAGGCAGAGGACGCTCGCGCGGGGGTGCTCCATCTCGCGGGCGTGGCCGAAGCAATGGGCAGCGCCAGCAGAATCAAGGCGCACAAAATAATCAGCAGCATGGGCCTGACAACAGACCTAGGTGTCAGGTTTGCAAGATAAAAGGACATACTGCTGATATATGTTGGTACAGATTTGACGAAGACTTTGTACCAGAAGAAAAATATGCAGGTGCAATGTCTACATCCTACGGAGTAGACACCAACTGGTACATGGATTCGGGCGCTACAGATAACATCACCAGCAACTTGGAGAAACTATCGATCCATGACAGGTACAAGGGCCACGATCAGATCCACACGGCAAGTGGGGCAGGTATGAAAATCAGTCATATTGGTCATTCTACTGTTACAACCCCTAGTCGTGATCTTCATCTCAATAATGTTTTATATGTCCCCAAGGCCAACAAAAATCTTGTTTCAGTTCATCGCCTCACATCTGATAATTCTATCTTTATAGAATTTCACCCTGATTCTTTCTTGATTAAGGATCAGGCAACGAAGAAAACTCTGCTTAGGGGACGCTGTGATCGTGGGCTCTATCCTCTCCCTGCTAGGCGCACAATAAAGCAAGCCTATGGATCTACAAAAATTTCTTTTGACAGATGGCATTCTCGTCTAGGTCATCCGGCTGCTCCGCTTGTGGAGAAAGTCATTAGCCAATTTAATCTTCCTATTTTAGCAGATTCAAATAAACATTCGGTGTGTGATGCATGTCAAAAGGCCAAGAGCCGTCAGTTACCTTTTCCTCATTCCAGCACTATTTCCCAGCATCCTTTAGAAATTATTTATTCTGATGTGTGGGGCCCTGCGCCCAAATCAATTGGTGGACACAAATACTATGTGAGTTTCATTGATGATTATAGTAAGTTCACTTGGATTTACCTCCTTAAATTCAAATCTGAGGTTTTTACCAAATTTCGAGAATTTCAGTCTCTTGTTGAGCGCTTATTTAATCGTAAGATTATAACTATGCAGACCGACTGGGGGGGTGAATATCAAAAACTGCATCCCTTTTTCGCCCAAGTAGGCATCACACACCATATCTCCTGCCCGCATACACATCAGCAGAACGGGGCAGCCGAACGCAAGCATCGCCATATTGTTGAGGTTGGTCTAGCTCTTCTTGCTCATGCCAACATGCCGCTAAAATTTTGGCCTGATGCTTTTCTTTCCGCCACACATTTGATAAATAGAACACCTAGTAAATTACTATCATATGACACGCCCCTCTTTCGACTGTTCAACCAACAGCCAGATTATTCCTCTCTTCGTGTCTTTGGATGCGCCTGTTGGCCCAATCTACGACCCTACAATACCCATAAACTCCAATTCCGCTCCAAGCAATGCACTTTCTTAGGATACAGTCTGTTTCATAAAGGATTTAAGTGCCTGGATCCTGATTCTGGAAGGGTTTATATTTCTCGCGACGTAACTTTTGATGAATCTCTATTTCCCTTTCAATTTCTTGGTCCTAATGCTGGTCGTCGGTTTCACGATGAAATTAACCTTCTACCAACCTATTTGTTAAATCCGACTAGTGGGGTTCGTAGCATAAGTGATCATGTGGCTGATTCTTCAATTAATCCTGCTAATAATGATTTCCCAGCGCATCAAGTCATGCAGGAATTGCTGTCATTGCAAACAGAGATGCCTAGTGCTTCTTCTGGCGGAGCTGACCCCCAAGGTGATTCACCTGCGCCTCCAACGACTTCCGCAGGTGTATCTGTCCAGGAGTCTGAGCCCGGCATATCGTCCCATGACACATCGCTTGGACCAACGGCCACCTCTCCGATGCATGCGGGTGATTCTGTGTCCGGTGCACCTGACACGAGGGCGCTCGATCAGGATCCTCCGGCGGCTGTACTCATGCCGGGACCTTCTACGGCACCTTCGGCTGGGGGCGAGCTATATCAAAGGCCGAAGACCCGTTTACAAAGTGGTATTCGCCAGGAGAAGCGCTACACCGATGGTACGGTTAGATATTCTTTCTTGACATCTACTGGTGAGCCACAAAACTTATCAGAAGCATTAGAGGATAATAATTGGAAACAGGCAATGGATGTTGAATATGATGCGTTAATGAAAAATAAAACATGGCATTTGGTTCCTCCCCGGAAAGGGCGTAATATTATTGACTGCAAGTGGGTATATAAAATCAAATGTAAACAAGATGGCAGCTTAGATAGATACAAGGCTCGGTTGGTTGCAAAAGGTTTTAAGCAACGATATGGTATTGATTATGAAGATACTTTCAGCCCTATTGTTAAAGCTGCTACTATTCGAGTTGTTCTCTCTATTGCTGTGTCCAGGGGTTGGACTATTAGACAATTGGATGTTCACAATGCTTTCTTGCATGGGCTTCTTGAAGAAGATGTCTATATGAAGCAGCCTCCTGGGTACGAGGACAATTCCAGAAGAAACTATGTCTGCAAGTTAGATAAAGCTCTATATGGATTGAAGCAGGCGCCTAGAGCATGGTTCTCAAGGTTAAGTAAGAAACTTTATGCCCTTGGTTTTAAAGGATCCAAAGCCGATACTTCTTTATTCTATTACAGCAAGCGTGACATCATTATGTTCATGTTAATTTATGTTGATGACATCATTGTGGTTAGTTCGAAACAAGAGGCAGTGGCCGCATTACTTCAGGATCTCCATAATGATTTTCCATTAAAAGATTTAGGTGACTTACATTACTTCCTCGGTATCGAAGTTGCCAAAACTAAGCATGGAATTATTCTGACACAAGAAAAATATGTAAATGATCTGTTGAAGAGAGCAAATATAGCAGATTGCAAGCCAGTAAGCACACCTCTATCCACTAGTGAGAAACTCTCAATTTATGAAGGAGATCCGCTCGGTCCTATAGATGCATCAAGATACAGGAGTATTGTAGGAGCCTTGCAGTATCTTATACTGACAAGACCTGACATTGCTTTCTCAGTAAATAAGGTTTGTCAATTTCTTCATGCACCAACAACAGTACATTGGGCGGCTGTTAAAAGAATACTGAGATATCTCAAGTCATGTGCAAAGCTTGGTCTAAAGATAAACAAGTCATTTTCTTTCTTGGTAAGTGCATATTCAGATGCTGATTGGGCAGGCTGTCCCGATGACAGAAGATCAACAGGTGGCTTTGCAGTATTTCTAGGAAATAATCTTGTATCATGGCATGCAAAGAAACAGGTTACAGTATCAAGGTCAAGTACTGAATCTGAGTACAAGGCATTGGCCAATGCAACTGCTGAGATTATTTGGATTCAGACTTTATTGAAAGAATTAAAGGTATCCAGTCCGCCTGTTGCACGGTTGTGGTGTGATAACATGGGGGCCAAATATCTTGCATCAAATCCTGTGTTCCATGCTAGAACTAAACACATTGAAGTTGATTTTCACTTTGTCAGAGAACGGGTAAACAGTAAATTACTTCAAATTGATTTTGTTCCTTCTGAAGATCAAGTGGCAGATGGTTTCACCAAAGCTTTAAGTGTACGAAAGTTGGAGAATTTCAAGTACCATCTCAACTTAGGAAAGTTGTGATTGAGGGGGAGTATTAGATGAATCTGTAACATATGTATCTAGAAGGTTCTTGACTATAGATAGAATACAAATCTTCTGTAATTAGGAAACCTTGTAAGCCACGCCAGGGGCTCTTCTTGATTATATATAACACGCAGGCGGCACGAGGTCAAGTGCACGCTTCAAGCCCTCTGATTCTCTTACACTCCTTGCGCTCCCCATGCCCTCCACCCCATCATGTGCTCTCGGCGCAACTGCTCCCGCTTCTATTTGGCACTGCCACCTTGGCCACCCCGGTCTCGAGGCCCTGTCCAAACTCATCAGCACTTCTGCCATTATTTGTAATAAAAGCATTGGAAACTCAGTTTGCCTTGCTTGCCAACTTGGCTGTCATGTTCGGTTACCATTTCATACTTCATCTTCTAAAGCTGTTAAGAATTTCCACTTAATTCATTGTAATCTATGGACCTCCCCTATGGCGAGTGTGACGGGTTACAAGGACTATCTAGTCATTCTTGATGATTGATCTCATTTTTTTGTGGACGTTCCCCGTGAAGCTGAAGTCTGAAACTTTTTTGGCTAATTTCTTCTCTTATGTGATGACCCAGTTTGGCTGTCCCATCAAAAGTGTCCAGTGCGACAATGACCATGGGATTGACAACTCGTCGGCTCGGACCTTCTTCCTCACCTATGGCGCCCTCCTCTGCATGTCGTGTCCTTACACGTCTGTGCAGAATGGTAAAGCTGAGCGCATGATTCTTTGGATGAGTAACATTGTGCGCTCCATGCTCCTCCAGGCATCTCTTCTTGCGTCCTACTATGTTGAAGGTTTGCACACTGCCACGTACCTCCTAGACCGCCTGCCCACCAAAACCCTCAACCTTGGGAAGGCGACTTCTCTCTGTTCGGTACGCACCCCACATATGAGCACCTTCGGATTTTTGGCTGTGCTTGCTACCCGAACCTTTCCGCCACCGCTCCACACAAACTCTCGCCACATTCCACCCTTTGTGTGTTTCTCGGATATTCTTCCAATCACAAGGGTTACCAGTGTCTGGACCTGTCAACCAATTGAATCCTCATCTCGCGACATGCTGTCTTCAATGAGGCCTCGTTTCCCCTATCCTCCACCCCACAACCGGCTAACGAGTTTGACTTCTTATTTGAGTTCGAGGCTTGGGTTCCACCCATTGGACCTCAGGCTCTCCCTACAGGACCGACGACTCCGTCTTCTCCCGCGCAGCCACGGCACAGCACCAGCTCCTTCGACAGCGGCCTCGCTGTCCATGCCCACGCCACACGCGGCCTCGGGACCGGCTCCCTTGCTCACGACATAAGCGCCCACGGCCCCGGCTTCTCCTGTGCCACGCGCAGCCATGATTCCTACCCCATCGACCTCGCCCCTGCCCGCGCCACACGCGGCCTCGGCTTCCTCGCCTGCCCCTGTGTCGACCCTCGGCACTGCTTCAGTGCCGGCCTCGTTAGCAACACGAGCAGCCCCGATGCCGTTGCCACACCCAACAGTACCTTGGCCGCTGGTACCCCCGCTAGCGCGTACCTATGTACATCGCCCGCGGCAGGCTGCTGCACCGTTGCCAACTCCTCCAAGTCTTCCCCAGGGTGCAGTCCCGATTGCTCCTATCGTGAACCAGCACTTCGTTGCCACTCGTGGGAAGCTGGGATTCCGACAGCCGGCTGCCCTCCACACCGCGCCACTCTCGCCGATTCCGAAGACCTACCATTGCGCTCTCGCTGATCCCAAATGGCGCAGCATTATGGAAGAGGAGTATGCTGCGTTGCTCTCCAACAACACCTGGGATCTTGTGCCACGACCACCAGGTGCCAACATCGTGATCGACAAATGGATCTTCCGTGACAAGTTCAAGGTTGATGGCTCCCTTGATCGATACAAGGCTCGCTGGGTTCTCGGGGCTTCACACAATGTCTTGGAGTGTACTACAATGACAGTCCAGTGGTCAAGCCATCCACTGTTCACACTGTTCTGTCGTTGGCCTTATCGCAGCACTATCCTGTTCATCAGCTTGATGTGAAGAATGCCTTCCTCCATGGCACTTTGACCGAGACAGTCTACTGCTATCAGCCTACTGGTTTCGTCGACTTGGCTCTTTCGAATCATATCTGCAGGCTCAACACATCTTTGTATAGTTTGAAGCAGGCTCATCGCGCTTGGTACAGCCGCTTCGCCTCACACTTGCTATCGTTCGGATTTGTTGAGGCCAAGTCTGACACTTCACTCTTCATCTGTGGCCGCGGGTCTCACATAGTTTATTTACCGCTGTATGTGGACGACATTGTATTGACTGCTTCCAGCACTGATTTCCTTCGCCGGACCATCTCCGCCCTTCAGCAGGAGTTCTCCATGAAAGACCTCGGCGAACTGCATCATTTTCTGGGAGTGGCTGTTCAGCGTCGCTCCGATGGTATGTTTCTCTCTCAGCGGCAGTACATTCTGGATGTTTTGGAGCGTGCCAGCATGGCTGAGTGCAAACCATGCAGCACACCCGTGGACACCTACGCCAAGTTATCAGCTTCTGAGGGTGATCCTGTCAGCGATGCCACCCAATATTGGAGTCTTGTTAGAGCCTTGTAGTATCTCACCTTTACTCGGCCTGATATCTCTTATGCAGTCCAGCAAGTGTGCCTTCACATACATGCTCCACGAGAGCCTCACTTGACAGCCGTCAAGAGGATACTGCGCTAGTTGCATGGTATATTGAGCCACGGGCTTCTTCTTCGACCATCATCACCTTCCGAGCTTTCAGTTTACACTGATGCTAACTGGGCTGGTTGTCCGGATACGCGCAAGTCTACCTCTGGCTTCTCTGTGTTCCTCGGCTCTAATTTGGTCCCCTGGTCCTCCAAGCGGCAGTCCACCGAATCTCGATCCAGTGCCAAAGCTGAATACAGGGTTGTTGCCAATAGAGTTGCCGAGGCGAGCTGGCTCTGTCAGTTACTTCAAGAGCTTCACTGTCCGTTGCCACGTTTGAATCTTGTCTATTGTGACAACATCAGCGCTGTCTACCTCAGCACCAACCCTGTTCAACATCAATGCACGAAGCATGTTGTGATTGATCTCCACTTTGTGCGTGAGCGAGTTGCCATTGGTGATGTCCACGTGCTTCATGTT
Organism: Panicum hallii; assembly: GCF_002211085.1. Taxonomy (NCBI): domain Eukaryota; kingdom Viridiplantae; phylum Streptophyta; class Magnoliopsida; order Poales; family Poaceae; genus Panicum; species Panicum hallii. The sequence goes on along the minus strand of NC_038046.1, from coordinate 17,148,725 downwards.
CCGACGACATCTCAGTTCGCCAACATCTTCACCAAGGGGCTTCCTACTTCAGTCTTTACAGAATTCAGGTCCAGTCTGAACATCCTACCTACCGATGATCAAACTGCGGGGGTGTTAGGAAATAGATCTCCTATATCTCCTATTCCTATTCTGTTAGGATTCCTTGCCGTGGCTGGCTACCTGCCTTGTGGTTCACGCCTGGACCAAGTCGGCATCTCCCATAAGTCTGTTTCTATAAGTTAGGGAGGTTGAGATTGTCTTGACTTAGGTCCTATATATTATAATCCTGATTCCAAACTATAACATATTTCTTGCTTATCCGTGGAACAACTTTCCATTTAAACCAGAACATTTTTCTCTCTTGCAACATTCTTTTTCTTATTTGTGGAACAAATGGTCCTTGACCGATTGCTCCAGTACAAGGATCTCTTACACTAGCTCGTGCATGTCGTTTAAATCATGAGTTGTGCTCGTTTCTCGCTGTCCATATTAACATTTGTGAGGATGGGATGCTAATGCGAGAATACTGCTGCAACAATTTTTCTCCCATGGAACATTTATTTCCTTCTAAATAAAACATTATTTTCATACTAGATCTAATGCAAGAATAGCTGTAATTTAGCTGTTGGGGTGGTCTTTAGGTGTTCTTTTATAGAAAAACAAAACTACACGGTTTGGCTTTCCCAGCCCAGTCCATCCAAGCCCAACATCTGCATTACCAACCCGCCGCCTCAGCCTCCGTCCCAAAACCCTAATCTGATTTCCGTCCTCTCGCTCGAATCGATAACAAGGCACGGTGATCATGGAGGAAATCCTATTTGCTCTGGAGGAAACACAAGAGGTAGTTGATCAGAAGTTGGACAAGACAGAGAGCCCCGAGGAATGCGGCAGCGAGGACGACGACGACGACGACGACGATGATGATGAAGAGGAGGAGGAGGAGGACGGCGACGATGACGAATCGGAGGATTGGATGCCTTATAGGGATAATGTTCAGCTGCCATTTTGCAAAGCAGGTAGCGAGAATCTCGGTGCTACAGAACTTAACTAAGACTGTATGGTGTATACGATCCGTCGATCTGGTTGAATGTAACTGTTCTTGTTACAGGGGCAAGTTTGTAGAAGAAACACAGAAGCTAGCTGATGACGTCCTTGATCGAAACATTGAACTGCGTGAAGAATGGTGCCACATGAGTAACAATAACGTCACTCCTTTGCCTTGTAGTCCTCTAGATGTTCTTCCAAAGATAACTCCAAGCTGTGTTACTAGTTGGTATGTGTGCTACCACCGGCGATATTGGACTGACATTGTTTCTCCAAGTGAGTATACACTGGGCGGTGTTTGAACTTGGCCATCTTCTCTCGCAGCCCATTCTCACTGTTTAAATTTGCAGCTATGCCAACTCATCCGTATTTCAGACCTTGTGGGATGATGCAAGTGTTCTCCATGAGATTATCAAGCACACAATCGCGTCCGGTTAAATATATGGTCATTTTGCTGTTTGTGATCACTGGGAGCCACTTCGGAATTATCTATTCAAGCGCTCAAAAGATGATCCAGCAACGATTGCACCGGTAAGTGATGCTTGCTATTGCCTTCTATTACATTTGTCTAAGAAATTGGATTCTCAAGCCTATGTTGGGGTTATCCTGTGCTTATTTTCCAAAGCTGCTATGGAAAAGCAGTAAAGGGAAAGCTACTTTGTTATTTCTATTATTCAGTACACAAGAATTTATATTAAAGGGTTTGTCTAAATCTGCTCCATCAAATTGGGTTACCAGAATCCACTGCAACCCAATGGAACCTCAGTTATTTTAAAAATACGAGTTTTGATGAATTTCCTGGACAATGGTTTTATACAATTTCTGAAGAATCACTTTATGTATTATACCTTTTACTGTACTAAAGGTAAAAGTTAACAAACTGATCCATCATACTGTTTATCTCTAATCTAGTATGTAATTGACCACATTTTCTATTCTTTTTTTTCCTTTTCATGTTACATGTAACTGTCGGGAACACCAAATTTTTTCAGTTTCTTTTGAGCTATATGCTCCCACTTTGACCTGCCTTTCTTCCTCAACCTCACCAAACACACACCAATATTAAATGCACATTTCATGTTACCCAGATCAGATCAACTTGCTGCCCCCACCCTGCTGTGCATGACCAAATTCACATGTTTTCTAAGCTATTCTGCTACTGATACAATTATAACGTATATACTTTTGTAGATGTTCTTCTACTGATACAGTTATACTGAATTTTCTTTTGCTGTATGAAGTCCTAACATTGTGCAACTGCAGGGTTACTCTGCCTTACCTCTTTGTAGCCCTAGTCGTGGAATGTAAATGTTGGAATGGATCTTAGTAGACATTGATCTTTGGATAAAGGGGAAGATGAATCTGCTGAAAAACCACTGTTTTGTGGGTATATCGAGTTGAGCGCTTCTTTGTGTACATATGGAACAAAGTTGGAAGGACGAATTCAGGGAGAGTGGCATTCCATGGACATGCATTTTGCTTTCCTCGGCCACAGCATTGAGTCTTTTGTGGAGATTTCAGTAGAAGCCAAACATTCATCAGAAATGAAGATTAGCGCTTTGACCAGTGCGTTTGATGATGAGATTACACTCTATGATGGTACATTTTGTGGGTTTGGAACAATAGTCAGACATTTCATAGCTGTGAGGCTGCTGGGGGAGTTGCTCATTTCATCAAAGCTGGATGGTTCATTATATAGTTGGAATTTTAAGCCTGGAGTTGGAATTCTCAAGGCACCTGCTCATCTAGTCTCTGATTTGACTCAGTTTGTTGTCAGAGTGTCCTTTAGAACACAGGGCAAATATGCATCAACATGGCAGTGGCCAGTGGAGCTCCAGCTGCAATGACATACGGTTAATTGAAATTTGATTGTAGGCAGGACGTCTGAAGCCTGAACACATGCGGTCTGAAACTAATGCTAATGAACCGTGAAGCAACTCATCTTTAGAGGGGTTCTTGCACTGGTTTCTGTTTCAAATGAAACAGATCTCTAAACTAGAAACTGCTCCATTTTGTTTTTGTACTTGGTGGCATAATCGGTGAAGCCTTGTGATTATCTTGAACGGAATATAATGCAGTATGGTTGACTTTTTGATTGCACTTGCTCTGAACCATGTTGTATGAATGCCAGCTCAGGATTTTATAGAACGATGTGAAGCTTGCAGATAAACATTACTAATCCTATTTGCATTGTTTAATGCATGGGTGCAATATTGACTGATTCAGGGTGTGTTTGGTTGAGCTTGGCTGTGAAAAAAAACTGCTGTAGACTGTGAGCTGTAAAAAAATCTCCCAACACTGGCGCAAATTAAGGGTCCGTTTGGATCCTTTGCCCAATCTGCTTTGCCTCACCGGATAGATTTATAGAACCTTGCCTTTATTGCGAAGGCGATCCATGTTGGCTCTCTTGTATGCGCCAGCTTTGCTGACAGCGCAAAGTGATGCTCTGCGCACTGGTACCTAAATGGAAGCCCACAGCTACCAGAAGCATGGGTGCTTGTTTTGGATGGAGATCAATCCGTCAATTTTTCATTTGGTCAGTGGATTCGTGAGGTACACGCCAATTTGGAAATCCTTTTGGAAAATTCAAAATTCACATTTTTTGTTGGAAGTTGATTAATGACGATCTGGCGATAACAAGTAATAAACGTCAGCTATTGACCTGCAAGCTAGGGGGAAGGTCACCTTGCATCTCCAAGTGCGTCTTTTTAATTGGTGTGCCGACGAAAATAACCTTTCTTAAAACGGTTATAGAGTGTGGTCTTCTTCACACCAAGCGCATTGGCAAGATCCTTGATGGTTTTGCGCTCTCTCAAAGGAACATCTTTGATTGCTTCCATGTCTATTTCTACTTTTTTGCGACCACAATTTTTAACTAACTTGTTTCTCACACCTTCTATCCCACCATAATCCTGTCCATTGCGCCACACACTCGGCACAAGCCTAAGTGGCACACCAAATTTCAGTGCAACAGCCTTGGAAACTCCATGGTGCAGCACGGGAGGATCTGTCTTCGCCAACAGCTCTAGATATATGGCGATCTTCAAGTCATCCGAGTAGTATCTCCGTTTCTTCACGTATGAACCTGAACAAAGCAAATCAAATTTAAAATCTAAAAAGGACCAATCAAGATGGCAAGATAAGCATGGTCACTATCAACGGTAGCACATCCGTCAAACATAAACAGAATGTAGTATTAATAAAATAATGTATGTTCTCGCTGTCTACTATACCACCGCCGACAATAGGATCAAGGGTACTGTATCAAGTAATGAAGCGATCCGCAGCAACTTCCAGGTAACTTTCTCAACTTTTTGAATTTTTAGGTCAAGTAACATGCAAAAGATTTATGAACTTTTGCATCAATTAACATGAAGAAGACTTCTGAATTTTGAGGTCAAGGAAACATCCAAATTAAAGAGCTGTGAACTTTCAGCAGGGTCAAGACATGATCTGTCTGCAACTAGGAGGCGTGCTACAACTACTGCAACTGAACCAATCACTAAACTTGCAAAACACTGAAACTGAACCTAATCCAGAAACTGAACCTATCTCTGAAATTAAACTGAAACATGAGCTACAACTTCTGTACCGAGTACAACAACTGGAAAATGAGCTAAACTGAACTTAACACTGGAACCATCAATTGACTAATCTGAAAGCCGACAACATCTAAAAAAAACAAAGAGATGTTGATTTGAAATTACAGTGTCGAAAGTCGAAACCGACAATATAGAGTCTTTCCCTGACCTGCAGCAACGTTACCTCCTACTCCTCCATGTGCCATAGGTCCAGCCACATCTTGCTCATTTGCATCATCTAAAAGAGCAAAGGGAGATACTCAATCTCTCTGAAAACAAAGATAAGCGCATACAGACAGCCCAAGAAATTCGCTTACCCTGCTGGCCGGTAGCATTCTCATCTCCTCCTCCTGAAGCCGCCACTCCATCTCCTTGTTCTTGTGCAGGTACGACGACGGCAAAATGAGAAGCAAGTCAGAGCAGGGAGCAAACACAAACAGGCACCGGCGTCTGGTTCATGATACTGACAATTACCTCCATCTCCATCCTCCCGCGCCATGATGTCCAACTCTACTAGTTCGTGCGCAGGGCCATCCAATCTATGGCGGGGTTGTTTAGGTCCAAAACGGGAGGCTCAAGGCTGAGGTCAAAGGGATGTGCCGCCATTGCTCTCAACTCTACACCGAACCTCCTACTGCATGCGTAGAGTAGGGAGAGGGAGGCAGTGAAGAGATGATGATTTGATCGGGAGAGAGGGCGACACCGCGACACAGATAGGTTAATGGTGCTGTTGGTTCCAATGCAACCCTGTAGCTAATGATGCTGTTGGTTCCAAGGCGTGAGAAAACGCTTCGTTGCCTGGGTATTGACTGAGTAGCTGCATTGCATGCACGCGTGAACTCTGGCGGGGCGGGGCGGGGCGGGGGATCGGGGAAGAAACGCTTCGTATGCATGCGTATTGATTGCTGCATAAACCACCAGAAAGGATACGCTCTTAGTATAAAAATAGTTTATTAGAGGGTGTTTGGTTCAAAGGGACTTATTACAAGCCCCACTAATAAACCTCTAATAAACCTCTTTTTATCTAAACACGAATAAGCCTGTAAGCCTCTCCAAAGAATACTTAGGAGGTTTATTTTCTGTGAATCTCACCAAAATATCCTTTTTTTCTTCCACTACTCTTATCTCCCTCACCTACAAGATGATGGTAGAAAGATCATTATCAACTACAAGAATTTTTTATAAACCGGTACAACCAAACCAAACACCACTTTGGGCTCATAATAAATCCCTCCATGCGAGAGACTTATGGGCTTATAATAAGTCCCTCCAAACCAAACACCTCCTCAGTTTCTTGGATATAATTTCGGTTTTTCTAAAGGGCCTGAAACGTCAGCAAATGAGTAGGAGGATCGCCTTCTGATTGTTAACACATATATTTGATCATCAAACTACTCAAGAAACGGCAGTAATAAACTGTATTTGAGAGGACTCAGAAGCCTTCTTAATCTACGCAGAATTTACACGATTAACACAATCTGAAAGCATGATTCCAACTAAAGAGACCACATGAACTCGGCCTGTTATTCCCACATTCACGTTACATAAAGCTCTAGCTTTCTCCACTGATCTGGCTCCTTTGCCCTGATGCTTCTCCAATATTTGCTGAAGCCAAATAGGTGTCCCAGTAACCAGGTGGCTCGTGGATGAAGCACGAGATCACATCGCGCAGGGTCACAACACCGACAACCTCAAGGTCACCATCCACTACATATATACGGTGGGTTATTCTTGATGCAATGCTGTCAATAACACTACCAAGGGAAGTGTCAGGGGCACAGGTGGGTGGCGGCTGCACCAGGCAGTTGTTCCCTGAATCAGGAAGAGTGGAACCTAGAGTCTTCATAAATTCAATGACAGTAAGTTGCCTGTATTCAAGAAATCAAGGAAATTAAATGGGGAATACAAAGTACTACAGTAACAAAGATCACAACATAAGATGGCCTGATACCTGAAATTCGAAAATAAGTCAGGTCTAAGCAGCAGAAAGCGAATATCCCTTATGCTCACACTGCCAACAAGTTTCCTTTTGGGCCCTTCCACTACTGGTACACCACCAATTTTGTTATCCTTCATGCACTTGAAAGCTTCTAATATTAGATCATCACTCTTCACGGTGATAACCTGAATAAAGAACAAAATTGCAATATCAGCATTTACCAATATCTGTTGCAGACCAAATACACAAGGATGTTAATACTGTAGTACTTCGCAGCTTGCAGATGTAAATTAATCAGAATACAATAGCCCTGGGGAACGGACAGGCTATTGTGCTAAAAGAGTGGAATTTAACTGAAGCAGCAATTTAAGGAGACAAAATAACCTCATCGATCGACATAAAAGGAAGTCCCAAGTCTGAAAGAGGAAGTGCAGAAATGTAGTCAAACCAATCCCTTCCTTTACACTGCTGCAGTCCTTTGACAACACCAGTCTGAGTAATGAAGTTCTTGATAACAGGTTTGTCAGGCTCAATCACTGGGACATTTCTCAATCTGTACTTGGAGAGCAATAGTAGTACAGTAAGCATGGAACTGTCTAATGTAATGGGGACAAAAGGAGACCAGTGGTATGACTCCACAATTGAACGAACCTGCAAAAAGTGAGAATGATTGAATGAGTACAAGCTAGCAGTGCTTACGCTTAAACAAGTTATCATCATGCACTGTTCATCTTAAGTAAAGGGCCCCAACAGATGGCTGAAGTAAACCTTAGCAACAAACCAGAGAGTTAAGTTACATGTATTTAGACATTAAACCAAGTGTTGGGGTATATAGCTGTAACTTCATGCAGATGAATTCTTAAATTGATTAATTTTGACAAAACAGATTTACTATTACCCATGTAGCACAAAAGTGCATAACAATTCATGATAGAGTGGATGTCTTACTGTTGTTGATTTGAAAGGTTCTTGTTCAAGCAAAACTTTGTAGAAATCTTCTCCTAAGTGATCTGCGGAAGCTAAACCATCCTTTGCCACACCCATTTCAGCAGTTAACCCACCAGCAACAGCAGCCCCTACTGCAGCTGCAGTCAAGCCAGCCACTGCCGCTGGGCCAGTTGCACCCAATGCTGTGACCCCCACTGCACCAACAGCACCCATTCCAACTCCTGCAGCAGTTGCCGATCCAGCGGAGAGAGCAACAGAAGCAAGCTCAGCATTTTCCAGTACCCAAAGGATGACTGCCGAGTAATCAATAACACCAAGATACCGCCCTTTCCAATCAGCTAGGGCCCCAGGTTCCGGATTCAGCACGGGTGCTGCCCTTATGTTGTGTTCCGAGAGAATCCTCACAGCCTCAAGAACAGAGGTGTCACCAGGAATTTCAATTACTGCACAGAAGAACATTGCGGATTA